>NW_026294492.1:49816189-50143689 GCF_007827085.1 Peromyscus californicus insignis
CCAGATTCTTGGGGTGGCGGCGGCAGCGGAGGGGGCTGGTACAGGGGTCGACCGGTGGGAACTTGGCATGGCCATTCAGACACTCCCACAGGACAAGCAGGAGCTCAGCATCGCCCTTCAGACATTCGGGGCCTAACCTTCAACCAAGTGTCTTCTCTCTAGAGAGTGGGCCAGGTTGTTTTCTGGGGCAAGCTCCCATACTTTGGAGCACTGACTGGCCCGGGATTGTGCGTGTGATGTGAAAGCCAGAGGAGGAAGTTGGAGGACAGTCTCTTGCTGAAACTGGAATTAGGCTGATGGCCACCAACACCCAACAGTCCTGTCTCCATTCCTGTGGTGCTGGGATTATCAGTATGTTTTCAAAGATAAGGTCTCACTATGAAGCTGGTCTGGAATTATGTAGCCCAGGCTGGCCTCAAACTCACAGAGAACTGCCTGCCTCTGCCTCCCGAGTGCTGGTCTTTAAGGCTATGTAGCAGTACCTTGAACTCCTGATCCTCCTGCCTCCACTTAGCTCTGAGATGACATGTGTGGGCTGCCCTACCGTTTATGTGGTGCTGGGGGTTGACCCAGGACTTCATGCATGCCCGTTGAAGGCTCTGCCCAGTGCTCTCCAGCCCTTGTTTATCTCAATCCATACTTCTTCCAGAGGAGCTTCCTGGAGGTCCCCCAGCCGGATGAGGAGCACTTCCATGCCCCACGGTGTTCCCCACCCACGATTCACAGCTCTTGTGTGCAAGCCCACCCATCGATCTACAATCAAATGGCCATATCTCCCAAACCTGTCACCCTGTACTGAGCCAGCACTGGAGGGGACAAGGAGGTGCCGGAGTGACCCTGGGAAGGTGGGGGAGGGGGCCGACAGCACCGAGCATCCAGCAAAGCAGGGAACTCCAGCTCTCACAGGACGCTGTCGGTGGAATTAAGGCGGGCTGCTCAGCAGGGCGAGCGTCTGCCTGCCACACAGGAGGCCCTGAGCTCAGGCACAGACCTGTCAGCCCAACACTCTGCAGGTGGAGGCAGAAAGATTAGGAGTTCAAGGCCATTCTCAACTACCCAGGCTCAAGGCCAGCCTGGGCTACACACTGAGGCCCTGGCTCAACTGAACATTTCCAGAGGTGGTGAGGGAGAGAGCCGGACGGTGGCCTTGGGTTGGAGCATGGTGACAGACTAGTGAGTTGTGACTGTGCGCGGAGTCGGGACAACTTTGTGGAGATGCTCTCCCTCCCACCTTCACGGTGCTGGTGCAGCGCGCTCCCCCACGCCCACACCTGCTCCACAAAGCAGCCCGTGGTCTCTGCAGTCAACCAGCTCTGTCACGCCCTCCCCAGCAACCATGCCGAGGCGAGCCCACCTCTCCAGATACCCCAAACAGCAGCAGTGACCCCTCTGCCTTCGTGGGGGACAGGCGAGGTGTGGAGAGCTGGCGGGAGCGGGGACAGTCTCGTGTAGCTCAGGCTAGCCTTGACATTCTGATCATTCCGATTCCTTCCACCCCTCAGCACTGGGGTTACAGCCGTGAACCACATATAGTTCATTTAGCATTGGGGATGAAACCCAGGGTCTCATGTGTAGCAACTGAGCCCCAAGCACTCTACCCACTGAGCCCCAACACCCTATCCTACTGAGATACAAGCCAGCCCTATGTCCTCATTTCTTTTAGATGGGGTCATCCTTTGTGACCCTGACTGACCTCCAGCTCCCCTGCCCCAGCCTCCTGAGTGCAGGGTAACAGTTCAGATCCAACCCTGACACCTGACACTTAATTCTGAGGTTCTCAGCTCGACTCTGAACGCGTCTGGTGACTGCCAGGTCCCTCCCGGCTTCACCATGCAGTCCGAGCAGCCTTGCCGGGCCACAGCAACAGGACCGGTGTCCACACACAGCAGAGATCAAATTGCTTTAATTGGGGACAGCTCCAGGGTCCGGCCTGGGTCCTGCGGCAGCAGTACCAGCCGGGCCCGCGGACTGCCTGTGTCTGCCACCTGGTTTCCCTTTCTTGGTAGACGTGGTGGTCGTCTTCCCTGACTGATGGGACCGCAGGCCAGGGGCCACCGTGTCAGTGACAGGGACCCCCACATGGGGCAGCAGCTCATCGTCCAGGGCCTTAAAGCTGAAAACGTAATCCACGCTGGCCACGGCATCCAGGACCTCAGGGACGCCGTAGTCGAAGGACAACAGCTCGTCTGGCAGGTGCAGGGAGCGGATGTCCGCTGTGCAGTCATCCCCACCGCCACCACTGTCCCGCGGGCCAGGCCCGGGACCTCTGTGCAGGGCCTCCTCAGGTTCAGCGCCACCAGGGAGACAATCGAAAAGTTTCATGGCATCTTCTAGAAGGACCTTCTCCGGTAGGAAGAAAGCACGGGCCACCTCGGGAGGCATAGTCTCACCTGAGCCCATCGGAGCGACGTCCTCCACCTCAGCCACCTTGGGCTCCGCAGGGCCAGGAGGGAACCGCAGACCCGGCCTGGCCACAGCATTGCCCTGCAGCTCCCTGGGGGCTTCGATGGGCCTCATGGTCACCTGGGGCCCTGGGAACTGGCTGGCATGGCCACTGAGATGGCCATAGGGCCCGGGCGGCAGCGTGTGTGCCGTGGGGACTGTGATGAGCAAGGGAGATGGCTTAGTCTCTTTAGGGGCTGGTGGGGGTACCAGGCCATCTCTGAGCATCTCCATGAAGTTGAGGGGCCCTCCATCCCCCACAAAGCCCAGTGCCTCGGGCCCAGGCTCCTCGGGGGGAAGATAGTGTGTGAGGTATTGTGGCCCACCGGGAGCCGGCTGGTAGTGGGGATAGAGCACAGGCGGAGGCCCCGGGGCCTTGAGGTAGGATGGGGCCTCCAGCAGGTAGCCACCGGACAAGGTGGGACCGCCAGCCACCGCCACCTTGTACAGGGAGGACTGGCCAAAGTCAGAGGTGGCCCACTCGATTCGGTAGATGCGAGGGTCGAAGAAGCAGCCGCAGGGAGCCATCTGGAAGCCTGCAGGTGGCAGACACCCTGAGAGGGGTGTCCATGGGGAACCAGGACATGGGATGGGGGGGACTGAGACCCGGGTACACAGGACACAGCCCTCACCTCGAAGGTGCCTGTGTACTGGCTTTGTTTAGCAGTCATCTGGGGATTCATGGAGGGCAAGATACTTGGAGACTGTTGGGGACACTCCTATTCTCAGGGGAGCAGAGACCTGAGCTTTTGAGTGGCTGGGCCTCGTGGAAAGACTTCTCTAGTGGCAGCTCTTGTCACCGAAGCAAGCTTCGGTCTGGTCTCTAGGGTCACTTCGAACTGTGGCACATGAGTTAGTATGGGGGATCTGTCTGGGTACAGAGGTGACATGGGTCTCATCTGGGGTCAGGACGGAGCCTGCTCTCAGCATGCTCGGGCGCTGGCCAGTACCTGCTGGAGGCGCGGAAAGTGCATCCTGGTCTGAGCCGGGAGTCTGATAGAGCAGGTTGGTGCTGGCTGTGGACAAAGGTGTCCGGTGGGTGGGGCAGGAGCCCAGGCCCCATGGCCATCACACACCCCTGCCTGCCACCACCATCATACCTATGGTGGAAAGGGGTTCTGGGCCACCTGGCACCTCAGTGCCCTCCAGGCCCCGTGGGCCAAAGCCTTCCTGGGGTATGGCTGGGGGATAGAGAGTTTTGGGGTGCTGCATGGGGGAGAAAGGCCACCCCGGGGGGGCCCGGGCGGCAGCAGAAGCACCTCGGGGATAGAGTCCCACTGGGTTCTGTTTGCCCTGTTGCTAGGTGGAGGGTTCCAGTTCAGGGGGGCCCACCACTCGGGTTCCGGGGTGGGGGTGGGCAGGAGGTGACTCCCTCCACTCCATGGGCAGATGCACCCTGGGCCAGGTCACCCCGATTCACAGCCACGAGGGTACTGGCCAGCGTAACAGGACAGCCAGGAGTCAGAAAACGACAGACGGGGACCAGGCACCAGCCAAGGCCACGTCCTGGAAGAAGAGGGCAAGATGCTGCCTATGACACCTGAAAAAAAGCTAAGCATGACAGCACGTGTGTGCCTAGGGTTCCAGGAGTTCAAGGCCACCCCAGGAAACACAAGGCCTCGTCTCAAAACACCGACAAAGAAAAAGAAGTTGTAGAAGAATAAAATTTATTGTCTCCATTGGCTACTTGTAGGCGTTGGCTTTATGCTTGGGCAGGAAGGCGAAGCCAGGTGGGACTGGTCCGAGCAGCATCTCACTATGAGGACAGGGTGACAGACGGGTCAGGCCTGGGCCTCCCGGCATTACCCCACAGAACCCTGGCCAGTGGGTACCTGATGCGAATCCAGTCTGCGGCCTGCTGGCTGGCCATGAGCGTCTCTAGGTGGTCACGTCCTAGGTAGTAGGGGGGCCTCTCATTGATCCTCTGGGGGAGTCGCTCGAGCAGGCCCACAGGCACATACCTGCGGGTCAGGGAGGGCAGAAGAGGCAATAAGGCTGGGTGAGCCTGGGGCTACAACCCCTGGCCCGGCCACTCTCCGCGTTCAATGCCCACCTGCAAAGAAAAGAGAGCCACTCCAGAAGGAAGCGCCGGGTCCGCTCCACGCCCTGCGTGTCGGAGCCCCAGTGTTCCAGGCCATAGTGTGTGAAGTCCCTCAGGATGTCGAGGCGCTCAGATGACGAGATGTCCCAGTGTCTCTGCTCCTTGATCTCCGTGAACAGCCAGGGCTTGAGCAAGGCGCCACTGTGGAGGGAGATGGTCAGTGGGGACCCAGTGCCTCCTGCCAGCCAGTCACGTCAGCACCTGGGCCTCGCCCTCCCAGGAGCCACAGGTGAGAAACTTCTAGCATCCCTGTCCCAGCCCAGCTGCTGCTCACCGGGCGATCATGACCCCCGCGACACCCGTCTGCATGGCACAGTTGGCATCCTCAAATGAAAGAATGTCCCCGTTTCCTGAGGAGACAGAGTGGGGTCTTGACAGTGGCAGGCCCCATGGTACTGGGGAGGACTTCCCAGGGACCCAGCAGGGCGAGCGGCTCTGGACACCTACCGAACAGGGGCATGGGGCTGGCCACCTCGGCGCACCGCTTGATGTAGGGCCAGTCGGCCAGCCTGGTGTAGCGCTGTTCCCGGGAGCGGCCGTGGAGCTGGGAGGGGGTGCAGTGATGAGGATGGAAGGTGGCGGGGTTGGGGGTGGGGGCAAGGGAGGCAGCGGGGAACCAGAGACAGACAGAAAGCAGGGACCAGGACACCCACCGTGACCAGTGCCACACCCCAGTCCCGCAGCTCCGGCAGCAGCCGGTGTGCCAGGCTCACACGCTCCTGGACACCAGTGCGCATCTTCACAGTCAATGGCACGTCCAGCACCTGCGGGTACGAGGGCAGAGAGGGAGCGGAGAGCAGGCCTGGAGGCCGCACGTCAGAACCGTTGGGGGTGAGGAGGGCTGTGTCCCTGAAGAGCTCAGGTTACCTCGTTCACGCCCCGCACAATCTGCTGGAACTTGGCTGAACGATTCATGAGTGCGCAGCCACCACCCTGTGGGACACAGACGCCCTGGTGACCGCCGGCCACTGGCTGTGTGCCCCGTGTCCAGATGGGGACAGCAGGACAGGGTCCTAGGCTTGGGCCACACCCTCCCAGGCTCCAGAGCCGAGCGGCTGTCACCTTCTTGTAGACAAGGTCGATGGGGCAGCCCACATTGATATCCACAAAGTCCACGTCGATGGTGCGGTTCAGGAGCTCAGCGCATTTGGTCATGGTGTCAGGGAAGGCGCCCTCCAGCTGCACCAGGCAGAGTGTGGTCAGTGGCCAGCCCACTGGGGTCACCACACATCGCATGGACACCAGGTCGGGGAGGCAAGGACACAGGTCCTGGGCATCGCTCCCCAACATGGCAGCCCCTTCCAACCTCCCTCAGGGCAAACACTAACTTGCACCCCAAAGATGTCCTCGCAGGGGTGGCGCTTGAGCAAGGCCCACTCAGACATCTGCCCCTGCAGCAGGTTCGTGCACACGGCCATCTCACCGCACGTCACATCCGCACCGAAGCGCTTGCAGATGCGGCGAAAGGGTAGGTTCCCGCACTGGTCAGGACAAGGGCATGTTCAGGACAGAGCTCGGTCAGCAGAGCAGGGGCACCAGACACCAGCAATGCCCCAGGGAACCACTGAGCCACCCACCCCAGCCACCTCCTACCGTGGTGAGCGGAGCAAGGTACAGCTTCCCACTGATATCCAGCTGGAGGGGAGGGAACACCAGATGAAGTCAGGCCTCCTTCCCCCACGGTCCAAACCATGCTCTCCCTCCCACACACACCCAGTGGCCTCCTTCTCCAGGTCCAAACCATGCTCTCCCTCCCACACACACCCAGTGGCTTCCTTCTACTGCTCGCCTCTGCATACACCATGTCCATGCCTCTCAGGGGAAAGTTCATCAGTGCCCAGTCTCCATACAGGAGAGCTTCTAGTCAACCTTTCAAACCCCAGTCTCAATGCCCTCCCCTTCAGGAGCCGTCCATGTTGCCCCCTTATCCCCCAGCCCTGATCCTCCAGGACTCTTCAGGCTCCTTCGGCTGAGGCAAGACTGTGGCCAACACTGGAGCCCAGCTGCCATGCCTGCATGCTTACCTGCTTCTTCTCACAGGGCCGCAGCCGAATGATGTCCTCGTCTGTCAAGGGGCCACAGGTGGACACAGGGCTGCCACGCGGGGTGCTGGCCCCTCCCGCAGTATCCAGCTGGGCATGGCAGCTATTCTGCTCTGGGGTAACCGTGGCTACAGCGGTCTCAGGGATGACCACGGGCATGGGGCTCTGGGTGAGGCGGCGCAGGGCCTGCTCAGCTCGCTCGAAGCACACCTGGCGCTTCCGCAGCTGCTGCTGCAGGGCCCTGTTCAGGCCATTACGCACCGGAGGGAGGTGCACACAGCGAGCTACCACCTCCTCCTGCACCAGGTTCTGACCCTCGGGCCCCAGGTGTGCCCTGGCAAAGCGACAGGTCACGCTGTAAGGGCACCGGCCAAAGGTGTCGAAGAGCACGCAGCAGGGGCCCAGGTCTGCCGGTTTGGTCTCCAGGTAGCGCCCCACATCATGCAGGAAGCGGCACCGGTCACCAAATGCACATGTGGCCGACTCCTGTGGGGGACATGAGGGAGGGGCCGGAGAGGAAGAGTAGCCAGGGTGGTAGCAAGGATTATTCCCCCAGTCGTGTGTCCCCGGAGAGTCAGCAACCCCAGTGTGCCTGTGTCACCAGCTCTAACACTGGCGCAGTGTCAGGCTCACATGAGATGGAACATCGGCTCAGGGGTCAAGAGCACTGGCTGCTCCTGCATACCACCAGGTTTGACTCCCAGCACCCATGTGGAGGCTCACAACAGCCTGTAACTCCAGTTCCAGGGCATCCAATGCCCTCTTTAAAAAATACATAAGTATAGCCGGGCGGTGGTGGCGCACGCCTTTAATCCCAGCACTCGGGAGGCAGAGGCAGGCGGATCTCTGTGAGTTCGAGGCCAGCCTGGTCTACAAAGCGAGTTCCAGGAAAGGCGCAAAACTACACAGAGAAACCCTGTCTCGAAAAACCAAAAAAAAAAAAAAAAAAAAAAAATACGTAAGTAAAAATAGGTCTCTTAGCTGGGCAATGGTGTCACACACCTTTAATCCCAGCACTCGGGAGGCAGAGGCAGACGGATCTCTGTGAGTTCGAGGCCAGCCTGGTCTACAGAGCAAGATCCAGGAAAGGCGCAAAGCTACATAGAGAAACCCTGTCTCGAAAAACCAAAAAAGAAAGAAAGAAAGTAGGTCTCTTTGGGCACAGCATCATGGTACAGGTTTATCAGACCGGCATGGGCCACACAGGGAAACCATGTGTTAAAAGACACAAAAATGCCAGTGTGGCCTGCAGACACCAGCCCGGCAGCGAGCAGGCTGAGGGCAGGCGATCCTGAAGGCAGCACTATGCACCAGGGAGAAGCCAAGGCACCGCAAAGCAGCTGCAGGCTTTGGGGTGACGGGCCCAGGGAGCCTCGCCCAGAGCTGTTCTCACCTGGAGGAGGGATGGGCAGAGCCTCTCCTTATCATAGTGCGTCGGCTTCACATGGGGCCGGCTTTTGTTTTGGCCACGGGCTCTCTTGGGCACCTGTCGTTGCTCAGGGGGCTCAGCTGCCACCTCTGTCTTCCCATTCTCCTGCCCATCTTCCAGGCGAATCCTCTTGGCCTCGGGCTCGGCCAGGTCACTGCCATCGGGGTCTCCTTCGGGCGTTTCCTGGCATGCACCCTCCCGCCTGTCTGCGTCCAGGTATTGGTGGAACCGTTCCTTGGTAGTGCGGTACCTGCCAGAGAGGGAGAGACTCCGGTTGGCATAGTGAAAGGGGTCTGGGGACCAACGTTCACATGCTTCTGCAGACAGGAGGCTCGCTGCTTAGAACCAGCTCTCACCTTGGGGCACCCCAGTGACTGAGGGACACCTATTTTGCATTTGAAGGACCTATTTGTGTCTCTGCTCAGAGAATTGCACTGTTACAGGTTGTGATGCACAAATAACAACAATCACGTTAGACTACAGAGAAACTACAAGTCCCAGCATGCTTGGCGGGTAGACCCAAGCTGCCACGCTTCCCAAGAAGCCTTCCGGCCCGCTTACAGAGACGCAGTCTGGAAGTGGTAATCCATTTTTGGCCCGTGCCAGGAAAACTACAAGTCCCAGCATGCACCGCGGGCCGCGGGGCTGAGTCCCCACGCGGTGTCTAATGCGTGTGACAGCCGTCAACGTGTTACTCTCCATAGAGATAGTGGGGCCGCCGGGCGGCCCTTCTCCAGGACACCGTCACACCTCCCGGCATGCACCGCTCGCGCCGCGCCACGGACGCCGGGAAGGCCCCATCAGCTTCGCCGTCCGATGCCAGGGACTCACTGAGCTTTAATGGGCGCTACCCCCGGTTCGCACGCGCCGACCCCGGAGTCGCCGCCACCACCGCACTCGGCTGCCGCCTCTGCATCCTCCGCCATCGACGCCCCTCACGCCGGCTCCGTAGTGTGGCAGGAAAGTCTTCCGGGTCGCGTGTCACCCAGAGCTTACCGAGAGGAGTGCGCATGCTCAGACCGCACCAATGACGCTAAGGCGCGCGTGCGCACGGCGGTCCCGGGGGGCGGGGCCTCTGGGCTGGCCGGCCTGCGCTGGAACCGGAAGTGCCCGAGAGTCCCCGCGGGGTTCGCAAGCCGGTCACCCGTGGGAAGCGGCGGCTGCAGCTCACACAGGCGGACCTCGAACTGACAGCTGTCCTCCTGCCTCTGCCTCCGGAGTGTTGGGGTTAAAGGCGTGCGCCAGTGTCGCCTTTCTAGAGAGACATTTACTCATTTAATCTGTGTGTCACGCGTGTGCGGCGGTCAGAAGACAGTTTTGGGGTTCTCGCGTGTTTTATTCCCGCGTGGGCTGCAGCAGGCGCTGATCTCAAGGACGGCTAGGGATGTAGCCCGCTGTGCACGAGGCCCCGCTCCCCCCTACCCTTGTCATCCGGGCACTTGGTGGGTGGAGCCTGCAGGGTCGGGAGATCGCAGGTCATCCGTGGTTCGGTATTCGAGGCCAGCCTGAGCTACCAAGTCCACCCATCAATAGGTGCTAATTTAACTCTTGGAGCCGGGGTCTCACTTTGGCCCTCGGCGCACGAACTAGATGCTGTGCACGGCACAGGGGAAACAGGCCCAGAGAGGGAGAGACCTCAGGGGCGCCCTGCTGCTCTCCACCTCCCCCTGCAGGACAAGATGGGACTAACACGATATGCACGGAAAGGCTGGGGCTCCTTTGTAGTGTCCACCTTGGATCGCGATGAGGACACAGTGGGGGAAACTGAGGCCGGCAGAGGGCGGCCGCGGCATGGAGAGCTGCGGTACGGTGCGGACGTTAACCGCGGCGCCGGTGCCGTTAGTGAGCGCTTACTCCTTCGCCCAGGCCTCGGTTTCCTACCCTGGCCCGTGCCGCCATCCGTGCCCGCCCCGCAGCACCGCCAGAGTCCCGTCCTCGCCACCGAGGCGAAGCTCAGCCCTCCCCACGCCTTGCTGTTCCCTCCTCCAGGGACACCGGTCCACCTTGCAACCCGCCCCGTTCTCCCCTGGCAGTTTCCACACCCAGGGTCACCCCAGCGTTGCCTTTGGGGGAGTCTGTGGCTCCCTGCACCATGGGATCCGGATAATCCCCTGGAGCTGTGGCGAGCCATGCCCAGGCCTGATCTCAGCTAACACCAGGACACGGGAGACTGAGGCACCAAGTGGGCGCAGGGAACAATCGGGGTCTCAGCTGCTGCACCCTCCACCTTCCTCTCTGCCCGTCTCTTCTATTCTTCCTATTTAGCCTCAACAATTTTTGTTTATTTTCATTTTTTTAAGATAAGGTCTCAGGTAGCCCAGGCTAGCCTCCACCTCACTGTGGCTGAAATGACCTTGAACTCCTGATCCTCCTGCCTCCATGCTCTGCATTCTCTGTCTCATTTTTGTCTTTCTCTGACAAAGTCTCACTTTCTATGCCAGGACAACCCCAAACTCGCGGCAACCCAGCCCCCGCCCGCCCCCGCTTTTGGCTCCCTCCTTTTCTGTCTCTCCAGGTCTGTGCCCGCCTGCCCACCCCCTCCCGCCCCTCCCCCCGGGCCTGGCAGGTGCAGCCCGGGCTAGGTGCCCACGGCTGGCCTCCCGGATTTGTGTGGCTGCGATTCTTTTATCTGCGTCTGCAGCTGGGTCCTTATCTCGGGGCTGCAGGTCGGGAGCAGGGGGATTAGAGCAGCCGGGGCCAAGCGGGTGGCGGAGAGCCCGCACCCCTGCGAGTGTGTGCGCGTGCGCAACACGGCCCGCGAGCGAGCAAGCCCGCCTCGGGCCCCGCCCCCTCCCCGCTCCGGTCAGGAGCGGTTCCCCAGGTGGCCCGCCTGATGCGTTTCCCACCTTCCTGACCCTAGACCCCGCGGGGACCCGGCCTTGACCCCTGACCCAGGGCTGTCGATGGCCCCCAGGGTAACAGCCCGGTCCTGTTTTTACCATCCCCGCCTGGATCTGCAGTCCGCCCCTTCCTGCCGCCCACGGGCCTCCAGGGTCCCCCCACCTCCACCAGAGAGAGAGTGAGCCGGAGGCCCCGCTGCGGCTCCCACACTAAAGCCACAGTCACCCCAAAGTCCCAGACCCAGTGCTGCAAACCGTGGAGGCGGGAGGATGGGAGAGTTCCGGGCCAGCCTGGGCTACAGAGCAAAGCCTTGTCAGAGGTCACCGTGGGGCGGGGCTCAGTGAGTAGAGCCCTCGCTGGAATGGCCGAGGCCCTGGTTCCATCAGGAGCACCTCAAAGACCAGCACAGGGAATATGCCCGGAGGACCAGGAGTTAAGTTCGGGCTAGCCTGGGCTACAGTATGGGCTCCTTTCTCAAAAAAAAAATGGAAGTCCATATTAGAAGGGAAGCTCAAGGGCACTCCTGTCATATAGAGGGTATCCAAGGCTAGGTCCGGAACACACCTAGGAGCTATTTCACAGATGGGGAAACTGAGGCTGGGCAGTCTCTGTCACCTTGACACCACACGCACTGCAGGATGGTGCATGTGAAGGTAACAGTCACACGAGGTGGCCCAGGGGGACAGAGGACACACTGAGTTCCCAGGCACCTTCAACCCCCGCTGGGCTAGTCCCTGGGGGACCCCCTGGGGGTCCAGCCCCCACCGGCTGAACCTGGACCACATCCTAACGCTAAAATGGAAACTTACCCACCAGCCAAGTTCATGTTTTGGCCCGAGGCCGCCAGCCTCCCAAGCCTTGGTCTGGGTCTCCACCCAAGAACAGAGTGCTTTCCCTGGGGAACGGCGGCCTCCAGGAGAGGTCAGACCGGCCCCAGAGCAGGAGGAGATGGGTGGGTGGACAGGGCGGGACGCTCTGCGAAGTCCCCAAGCCACAGCTCTAGCTGTGTGACCCAGACCTGCTGCATAACCTCTCTGAGCCTCAGGTTTCACAACCACCCAGTCTGTCACCAAGCAGGCCGTGTGGCAGGGCAGCGGGCGTTGCTTGGAGATGTGGGAAGAAGAAGGAAGTCCACCGGGGTGCGGTGGGAGCCACGGCCCCAACTCAGGTTCTGGCACCTCAGTGGATCAAAGGGCCTGCACATGTCCGAGCCTCTTTGAACCTGTTTCCCCATCACCGGGTTCCACCCCACAGTCGTCCCCCTGGTGTGGGACATAGTCCTACGTGGCCTGCGTCCGGAACCAGAGGACTTAACATGAGATCCTGCAAACACCCCCAGCCTAGCCCTGAGCTCAGCCTCCCGGACAGGACGGCTGTGGCTCTGCTCTGAAGGAGGTGACCAACGGTGCTGGTCTCCATGGAGCACCTCGCTCAGCCAACAAGATCCCGGTGGGGGATCGGCCTCACCTTAGCTGGGGGTGGAGAATTCGGGAAGGAGAGGGATGTGTGTGTGTGTGTGTGTGTGTGTGTGTGTGTGCGTGCGCGCGCGCGCCCCAGTTCCCAGCTGAGGTGTGCCAGTATGACAGGGCCTCTGTTTGTTGCCCTGTCTGGGGGGTGACAGCGTGTGGGTGACCTTGGAGGCTGTGGGGATAGATGGCACCTGTGTTTCTGGTGTGACCACGTCCAGCCCTGAGTGAGGCAGCCACTTTGTGTCTCTGAGGCTGATGAGATCCCCGTGGGTGTGTCTGTAACAAACCACATGTCCCAGAAATGGGGTCATAGGTGGGTGCAAGTCCTGTGTCCTCACCTTCTGCTCTTGTCCCGCCCGCCGGTGTCAGCTCCACCCCTGCGCCCCCATCCCAGAGGGGAAGCCGGGTCTTTCAAGTTGCTGTTGCCAGGGCAACCATTTTATGAGCGTCCACATGGTGGGCACATGTGTGTGTCCCGTTCCCCATGTGTCTGCCTGCCCCACCCCCAGTCACGGCTGGGCCGGGTGAGCAGAGGTGGCCACAGGGTGGCTGGTGACAGCTTCATGGTGGCTGGCCCAGTAGGGTGAGCTCTGGACAGCTGTGTGCGCAAGGGGCCCCCCACGTGTGTGGTGTGTGTGCCTGCCGGAGCTGTGGGTTTTTCTTGCACACGTTGCATGTTGTGTTAGTGTGTCAGCGTGGGCCTTTGCACCAGCGATGGATGTGACAGAGGACACGGACAGGGAGCAGCTGTATTGTTTGTGTGGACTGGCCGGTGTGAGTCTGTGTGTGTCAGCCAGCGGCGGGCTGTAGTGGAACTGAGTGTGTGTGGATGAGCCTCAGGGGAGATCCTCTGTGTGTGGGCCAAGAAGAGCTGTGTGTGTGTGTGTGTGTGTGTGTGTGTGTGTGTGTGTGTGTGCGCGTGCGCACGCTCATGTAAAGTCAGTGTGCCTCTGGTGTGCACGGGACCTGCAGCTGAGTGTCCTGCTGCCAAAGAGGTACGTGTGCAGCCAGCATGCTGCTCACCAGGTGCCAGCTCTGAGTGACAGTAGGGATGGGGGATGCACAGCTTGGAAGGACCTCAGCCTGGATGTCCCATATCCCTCTACCCATCTCCCCCGTGACATGCCCTCACCCCATCTCCCCCGCGACACGCCCTCACCCCATCTCCCCCGTGCCACGCCCTGACTCTATCTCCCCCGTGACACGCCCTGACTCTATCTCCCCCGTGACACGCCCTGACTCTATCTCCCCCGTGACACGCCCTCACCCCATCTCCCCCGTGCCACGCCCTGACTCTATCTCCCCCGTGACACGCCCTCACCCCATCTCCCCCGAGACAGGCCCTCATCCCATCTCCCCCGCGACACGCCCTGACTCTATCTCCCCCGTGACACGCCCTGACTCTATCTCCCCATGCCAGGCCTTCACCCCATCTCCCCGCTCCTGTGCCGTGCCCTCACCCCTGGGCAAATCACTTGGAAGCCGCAGGGACAGGGAGGAGTCGCTGCCTCAGGTCTCAGAGCGCACAGGCCACAGGTGACTTTCAGAAGTCTGCTGCACTGACCCACAGAGTCAAACAAACCCACACTACCACTTGGACCCAACATGCACATCAGCACACACTCCACCGGCGTGGGGGGTCCCCAGCGCAGGCCCTTGGGAAGGGGTGGGACTGGTTTGAAGGTTGGTCCTGAAAAGGCTTCTGGGATAAGTGGACGTTAAGTCAGCCTCGCCCCCCCCCCCAAAGCAGTGGCCGCCAAGGGTGCTGGGGTGGAGCGGGCACTGGATGTCGAGGGCGGGGCCTCAGGGCGGTGGTTTCTCAGCAACTGGGTGTGGAGGGGGCGTGGCCACGGTCACCCTCGCCCCGCCTGCCCCGCCCCTGAGTGATCGGTTTCCGCTAGGGGGCGCGTGCGAGTCGCAGGCGGTGGAGGAGCAGGGTGTGGTGGGTTTCAGTGATGGGGTCCCGATGGGGTGCTTTGGGGGAAGCCGTCAGTGGGAAATAGGGTCCCCCACGGGGTTCTGAGGATCAGGGTGACGGGAAGCGACGATGGGTGTGGTTCACTGAGGACCACGGGATCTTCTGCCGTCCTACATAATCCAGGGTGTCTGAGCAGAGACCTTGAACTCAGTATACTTGGGAAGACTTCTTGGGGCGGACAGAGGGGTGGGGAGGACTTGTGGGGGGTCATGGGTGGGTGCAGTGGACTTTGGTTGGCCAGGAGGGTCACAGGGCATCTTGGGACTCGAGGTTTCAACTTCGATGGCCACAGAGCATTGGAGACAGCAATCTGGGGGGATCCGATGCTCGAGGGGTTCCCCCTCGTGGATAGTCTTAGGGGGTCTAGGTGGGGAGTTGGGGAACATGGGGAAGGGGTGCGCAAAGTTAGTGCGGACTCGATTCGGGGCGCAAAGTGTCGGATGAAGGAGAGTCCCGGGAGAGTCGATCGATCGATCCCTGTGGCCGTCTAGGGCCTCCCGCGTTCCTGCCACCTGCTCTCCCGGCGCGCCCCTCCGGCTGTGGGCGGGATGAGGGCGGCTCCCAAGCCCGGGAAACCCTACGCCACGCCCACGTCCACGCCTCCGGGAAGGCCACGCCCCCTCCAACCCTGCCGGCCTGAGCGGTGCGCGGCGGGAGCGGAGGGAGAGCGCGCGGTGGCTCCGTCCGTGCGCCCCACGCTCCCCGCGTGGCCCCGCGTCCCGAGCGTGCTCCAGCCTCCCACGCGCGCCGTCCCGGGGTGTACCGAGCCCGGCGAGCCCCGGGAAGCCAGAAAGAGAGAGGACAGGGGGGGAAACCCCATGGCCCGGCCCGCGTCCCGCACTCTGCGCGGTGGCCTCCTCCGGCACGGGGTCCCCGGGTTGCCTCGGGTCCCCGCGATCCGGATGGCGCACGCGGTGGCTGGGGCCGGGCCGGGCTCAGGTGGCCAGAGGAGTCACCACTGACCGGGTCATCTGGAGCTCCCGGCAGGTAAGCTGAGTCCCGGGGTGTAGTGCGGGGGGGGGGGGAGTCCCCAAGGACCCCCTCCCGGGTCACCGCGGGGTACCCGACGGGGCGCGCTCCCGGCTCCTGCGCCCCCAGCTCCTGTGCTAAGCTGCTGGACCCCCGGACCCCTGTGAGCGCTCCGTCAGGCAGGGAGGATGGAGGGGAGACATCGAGGTCTCAGTGAACCCCAGGAGGGACCTGGCCGCGCACAGCCCCGCGGCGCACAGAAGTAAACACGTCAGGGGCGCGTTCCCTGCGCGCCCGGGGACACCGTGTCCTCCCCGGTAAGGGCCGGGCCGCTGGGCTCCTGAGTCGCTGTTCAGCCACAAGAGGGCGTGGGGCTCTTTGGAGGAGGGGGGTCCCTTAAGGGCAAAGCTCAGATTGGAAACGGGGTGTGTGTTCCCCACTTTCCGAGTTCTTGCTCCAGATTATGCCCAGATAATTCGGTTCATGGGTGAGAAGTCACCAGGCCCAGGGTTGCTGCTGAGTGGGCAGACTTCAGGTGGGACTGGAGGCAGAAACCGTGAAGCCCAGGCTGGATGCTTGAGATGTGGATTTGGGGGCCGTAGGGGGTTGCCATCTGCCTGGCCGACTGGGTATGTCGGGGGGCTGTGCTGGGCACTGGACCCCTGGGTTTCCGTCCCGCCGCCTTCGCCGGGCCTCACATCCCTGATGTTGTGGGACACCCTTTGTGTGTCAGCGCCCCGGGCTGAGGAAGCCCCATGGGGCGTGACGGGCAGGATGTCAGTGGCGGGCGGATTCCAGCCTGACCAGCTCGTCTCACCCCAGCCCCTCGCCCCGGGCCGGACAACCCCTCCCGCTCTTTCATCCGGGGACTTCTGAGGGTCCCGGGTCCCCAGCCGGCTCCAAACACCTAGGCAACCACAAAGGGCTGGCGGTGGAGGGAAAACAAACGTCCCCCACCCCAGCCGGGCACCCCCCTCATTCGGGAACGCCCCCTCAGCAGGGCATCCCTCCCCAGCCGGATACCCCCACTCAGTAGGCACCCCCTCAGCTGAGCCCCCGCGTCAGCAGGACAAACCCCAGCCGGGCACCCCCCTCTGTCGGGCACCCCCCCCCAGCAGGGCATCCCCCTCAATCGGGCACCCCCACTCAGCTGGGCATCCCTCCCCAGCAGGACAAACCCCAGCCGGGCACCCCCCTCAATCGGGCACCCCCCCTCAGCAGGGCATCCCTCCCCAGCTGGGCACCCCCCTCAATCGGATACCCCCCCTCAGCAGGGCATCCCTCCCCAGCAGGGCATCCCCCCAGCCGGGCACCCCCCTCAATCGGGCACCCCCACTCAGCAGGGTATCCCTCCCCAGCTGGTTATCCCCCACTCAGCTGGGCATCCCCCCAGCCGGGCACCCCCTCCTCAGCAGGACACCCCCCAGCCGGGCACCCTGTCCCGAAATACCACCATCCTGTTCTCAGAATTAAATAACAAACAAACAAACAGAGCCAGGCCGCACAACACAAAAGCCAGAGACGCTCCGACCAATGTGTGCCCGCGGGCACTGTCCTTAGACGCGGCCACTCTGGCACCCACCGACACGGGGGACCTGTGACGGGGACTCTGGGAGGTGGGAGGCTCCCCACCTCCGGGAAGACTTCCTGGAGGAGGGGCACTACAGCTGGGGCCGGGCGGGATGAGTACAAGCTCTGTAAGTGGGGAAACCTTGGCTTGTGTGGGGACAGCCGGGGTGACCGGGTGACGGCTGGGGAGAGAATGTTCCGGAAGGCCGGCAGGGCCGGGGAGCAGGTGTGGTGCCCTGGGCCTGTCATCACAGCTACTCAGGAGCTGGAGGCAGGAGATGAGGGGTTCAGGGTCAGCCTCGGCTACACAGGGTCCAGCCTGGGCTACACCGACTCAAACGAGAAGAGGCACGGGAAATGTTAGAAATAAGTCAACGAGGGCGGGCAGAGCTCTCCCTGGGGCCCCTGCTGCCCGTGACCCCCGCGCCGGGGGTCAACGCCCCTGCGCCCGCCTCGCGCAAACACGCGTATTTAAAATAAGATAGTTCAAGAGGAAAAAGCAGCTCCGGAACGTAGGCTCCGGCTCCCGTCTGGGGAAACTGAGGCTCGGAGAACCGACACCCTCGTCTAGGACCTGAGACCAAACTTCCGATTTGGGAAGGAGGGGTTGCCTGCCTCAGTTTCCCTTGCAAGCCAGATGGTCAGGACTCGGGGGTGGGGGCTCCCAGCCGCCCTTGCGCCCCGCGCCAGCGGCTCAGCCCGCATTAGCCTGATCTGGTTATCCGCGGGCATGCGCACAGCCAGCCCCGGGCGGCGCGCGGTGCTGTGTGTCCTGCGGGGACAGTCCACCTCTCTGGTCCTGCCTGCGGCGGGTGCGCGGGGGGCTCCCAGCGGAGGTCGCCGAGTCGCCCCGCCCTCCTCCTCCGCGTTTCAACCCGTCTGCGGTGCGACGCCGAGCGGTCGAAGAACGTTTAGCGGGACGGGATGGCTAAGCTGACATCTGCCGCCTGAACCCACAGAAGTGACTGCAGAGTTGCCCTCCGACCCGCGCGCGCACGCACGCTGCGGCGTGTGCTCCCACGGACCATGCATAATGACACGAAGTCTCTGGAAAGTGGGGCGCGGGGACACATTGGAATCGGGGCTTTGAGCAAATCCGGCCTGGCTCAGGGGCGCAGCGGCCCTGGAGTCCTTGCCCATCCCCCGCGCCGGGCACGGGGCGGACGGCTGGGAGGGAGCGGCTGTGCCCCCCAGCCCACCGAGCCCCAAAGGCCACCCGGGGCCGGGGCCCCCACAGCTCATCGGAACCAGCTGTGCTCCGCAGATGTTGTTGCTTTGCCCCCAGATGTGCGTCCCGCCGGCGGGTGGGGCCTTCGGAGGGAGGTGAGGACCCGAGCTCCAGGAGGCCTCAGTTTCCCCCACAGCCTGGGAAAAAACTGTCAGCGCTGATGGGGAAACTGAGGCACGGACTCTGCCTAAAGCAGTACTGAAGACACCCCCCAACCGGAAGCGGTGGCACGTCGCCCCAGCACTCAGGAGGAGGAGGAGGCAGGAGGGTCAGGAGTGCAGGGTCATCCTCAGCTACATAGTTGGAGGCCAGCCTGGGCTACGCGAGAGCCTATGGGTCATGGAGGCGTGAGGAGGCTGAGCGCCATGGTGCCTCGGGTCATGCGCACCCCCGCATCCACCAGTGGGTCTGCTGGACACCACTGCAGATGGGGAAACTGAGGCCCGGGGAAGGACTGGGGGATGCGGTGACCGCTGGGCCCCATCCAGGAGCCTCTGCGTACCTACGTCACCCCCAGCACCCCCCTTCCGCGCCCGACAAACCAGTCGGGTGACCCCAGACAGAGGGGCCATTGTTCAGGGGTTCGGAGCTCGGCTGGGGGTCCGCGGTCATCTCTGCCAGCACGTTTCCTCATAGTTCAGAGAGGAGGAGGGAGGCACAGCCCGGGGGGCGGGGCCGAGGCGCGGGGGGCGGGGCCGAGGCGCGGGGGGCGGGGCCGAGGCGCGGGGGGCGGGGCGGGGCCGAGGCGCGGGGGGCGGGGCCGCAGGCACGGGGGCGGGGCCGCAGGCAGGCAGGCCAGGACAGACTCCGCGGCGCAGAGCGTGGCCAAGAGGTTAATTCCCGCCGGTGGGCGCGGAGGCCCCGGGTTCGGTTCCCATCACCCGCAGGCAGCGCTCGGGCCCTGACACCCCTGCCCTGATACTCTGCCCGAGATACCCCGGGCTAGCCTTGGCTACTGGGCGGCCGCCGGGTCCTCGCAGTCACGTGACCCGGACTTCGCCCCGCCACGTGTCAGATGGTTTTCTGGGAGGATAGAGAGTATACAGTTGGTGTTCAATAACGGGGGGAGCGGCGGGGTCCAAGGCGGGCAGCAGGGTCAGAGTTCAGGGTCAGCAAGCCAACACCTGCTCTGTGCCTCAGTTTCCCCAGCTTAACACAGACGCCTCCTGTGTGCTCAGCGTCAGGCCTGGTGCACACTTAGGGCTTAATGAATCTGCCTGGTGGGTGTGGCCTGGGGTGGGGCCATGCAAATCGGATGCAAATGAATTCCAGGCCGAAGCAGGGGACGCTGGGTAAACGGGGGGCGGAACCGCAGGGATCATGGGCCAGGGAGGGGGCTGCAGAGGTGGAGGTGCGCTCATTAGGCACCTACTGTGTGCAACGAGCAGGAAGTATGGGTGCCCTGCTGGAGGGGGCGTCACCTAAGGGCTGGGATGGGGAGCCTTCCCAGAGGGGGTGTGGCTTGTAGGGGAAACTGAGGCACGCAGTAAGTGACCGGGGTCAGATAAGATGGTGTCCCGAGCCCAGCCACTCCCCTCGCGCAGTGCCACCTGCTGGAGTCACTCCCTGCTGTCACTCACCCTCTCCCTGCCCGACCGGGTATCCGTTGCTAGGCTACACCAAAGGCGCATCAGCCTCAGGGCCTTTGCACCCGCTGTTGCACCCAAAGAGATGGCTGCACACCCCCCGCCCGCGGGCGCCCACCACCCCGTGTCCCCGCAGGCCGAGGCCCAGGATGAGGCGCTGGAAGGCGGCGGCCCTGGTGTCGCTCGTCTGCAGCTCCCTGCTGTCGGTCTGGATGTGCCAGGAGGGTCTGCTGCTGGGCCACCGCCTGGGACCCGCGCTCGCCCCGCTGCGACGCCCGCCGCGCACCCTGGACGCGCGCATCGCCCGCCTGGCGCAGTGTAAGCCCCGCCCCCGGGGCCCAGGGGGCGGGAACCGGAAGGGGCGGGCCACGTGGGGGGGGCTCCGAGGTGGGAGAACCACGCTGAACCACAAAGCTTTCTCACTTGATTTCTTTTTGAGGCAGGGAGGGGTGCATATGGCCTAGGCTGGCCTCGAACTCTCGGGGTGGCCAGGATGCCCCTGAAATGACCCTCCTGCCACTGCCTCCTGAACGCCCCCCTTGCTGCACACCCCTCAACTACAGAGGGAGTGGGGAGCGATGGCGGCCAAAGCGAGGCCACGCCCCTCCACGCCACCAGGAGTGCGCACGCGCAGGGCAATGAGGGGCGGGGCCACGCCTCACGGCCCAATCCTCTGTCTCCCTCTTCCCGCCCCAGACCGAGCTCTGCTGCAGGGCGCCCCCGACGCCGTGGAGCTTCGAGAACTTTCCCCCTGGGCCGCGCGCGCCCCAGGCCTGCGCCGTCGAGCGGGTCCCCGACGTCGGCGCGCGCGGGCGCGGTCGGGCGCGCGGCCGTGCGGGCTGCGCGAGCTCGAGGTGCGCGTGAGCGAGCTGGGCCTGGGCTACACGTCGGACGAGACGGTGCTGTTCCGCTACTGCGCAGGCGCTTGCGAGGCGGCCGTGCGCATCTACGACCTGGGCCTGCGGCGCCTGCGCCAGCGGAGGCGCGTGCGCAAAGAGCGGGTGCGCGCGCACCCGTGCTGCCGCCCGACGGCCTACGAGGACGAGGTCTCCTTCCTGGACGTGCACAGCCGCTACCACACGCTGCAGGAGCTGTCGGCGCGGGAGTGCGCGTGCGTGTGACGCTACCTCACGCCCCAACCCTGTGCGCCTGTGCGCCTGCGCAGGGGCCCGTGCCCGCGCCCTCCCTCGAGGACTGAATTCACATAAATTGTGGGAACTCTCGTGCTGGCTGCGCGTTCAGTCTGTGGGGAGTGGGGCGAGGCCGTGCTTCCGGCTGGCCTGGGAGAAAAAGGACAGTACCTGTGGTACAGGGAAGCCTGGCCGTGGGAGGTGGCCTTGCTGGAGGACAGGCGACAGGAGAGGCCCCGGGCAGAGTTCGCCGCCGCCGCCCAAGCCTGGCTGTGCCACGCGCACACACACGCATGCACACACGCGCATGCACGCGCGCGCGCAGGGCGGGGGGGCTGGAGGGCCGCTCAGCGGTTGGAGGAGCGGGTTTGACGCCCAGCACCCAGGGGACCGGACGCTCGCCCACCCCCCCCACCCCACCCCCACCTCGTGGGAGCGGCTCGCACGCGGCGCACAGACCCACGGACAAAACACCACACACGCAATCGAGAGAGGAAAAGGGTGGTTACGGAATAAGGAGGGAAGAGAAAAAGGATGTCCCGTGTGGTCCCACAAGCTAGTTCTCCCAGCCCTGGAGAGGCCGAGGCAGGGGTATGGCAAGGTGGAGGCCAGCCTGGGTCTCGGAGTGTTGGCTCCGTGGGGGCCGCTCGCTTGAGTCTAGAGAGAACCAGAGCTGTATCTCCTTCCATGGGCTAAAAATAACTCGCTGCCCACCTCCGGGAGGGGACAGGTCTGGGGCGGGTGCCAGCCCGAGCCGGCGCCTGCCGGGCATAGCTGGGTCCCCAAGGACCCTTAGAACCTTGGCCGTGCCTGGAAGGGCAGGGGTGGGGGCTACCATGGGCTGGGGTGCGGGTGTCTTTGCCTCGGTGTCACCTTGACCCCTGGCAGGCCTGGAGGTGCCCAGCAATTTGGGGTTCCCAGAGGTGGGGGAGGTGTGTCCCACAATGGGGAATAGGTGGGGAAGGGTGCTGTGAGACAAGGCTTTTCCTGGGGAGACTCAACATGCAACCCAGGTAGGTACCCCACCAAGTCCTGCTAGTGAACGTGAGTTTTCCTGGCGTCACTGACAGGCATATGGGTGAGGGGAGACAGCTGCGTCACCAAGGCCCACCCCAGCATGGGTGACGGCTCACAGAGCTGGGAACCTGGAGTGTATCACATAGCCCGCAGGCCACAGGACAGGCTGGAGAACGTGGTGCCTCAGCTGGTCTGAGCCTCTTGCACACAGCTTGATTTCCTGAGCAGGCCCTCAGCTTTTATTGTTCACTCTAGCAGTGGGATACACACACACACACACACACACACACACACACACACACACACACACACACACACAATTGGTTGGTTTCAGGGACTTCCTGAAGCTGTTTTGTTCACCTTCCTATTTAAAGAACCTTTAAGGTTCTTTAATGCAGGATGAGATGCTTCAATATTGGAGGAAACAGTTTGCGCCCAATCTTCTACAGTGGTTGCCTGAGCCATGGAAGGGGTGACTATCGATGTCCACCTATGACCATGAATCGGACCATGACACAGTAACAGTCACCTGTTCACTCACCAATGGTTATGATTTGAGGCTGACAACAATGGTGATCTATGGGCGTGATGTCAAGACACGTTTCAGGGACTTCCTGAAGTTGTTTTGTTTACCTTCCTGCTTAAGGAGCTTCCCGCAGGATGCAGTGTTTCAGTATCAGAGGAAACTGATACTGAGGGCATTTTGACAGGCACATCACATCTACACAGAAAAACCATAGATGTTGCTTCACTGTTGGGGCCTAGGACCTCCCCAGCCACAGGAGTTGGCCTGGTGTACAGTACCAGGCGTGAACTCGCTCTGTGGAGTGGCCCTTGTTGGTCTCGCCCATGACACCTGCCTGGCGTGTGGTGTCTCAGCATGCATGGTCCGTAGCTGAGCAGCAATATTGGTGATATTCTCCACCAGGAGCCCCTCCTGCTGTGAAAACCAGCTGGCAGGTTGGGGATTTCCTGGTCGGTCCCAGCTTAATTTCTCCGTGTCCTGCAGTCACAGTGTGTGCCTGCGGTGTCCTCAGAAGTAGGGTCTCACCGTCTAGTCCTGGCACAGAAGCAACAGCCACAGCTACAGCCTTTAAGTTTATGGGACCTCGGGGCCTTCCCAGGCCAACAGCTCACAGGGAAGGAGCCCTCGGCACTGGGGTCTGTAGGTGGATTCTTTTGTCCCTCCTCTCAGCTCCCAAATAACCACATGGAGGCTTCTTTTTAATTATAAAATCTCAGCTAATAGCTTAGGCTTGTTACTATTTAAACCCCCCATTTTTTTGAGACAGGGTTTCTCTGTGTTGTTTTGGTGCCTGTCCTGGATCTCGCTCTGTAGACCAGGCTGGCTTTGAACTCACAGAAATCCGCCTGCCTCTGCCTCCCGAGTGCTGGGATTAAAGGCGTGCACCACCACCGCCCAGCTTACTTTTTTTTTTTTAATTAATCTACTTTTTGTCTCATGGCTTTATCACCTTTACTCTGTACTGCCCATGCTGCCTCCTCTCCATCTGGCTGGTGACTCCCCACATCTCTGCCCTCCTTCCCAGCATCCTCTCTACCCCAAAAATCCTGCCTAGCTATTGGCCATTCAGCTTTTTATTAAACCAATACAAGTGACAAATCTTCAGCGTGTACAAAAAGATTATTCCACACCAGGGGTCTCCATTCAGTAACTTTCTGGCTTCAGGGAGTGTCCCATTCCACCCACCGAGGGTGCCATCTGGATTTAAATTCTTAGCTATTCTCTTTAAGACCATTTTTCCTCCTACTTAACCAAGCCCCAGCAGGGCTGTGAGGCAGGTGGAGACGCCATTACACCTGGGTGTCTCTCCAATGGTTTTCCAAATCTGCAAGACACTCAGGTTGCCATTATGTCATCTATATAACGACTGTGTCCAGAAGATGGGCAGGACACCACAGCATCCCATAATAAACAATCTCAGTGAGATGCCATCAAAGTCCCTGTCATCTGTTCTCAGCAGTGTCAGGTGACCCCAGAAGCTCACGGACCTCTGCTGTTCTCTGAGCCTTTCTGTGTCCTGGCACCTCCCTACATTTCTCCATGTCTGATGAACTCAGGGAGCCTGACTACGTCCACTCAGACCTACGCAGGGCCAAGGGGGACCGAGGCTCTACTGTCTCCCAAGGCACGTGGTGTCTCCTTGGGTCACAGTGGCTCCAGGTTGGCGCGGTGGATGTAGCTTAACGGTCTTCGCCGGTGTTGTTCTACCTGTGAGCCTTCTGGGGGCTCCTCAGCACACAGTGTGGTTTTGCCTATCAGCTCTTCCTTAGGAACTCCAGTGGACACAGGACAGACCTCTTCCTCAGCTCTGCCATTTTCTCATCTCTAGGTTGTTCTCTCAATAGGTGGACGCTCTTTACATGCTAGTCTACGTCGCTGAGGTCTGTCAGAGCCTTTCCTGCTTTATAACGATCTTGTCCCCCACAACTGGCTGAGCAAAAGCCACCAAAGCTGCAAACGAGCCCTGAGCCTCTGCTGTGAACACAGTTCAAACGCAGCTCCTCTTATCCCTAGTTCCCTCAGTAGGGTCCGCCCCTCCTGTGTGGTCCACCTGGTATTTGTGGGGACTCCAGCCAGAGATAACCAAGTGTTCCTATTGGCTCTGAAAAGCCAGTCCACCAGGGACTGATTCCCTCACACTGTCTCAAGTTATGCAGCCTTTGCCTTAAGGAGGGAGGGGAAGTCACATGACTGAGTTTCCCTGTCTCCACCGCAGTCAGAGTGGTCCATCCGTTCTGTGCCGCACGGCTGGACTGCCACAGGCTCTTTCATGGCTTGTTTAAAAATCTCTCCTAGTTCCAGCAGCACAGATACCTGAATGTTCTCTGGTCACCATAGCTTCTGGACCGTGGTTAATGCCCCATCTGCACACTGGATCACACGCTTCCCTTATTTTCGATTAAAGGTCGAACCTCCAGGTTACCTTCTGTTGCTGTGTTCTCCTCCTCACTCTGCGTCTCCCCACAGGTCTTGTGTCCCAGGAAAGGCTTTGGAGCACAGGTCTAACTTGTGATCTTTCCCTTCTGGTTGCCGAGCCATAAGAAGCCGCAAGCCATTGCCTCCATCTCGTCCACTCGTTTTTCTAATTCACTTGCCAGAGCCAAGACTAACATAGAGGATGCTGCCGTATCTTCCTTTCTTGTTGCAATTGCTCTCTTACACAAACAACTTCCTGCTTGGCGCCATCTCCGCCCCAGGTGCATTTCTGAGTACTCACAATGGCAGCCTGGCAGCCTCTGCTGCCGCTGCCTGCCAAGCATGACCATTGTGTGCTAATCTTTTTTTTTTTTTTTTTTTTTTTTTTTTTTTTTTTTTTTGGTTTTTTGAGACAGGGTTTCTCTGTGTAGCTTTGCGCCTTTCCTGGAACTCACTTGGTAGACCAGGCTGGCCTCGAACTCACAGAGATCCGCCTGGCTCTGCCTCCCGAGTGCTGGGATTAAAGGCGTGCGCCACCACCGCCCGGCTTTTTTTTTTTTTTATTTTTATTTATTTATTTATTTATTTATTTATTTATTTATTTATTTATTTTGGTTTTTCGAGACAGGGTTTCTCTGTGTAGCTTTGCGCCTTTCCTGGCACTCACTTGGTAGCCCAGGCTGGCCTCGAACTCACAGAGATCCGCCGGCCTCTGCCTCGCGAGTGCTGGGATTAAAGGCGTGCGCCACCACCGCCCGTGTGCTAATCTTAAAGACTACAAAATGGTCTCTAAAGCTGTAAGTGTCTTCAGGGCATCTCTGTATTCCTGTGGAGGACCCTACTCATCAAGTAGGTATACCACCACATACCACACAGAGGGAGACTGCCTGCTGGGATTCCACCCAAGGACACTCCTGATCCTGAAGGCTCAGCCGCAGTTCCACGACTTACTACCTACATAGTCACCCCAC
Organism: Peromyscus californicus insignis; assembly: GCF_007827085.1. Classification (NCBI taxonomy): domain Eukaryota; kingdom Metazoa; phylum Chordata; class Mammalia; order Rodentia; family Cricetidae; genus Peromyscus; species Peromyscus californicus. The sequence goes on from NW_026294492.1 coordinate 49,841,903, forward strand.
AGCACTCAGGGGAGAACGGCCCTACTGGAGTCTCCTCTGCGGTGTCCGCCACTCAGGCTGATGGCCTCAGTAGCATGCCTTGCCACCCACAGCCTGGACTATGCACTCCCCAACTCGTCCTTGATTCTGCGGTGGCCCTCTTCTGGTGCCAATGTTGTGTGAAAGAAAGACTTTTCCTGGGGACACACAACACACACGTCCACTCACCTCAGTAGAGAATCCACAGCAGGCCAAAGTACAGACACCACCCAAGTCCCACTTGGTGAACTGTGAGTTTTCCTGGGGTCACTGACAGGCATATGGGTGAGGGGAGACAGCTGCGTCACCAAGGCCCACACCAGCATGGGTGATGGCTCACAGAGCTGGGAATCTGGAGTGTACTGCACAGCCTGCAGGACACAGGACAGACTAGAGACTGCCAGGTGCCTCAGCTGGTCAGAGCCTCTTCCAAGCAGCTGGGCTTCCTGAGGGGACCCTCTGTTTTTATTGCTCACTCTGGCAAGAAGGGGCCTAGTGAAACTGGTTGGTTTCAGGGACTTCCTGAAGCTGTTTTGTTTACTTTCCAGCTTAAGGAGCCTCTCTGTAGGATGGAACGTTTTATCTGGGAGGAAATTGCTGCCCAGCAAAGGGCAAGGTCACTTTAATCACAACTTGCTATGACCCTGGCATCTGCAGACACTTGGGTTGGGGAGTAGGGGTGTCTGTCCCTGTCCAGCTTTCCCAATGGTCAGTAGACTGAAGACAAATGCACCCCTGCCCCAGTGACCCAGAGTGGGGGCTCCCAAGGGCATCCCTCTTCACCCAGATCAGCTCAGCAAGACCTCCTGGGCGCCCTGCAGGATGTGGCGCTGCCCCAGCCTGTGGTGTTCTCTGTGGGAGAGGGCTTGGGACCAGACCCCTGCCCCAGAGCCCTGTCCAGCCTCTCAGCTTCTTGAGACACAAGGAGTGAGGAGATGGATTTCCCACTCCGTTCCATCTGAATCAGCCAAAGGTGGCCCAAAGGCTGGAACCCCCACATGCTGTGGAACCCAGTAACTGTTAGTGATTGTTCCTGGCCTCAGTTTCCCCAGTGTGGTCAGACCATGGAACCTCAGAGCTGGTCTGGGAGTCCAAAGCTGTGCTCCCCAGGCTCCCTTGCCCAGGAGGGCGTGTGTCCCCATGCTCAGGAAAACAGCCTCCCACCCAGGCCTGCGGGGACCTTGGCCTCCTGTCTCCCACCCACTTCCAACATGCCAGCCGCAGAGCCGGGTGGAACCTACCAGGAGATGGAAACGTAAACAGAGTGTCTCCCACAGCCTCAGCTCTGCACCCAGGCTCTGGAGCCACACAGGGCCACCCACAAGGCTGAGGCTTCTGATCACACCCACTCCCCCTTTGTGTTGTTATTGCCGATGGTCTCCAGGAACCCAGGATTGCCTCCAACTCTCTATGTAGAGGAGGGAGGCCTTGAAGTCCTCATTGTCCTTCCTCGACCTCCCAGGTGCTGACAGCAGGCATTGCACCATCACTCCCAGTTGGGCACCCAGTTCTCCACAGTCCTGTGCACTTCCTCCCCGAGGTGGACATCGGACTGGCCTTCAACACTCACCTGCTTTCCTGCCCAAACACCTTGGCCAAGTAGCCCACCTAGTGTGCCAGGCAGCCTTTCCCTCACCCATGCCATCTCAGCCTGACCTACTCATCTTCCTGGGATTTACCCCAGGGGACATCAGCTCTGAGAGACAGCAAAGCTGGCAGCTGACTGACCGGTCCTATGCATGTATGCAGACATGGAGAGCATAGGCAGAGGCTGGAGGCTGGCAGTCCTCTGAGGTCGCTCTCCACCATGTGTTTTGAAGCAGGGTCTCTCACTGACCCTCAGCTGCCTACGCAGCAAGACTGACTACAACAGCAGGTCCTGGGACCCCCTTGTCTCCAGCTGCCAGCAGAGGGGTTTCAGTCATACGCTGCCATGCATGACATTTTACATGGGTGTAATAGTGTTTACAATGTCCTGGGATGGTTCTCAGTCCCCTTTCCTCCAGAGTGACAACCACAGATGTCGCCAGATATTGTCTGAGCATCCCCAGGGGAAGGACACAGTCACTCTGCATGAGATTCATAGAATAAAGTCTCAGGTCAGTTATTCCAATGCTCCCATCTGGACATTGGTGATAGCTATTCCAATGCTCCCATCTGGACATTGGTGATAGCTATTCCAATGCTCCCATCTGGACATTGGTGATAGCTATTCCAATGCTCCCATCTGGACATTGGTGATAGTATCACACTCCCACATCCACAGGGATAGTTGTGTGATAAGTATCAAAAGCACCTGAGGAGGACCAGCCAGCCACCACTGGCAGGGGGGATGACCCTGGGGAGTCAGTGACCCAGATCAGAGTTTGCTGGGAGCAGGTAAAGCAGGTATGTCTTAGAGTTTCTATGGCTGTGATAAAATGCCGTGATGGGTAAGCAACTTTGTAGGAAAGGTTTTATTTCAGCTTACATGGCTCAGTTACACTCCATCATCCAGGGAGTCAGGGGAGGAACCTGGAGACAGGATCTGATGGAAAGGCCATGGAAGGGTGCTGCTTACTGGCTTGCTCCCCATGGCTTGCTCAACCTACTTTCTTATAGAATTCAGGACCAGCAGCCCAGGGATGGCACCACCCACAGTGGACTGGGCCCTCCCCATCAATCACTAATTAAGAAAACGTACCACAGGCCAATCTGATGGGGACATTGTCTCAACTGTGGCTCCATCAACCCACATAACTCTAGCTTGTATCAAGTTGAAATAAAACAAGCCAGCACAAGGTGTCTGTCACCCAGGGGCTACAGATGATGACTTTTGGTAGGACACTGACCGAAGGACCCTGGCCAGCAACCTCACTGGAACCAAGAGGCCACACTGGAGACTGTCTGGTACCTCTGGTCCCATTGCAGCTGCCTGCATGCCTTGCAGAAGGCAAGGGACATGCTTAAAAAGCGAGGCCTGAGCATCTTCCTCCAGCGGAAGTAACGCTGGTACCTCAGGCTATCTCTGTCTAGCTCCTGCAGGTACTGAGCCAGGTCCTTTGGGCTCTGGAAATCATCCACATGGATGAAGGCGTCAGGGGGCAGGAAGCGTTCATAGTTCTTCCTGCTGGGCCCCAGGACCACAGGCACAGCCCAGGCTTCCAGAGCATTCCTCCACAGCTTCTCTGTGATGTAATCTGGGTGGAGGGAATTTTCGAATGCCAGGTAAAACTTGTACCTGGCCAGTGTCTCCATCATGTCCCCTTGGGGAAGCGGCATGTGACCTCGGCCATACACGTCCACATGGAGGTGACTCTGAAGGTTCTGGTAGTACAGCACCCGAGCCGACTTGGAGTTCCAGTTGGACACAGCCCAGGCCACCAGGTCAGTCTTGACAGACAGGTTGACCTGGGTTTGGACTGGAGGCTCTGGCCACGGCTCCAGCCAGCCATAGGGCGTGAAGATGTCAGAGTCAGCGCGATAGGACATGGTGAGGTTGAAGTGACCGTCCAGGTCTGACAACCGGCTACAGTGGCTGGGTGACTCCAGGCTGAACCACACCCAGCGCTGGCCTGGTGGCCTTGGCTGAAGTGGCAGCTGTGACCTGGGATTGGCGCTGACTTCGCGGTGGTGGATGATGACGGCATCTGCTTGGGCGTACAGGTCCCGGTTGGTGGTCAGCTGGCAATCGGCCGTGCCTGGGAGCATCTCAGAGCAGGGGGACAGAGCCACTGGATTGTGGAAGGGCCATGTCCACAGTAAGATGAGGAGGGGCCTGGGGACAGGGGTGGCTGGGGTGGAGGCTGGTCCTGGGGAGCTACCAGGAGTTGGGGGCCTGGTTTGGTCGTAGGACACTCGGATGTAGGAGAAAAAGCAGAGAGCCAACAGCAGCTGCAGCAGCAGGCCTGTGAGGCATGGACGCCAGGGACACTGTGCCTTGGCCGCTCGGGGCGTATCCATGGCCTGGGGGACCTGGGAAGAGAGGGAAAGGCAGAGCAGGCCACTGGTCATCTCTGTGGAAATGGCCAAATAAACACTCCACTTTTTTTTTTTTTTTTTAGACAGGGTTTCTCTGTGTAGCTCTGGCTATCGTGGAACTCGCTCTGTGAAACAGGCTGGCCTAGAACTCACAGAGATTCACCTGCCTCTGCCTCCCGAGTGTTGAGATTAAAGGCATGTGCCACCATGCCCAGCACTCCACATTTTTTAAAACGTTTCAGTCCAAGTCTCTTGTAGCCCAGGTTAGCCTCCATATCTGTATATAGCCTAGGATGACCTTTGCTTCTGTTTTGCCTCCCTCAGCCTGGCAATTGGATGTGGTGGACACATCTATATTGCCAGCACCTGAGAGGCATAGGCAGGTTGAGCTCTGTGAGTTCCAGGCTAGCCTGGGCTATAGAATAAGACCCTGTCTCTAAAAACAAAATCAAGGAATTCTGATGCTTTCATTGAAACACATTTAGAAATAAATGTGAAAGCATAATACGATTTTCCCCCTTTGTGCAATAGAGATTTAAAAACCCTGGGTGCTTTGAAACATGCAGCAAGATCCCACAATGCCACTGGCTCACTCTTGACACCAAGGTCTGGTCACACATTGCTGATGCAGGTCACTAATGCTGCAAGTGTGAACATGCCTATGGCCAGGGACAGACTCGAAGTGTCACATCTTGGGCTGAGCCTGGTGCCAGGGCTCAGTGAGCAGAGCGCTCCCACAGCATTCCCAGAGCCATGGGTTCCATTCCCAGGGCCACAGATGGCAGCAGATGTGCTGCATGCCTTTCATCCAGCATTCCAGGGAACAAAGCATCTCCTACCCCGGGCATTGCTCACCTATCCAGGGAATGAAACCCAAACCCCAGTGACCCGAGGCTCCCTGAATGCAGATGCCTTCCAGCAGGGACATCTTCCACAGAGACAAAGTTGCCAGGGCAGCCCCTGCACTCCTCTGGGACCAAATCCTTTTTTCTGTATAGAAAGAATCAGCCTGTATCACTTCCTCTCAGCCATTAAAAAAATTATGTACACACACACACACACACACACACACACACACACAGAGAGAGAGAGAGAGAGAGAGAGAGAGAGAGAGAGAGAGAGAGAGAGAGAGAGAGAGAGAGAGAGAGAGAATTGCCTGGGGCTGGAGATGTGGCTCAGTGGTTAAGAGCAACGGATGCTCTTCCAAAGGACCTGCATCTAATTCCCACAATCCACATGGTGGCTCGCAACTTTTTCTAAGTCCAGCTCCAGGGGATCTAACACAGACATACATGCAGACAAAACACCAATGTATGTAAAACAAATAAATCTTGAAGATGAAGAAGAAGGAGGAGGAGGAGGAGGAGGAGGAGGAGGAGGAGGAGGAGGAGGAAGAAGAAGAAGAAGAAGAAGAAGAAGAAGAAGAAGAAGAAGAAGAAGAAGAAGAAGAAGAAGAAGAAGAAGAAGGTTCTACCCCACCCAGGGCTGCCGTCAAGGGTCCATAGAGAGTGTGGCTTTTGCCCGGCGGCCAATGTGGTCTCTGTCCCCTTGGTTCTCCTGCAAGGGTTGACAGGTGCAGCCAACTTCAGGGGCAGCAGTGACAGGGCCAGTGTGCCCAGTGGAGCCCAGTGCCCCAGGGACCTTTGTTTGAGGTTTACTAGTCTTAAAACACCTGATTGATTCTGAGGCCTCCAGAGTACAGAAAAAGAAGAAGGAGGAGGAGGAGGAGGAGGAGGAGGAGGAGGAGGAGGAGGAGGAGAAGGCGGCCAGGTGGTGGTGGCCCACACTTTTAAAACTAGCACTTCGGTGGCAGAGGCAGGTGGATCTCAGTGAGATTGAGGCCAGCCTGGTCTACAAAGAGAGTTCCAGGACAGCCAAGGTATTCAAAGAAGAACCTTGTCTCAAAAAACAAAAAGAGCCGGGCGGTGGGGGCGCACGCCTTTAATCCCAGCACTCGGGAGGCAGAGCCAGGTGGATCTTTGTGAGTTCGAGGCCAGTCTGGTCTACAGAGCGAGATCCAGGAGAGGCGCAAAGCTACACAGAGAAACCCTGTCTCGAAAAACAAAAAAAAAAAGAAGGAAGAGAGGGAGAAGATGATGGAGGAGGAGGAGAAGGAGGAGATGGAGGAGGAGACGATGGAGGAGGTGGAGGAAGAGATGGAGGAGGAGATGGAGGAGGTGGAGGAGGAGGAGAAGATGGAGGAGGAGGAGGAGAAGAAGCAGAAATATAATTGCCAAATCCCAAATCCATATGCCGCTGGGGATTTGTGGAGTAGTGTCAGCAAGTAAGGGGGGTTGGATCTGCCTCCAGCCCCTCACTGGGGATTCTAGGCAGGGCTCCACCCTGACCACGCCCCCAGTCCCTCACTGAGGGATTCTAGGCGGGGCTCCACCCTGACCACGCCCCCAGCCCCTCACTGGGGATTCTAGGCGTGGCTCCACCCCGACCACGCCCCCAGCCCCTCACTGGGGATTCTAGGCGTGGCTCCACCCCGACCACGCCCCCAGCCCCACACTTGGGTTCTGTGCGGGAATATTCTAATAAGTTATACACATATTGAATCCTCATAGTTGTGGATATGTTTTTTTTGTCTTTTAAAAATGTCATGTGTACAAAACCATGGAGGCTATATATATAGCATGACGGACCCTAGGATGACTGTGGCTTATAATAAATTTTGGTTTTACTCAAAAAAAAAATTGTGTGCATAGGTCTGCATTGGTGTGTGCACTTGATCCTGGGTGCTCACGGATCACAGTGGTGTTGGATCTCTGAAGTTACAGGGAGCTGTCGATGCTGGGACCAAACTCAAGTCCTCTGAAAGAGCGTTGTGAGTGCCTAGCCCCTGACATGTTAGCTTTATCAGGTCATCTTTGTAACCCAGGCTGACCTTGGACTCCTGATCCTCCCCAAGTGCTGAGATGGCAGATGTGTGCCACCACATGACACCGACACCAACACACACACACACACACACACACACACACACACACACACACACACGTCTTTTGCTTAATTTTTTTTTTAGGACATGATGTGGTGGTTTGAGAGAAAATGGCCCCATAGAGAGTGGCACTATTAGGAAGTGTGGCCTTGTTTAAGGAAGTGGGAAGTGTGTCACTGTGGGGGTGAGCTTCGAGGTCTCCTAGGCTCAAGCTACCCCCAGTGACACAGTCCAATTCCTGCTGCCTGCAAATCTGATGTAAGAACTCTCAGCTCCGTCTCCAGCACCATGTCTGCCCACACACCATGTTTCCCACCATCCATGATGATAACAGACTGAACCTCTGAACTGTAAGCCAGCCTCAATTAAATTAAAAAAAAACTTTATGAGAGTTGCAGTGGTCATGGTTTCTCTCACAGCAATAAAATCCTGAGACACGTGGTAGTCAAGGCTAGATTTCAACTCATGGGAATTCACCTGCCTCAGTCTCCCAAGTTTTGGCATGCTGGGCATACTGTTGCACACCTTTACTCCCAGCATTCGGGAGGCAGGAATATCTCTGAGTTTGAGGCCAGCATGGTCTACATAGAGAGTTCCAGGTTAGTCAGGGCCACACAGAGAAACTCTGTCTGGAAAATATAAGGTTAACCTATGTGTGTGGAGGTCAGGGGTCAACTTTGGGAAGTCCCTTCTCTGTTCCACCTTCATGTGGGTCCAGAGAGCTGACGCAGATCGCCAGGCTGTCGCCACAAGTGCCTTTGCCCACTAGACCCCTCGTGGCCACACTTGGTTGCTTTTAAGGATTTTAATTTTATATTTATTTATTTGTTGAGACAGGGTTTCCCTGTGTAACCACTGCCCGGCTCTTGTTATGTTTGTTTTTTTTTTTTTTTTTTTTTTTTTTTTTGAGACAGGGTTTCTCTGTGTAGCTTTGCGCCTTTTCCTGGATCTCGCTCTGTAGACCAGGCTGGCCTCGAACTCACAAAGATCCACCTGCCTCTGCCTCCCGAGTGCTGGGATTAAAGGTGTGCGCCACCACCGCCCGGCTCTTGTTATGTTTTTTAAGACAGGGTTTCTCTATTTTTGTAGTTTGATTGACCTGAAACTCGGCATGTAGACCAGGCTGGACTTGAACTCACAGAGTTCGGCCTGACCCTGCCCTTTTTGGAGAAACACACACACACACACACACACACACACACACACACACACACACACACACACACACACCAAAGGGTCATTCCATTCGAAGCTGCCTTGGCAAACTTCCCCCAATCCTCCTGCCTCAGGTTTTCAAGTGTCAGGGTGAGAGGCACGTGCTACTGAGCCCCTTTATTTCTACAAAAGGGAAAAATGACACCCCCTCCTGCAGCAGGCACCCTAAGGCCCAGAGACTGGGAGCTGGGAGAGAGGGCAGGGGCAACCGCAGCCACACAGGGAGGTCGACATCAGGGATGGGAGGGTGAAGAAGAGCCACCTGGCATGGCCCAGAAGGGCGGGTGCGCGCTGCAGCAGGGTGGGGGTAGGCTGCCACGTGGGGATCCCTCACCCCTGAATCCTCTATCTCCCTCGCTCCTCCGCAGACCGATTTCTACCGCAGGCAACAGAGATGCAGCAGATCTTCGAGAAATTCTCTTCCGGCCGGCAGAGTCAGCACGTACAGCCTGCGCATGTGCAGCCAGCGAATGCACGTGCAGGCCACCAGGGTGGGTTTCCTACCTGGGTCTGCCAGACAGCGCCACAGCCAGACCTATCTGCGCCTGCGTGCAGGCCTCTCCCTCGAGCCCCGGCTCTGTGACTGGGGAGTGAGCTGGGGCTGAAGTGGGGGGAGGAGGGGGTTCCTAGTGTCCTAGGAGAAAAGGGGAAGCAGATGGGAAGGCTGGGGCGACGGCTGCTTTGCGAGCACGAGGACCTGACGTGAATAGCTGTAGGTGGCGACACAGCACGGTAGACACAGGGCAGGAGGCGCTGGGGACCTGGGGATGGCAGGATCCTGGGACTGTGGGTGTGGCGGGAGGAGCGCTCCCAGAAAGCCAGCATCCCGGAAGGAGATAGCAGCAGGTGCAGCAAGAAACCCTGTTCCGGGAGGGCAAAGCCACCGGCCTCTCCCCAGCAGGGACAGCATGCGCGTACGTGCAGGTCACACGCGCAAGAGACCACGTGGGCAGAGGAAAGTGAAGGCTGAGGCGGGGTCGCGTGGCACAGGCCTGTCATCCGAGCATTCGGGAGGCGCAAGAATCAGGGGTTCGTGACCGAGCATGGTGACATCTCAAGTTCTAGGCCCACCCGAGACTGTCTCAAACCAAAACCCAACAACGAAAACACGCAGAGGAGACAGCTGTCCTCGCCTGTGCTCATCTGCAACACTCGTGACAGAGCCAGGCTGGGGCACACGGGTGGAGCCCAGAGCCGTTTTGCTGCTAAGTTTGAGGTCTGAATGGACGCTGGACCACTGCACCGAACTGGCTCCCTGTGGCCCTGTCTGTCCCTTCCACCACCTAAAAATAACTCACTGCCTACCTCCAGATCCCCAAGGACCCGGATCCTGTACCCCTAAAACCTTGGCTGGCTGGCTGGGGAAGGACAGGAGGTACCATGGGCTGGGGTGCCAGTGTCTTTGTCTTGGGGTTACCTTGACCCTCGGCAGGCCTGAAAGGTGCCAGGCTCTGGGTTCCCAGAGATGGCGGTCTGTGCGTCCCACGAAGGGCGAGGGCACATTGATCCAAGTTTACTATGACCCTGGCATCTGCAGACACTTGGGTTGGGGAGTAGGGGTGTCTGTCCCTGTTCAGCTTTCCCAATGGTCAGTGGGCTGAAGACAGATGCACCCCTGCCCCAGTGACCCAGAGTGGGGGCTCCCAAGGGCATCCCTCTTCACCCAGATCAGCTCAGCAAGACCTCCTGGGCGCCCTGCAGGATGTGGTGCTGCCCCAGCCTGTGGTGTTCTCTGTGGGAGAGGGCTTGGGGCCAGGCCCCTGCCCCAGAGCCCTGTCCAGCCTCTCAGCTTCTTGAGACACAAGGAGTGAGGAGATGGATTTCCCACTCCGTTCCATCTGAATCAGCCAAAGGTGGCCCAAAGGCTGGAACCCCCACATGCTGTGGAACCCAGTAACTGTTAGTGATTGTTCCTGGCCTCAGTTTCCCCAGTGTGGTCAGACCATGGAGCCTCAGAGCTGGTCTGGGAGTCCAAAGCTGTGCTCCCCAGGCTCCCTTGCCCAGGTGGGCGTGTGTCCCCATGCTCGGGAAAGCAGCCTCCCACCCAGGCCTGCGGGGACCTTGGCCTCCTGTCTCCCACCCACTTCCAACATGCCAGCCGCAGAGCTGGGTGGAACCTACCAGGAGATGGAAACGTAAACAGAGTGTCTCCCACAGCCTCAGCTCTGCACCCAGGCTCTGGAGCCACACAGGGCCACCCACAAGGCTGAGGCTTCTGATCACACCCATTCCCACTCTGTGCCTGAGCATCCCCAGGGGAAGGACACACACAGGGTCTCATCTGGATGACTGTGATAGTACCATGCCCTACAACCACCACAGGCATTAGCTGTCGTATGCACCAGAAGCAACTGAGGCGGACCCACCACCCACCAGTGGGAGGGTGGCAGGGTGGCAGGGTGGCAGGGTGGCAGGGTGGGAGGGATGGGAGTCAGTGGCCTGAAGGAGTGTGTTGGGATCAGGTTCTCGTGATATGGCTCAGGCTTCTGGCTACCCACAGCCCCAGTGGGCAAAGTTCTAGGTGAAGACAATGGAACCAAGGCTCTGGGCAGCTGAGATGCCTGTCAAGGGGTCCCAGGTAAAAGGGGCATCTGTCACCCAGGGGCTACAGATGATGACTTTTGGTAGGACACTGACCGAAGGACCCTGGCCAGCAACCTCACTGGAACCAAGAGGCCACACTGGAGACTGTCTGGTACCTCTGGTCCCATTGCAGCTGCCTGCATGCCTTGCAGAAGGCAAGGGACATGCTCGACAAGCGAGGCCTAAGCGTCTTCCTCCAGCGGAAGTAACGCTGGTACCTCAGGCTATCTCTGTCTAGCTCCTGCAGGTACTGAGCCAGGTCCTTTGGGCTCTGGAAATCATCCACATGGATGAAGGCGTCAGGGGGCAGGAAGCGTTCATAGTTCTTCCTGCTGGGCCCCAGGACCACAGGCACAGCCCAGGCTTCCAGAGCATTCCTCCACAGCTTCTCTGTGATGTAATCTGGGTGGAGGGAATTTTCGAATGCCAGGTAAAACTTGTACCTGGCCAGTGTCTCCATCATGTCCCCTTGGGGAAGCGGCATGTGACCTCGGCCATACACGTCCACATGGAGGTGACTCTGAAGGTTCTGGTAGTACAGCACCCGAGCCGACTTGGAGTTCCAGTTGGACACAGCCCAGGCCACCAGGTCAGTCTTGACAGACAGGTTGACCTGGGTTTGGACTGGAGGCTCTGGCCACGGCTCCAGCCAGCCATAGGGCGTGAAGATGTCAGAGTCAGCGCGATAGGACATGGTGAGGTTGAAGTGACCGTCCAGGTCTGACAACCGGCTACAGTGGCTGGGTGACTCCAGGCTGAACCACACCCAGCGCTGGCCTGGTGGCCTTGGCTGAAGTGGCAGCTGTGACCTGGGATTGGCGCTGACTTCGCGGTGGTGGATGATGACGGCATCTGCTTGGGCGTACAGGTCCCGGTTGGTGGTCAGCTGGCAATCGGCCGTGCCTGGGAGCATCTCAGAGCAGGGGGACAGAGCCACTGGATTGTGGAAGGGCCATGTCCACAGTAAGATGAGGAGGGGCCTGGGGACAGGGGTGGCTGGGGTGGAGGCTGGTCCTGGGGAGCTACCAGGAGTTGGGGGCCTGGTTTGGTCGTAGGACACTCGGATGTAGGAGAAAAAGCAGAGAGCCAACAGCAGCTGCAGCAGCAGGCCTGTGAGGCATGGACGCCAGGGACACTGTGCCTTGGCCGCTCGGGGCGTATCCATGGCCTGGGGGACCTGGGAAGAGAGGGGAATAATAGGAACAGGAGGTGCGAATGGTATTATTTACGGGCATTTTAAATTTTCAGAAGGGTCCTGTGTTGCCCAGGCTGACCTGTAATAGCTAAGTAGCCAAGGATGACGTTAATGCCTGGCCTCTCTGGCCTCCATCTCCTGAGTGCTGGGGTGACAGGCATGTGCCACCATGTCCAGCTAAATCTTGATAGAAGTTATCGCTTCCTATATGATGGAGGATAGAACTCAAAGGTCTTCACTTACAGCAAAGAACGAGAGACCGAATGACCCCTCAGGTCCCCCTCCTCCTAAATGCTGGGAGAAATATCCCTCTACTTGGTCCCCAGGAAAGGTTGCTCTCTGGTCTCATGCTGTGGATGATTGATTGATTGATTGATTGATAAAACACTGATTGGCCAGTAGCCAGGCAGGAAGTATAGGCAGGACAAAGAGAGAGGAGAAGTCTGGGAACTGGAAGGCTGAGGCAAGGAGACTCAGCTGCCACCATGAGGAGCAGGATGTAAAGTACCGGTAAGCCACAAGCCACGTGGCAAGCAAGGTACAGATTAATAGAAATGGGTTAATTTAAGATATAAGAACTAGATAGCAAGAAGCCTGAGCCATTAGGCCAAACAGTTTAAATAGTATAAGCGTCTATGTGTCTATTTGAGTCTGAGTGACTGCCGGCCCAAGCGAGACTGGAGATAACTCCAGCTACAAATGGCGCCCAACATGGGGCACAAATTTCCACCTAAAACCTGAGAAAGAAGATTCTAAAACGTAGCTAAAAACAGCTTCCTAGTTGTCTCTCTGAAGTTAGCCACAGCCTGCAGGCTTGAGCTCCTATATGGCAAGTTCCTGGAGTGCACGCTTGACCTGCAGTATGGCGGAAATGAGATGTCTACAAGCGGCACAAACACACTGCCTGGTGGATTTAGCCTTTGCTAGTACAGGAAAAAAAAAAGGTTTCTGGGCTACACACTGCTCTGATAGAGGCATAAACCCACTGTCTCCAGAGGTGAACATGGTTCCTCTGAAGCTGGGATTAAAGTACCATCTCCATGTTGGGAAGCTGAAGTGAGTGGAGCCACCAGCCAAAGCTGCTATTTTAACCCTAGTAATGCTGCAGTTTAAAGCAATAGATTCACAATAAGACAGATTCAGATGGAACAAGACTTTAAATGGTTTATAATGTGTGTAAAAATGTACATAGGCTTGAAAGAGAGAAAATAAAAGTAATATATACAATTATATAAAGAAATAGTTTTTAAAAATAAAGTCTTCAAAGAGACAGTAAAGGTAATATAAAAAATAAGCCATGTAAAGATAGATATCACACAGAATCTAAATTGTGTTGTCTTTGGGATTTTTAACTACAGAGAGATATTTGATTGTAAAGGCAGCTGAGTTAAACCAATATGTATATTTTAAAGGTACCTTGACTTCAAAATTTGGATCTAAGGACATGTTGCTTTGGAAAGGAGGCTCTGCTTTTGTTTCCACAGAAAGCCAGAGGCTATGGATTTGTTCCAGATTAAGTAACATCAGGTTTGACCAGCCAAGATCCCCTAAAAGGTCTCTGATGACACCATGGCCCAGATGATCCAACATCCAGAACGGTTTCAAGGCAATTGTCTCAGACAATACAGCCTCACAGATTACCCTATAATCCTAAAATTTTATTTATGTCCCCATAAGAGTACAACACCCTCCTCCAAAAGGAAGTAGTAAGAGAAGCTACGCCCAAATTCCCAAATATACCAAGCTGGCTTTGGAGATAAAATTGGCTCATTCCTTCTCTAAATACATTCATATTGATCCTTTTGTTTCATATCAGAAGAGCGTTCTGGTATGGGACAGAGAAAAACCAATATTTTTATTTAAAACAGGTTGCTTATAAATACGATCTCTTCCTAAAGAACAAAAGGAGACAGTATAGACAATGATAAGATAAAAGGGTAGATTATCGAATCTACTTTTTTTTTTTTTTTTTTTTTGGTTTTTCGAGACAGGGTTTCTTTTGTGCCTTTCCTGGAACTCTCTCTGTAACCCAGGCTGGCCTCCAACTCACAGAGATCTACTTGGCTCTGCCTCCCAAGTGCTGGGATTAAAGGCGTGTGCCACCACTGCCCAGCCTTGAATCTACTTTTAAAGAGCAACTTGTTTAAAAATGTTTTACATTGCTATGGATTTTAGTTTATTGATACAAGTTTAAACTTAATTTTGTTATATTATATATATTTCTACTGTATATATATTTCTACTCTTGTTTGAGGTATTATGTTTATGTAATCCATTTAGATTATAATGGATAATTAAGAAATACAGATTAATAATTAGTCTTCTATGATAGTCAAACTTATAGTCATGTTATTTTCTAGGTATACATAGATATAATTCAATTAGGTAGGTAATCTTCAAACACTTCAAAGACCTACAGAATATGGCATTTAAAATGTTTTTAATATTTATGGGCTGGAGAGATGGCTCAGTGGTTAAGAACACTGGCTGCTCTTCCAGAGGTCCTGAGTTCAATTCCCAGCAACCACATGGTGTCTCACAACCACCTGTAATGGATCTGGTGCCCTCTTCTGGCCTACAAGGACACATGTAGACAGAACACTGTATGTATAATAAATAAAAAATTAAAAATTTAGACTTTCTGGACAGTGAGACATGTCTGCTCCTGGCAGCACCAATTTACTTCAGAGAGGATGATGGGCATTGAAGACACTCCATATGGAGTTTATCTTCACCTTGACAAACATAGCCATTTGGGCAAAAAACCGTTCTTGCCTGGACTGCTTAAAAAAAAAAATGTATCGACTGGACATACAGGACCCATAGGAAGGTGACCACTGAACTTTGCTTGGCAAAATGGCCCTTCAGGTTCCTGCTTCACAGAGGAAACTGACAGGCATGCTACAGGATGCAGAGAGAAGTGACTGAGAGACTCTAGGCCTGTGGGCTGAAGACAGACGCCCCAACTTTACAAGAGAACTTTGGATGACTGTCCAGGCTGCCAGCTGTCTCTGTCTACCCTACAAGACTCCCGAAAGTTGCTTACATCCTTCTCCCGTTTCTCAGGTATATTATATCCTTCTGAGGTCTTTGATGTGGTTAAAGACTAGATAGTTATAATTTCCTTAGTTGTGATAAGAGATAAGTTAGATATGAAACCTTAGACTCACAAATATAAGATAGATAGGATATTGTTTTTAATTTTGCCAAATACAAATAGACTAGTTATAAATAGACTAGATATTGTAGCTGTAATTCTTGCTTGATAATTGTTTTGTTATATGTAATTTTACTATGTTAAAGTTAAACCTTCCTTTTGAAAAAAAAAAGAAAAAGGGCAAGTGCTATGGCTGATTGATGGATAAATAAAATGTTGATTGACCAGTAGCCAGGCAGGAGGTATAGGCAGGACAAAGAGAGAGGAGAAGTCTGGGAACTGGAAGGCTGAGGCGAGGAGACGCTGCCAGCTGCCACCATGAGGAGCAGGATGTAAAGTACCGGTAAGCCACAAGCCACGTGGCAAGCAAGGTATAGATTAATAGAAATGGGTTAATTTAAGATATAAGAACTAGATAGCAAGAAGCCTGAGCCATTAGGCCAAACAGTTTAAATAGTATAAGCGTCTGTGTGTCTATTTGAGTCTGAGTGACTGCCCGCCCAGGCGAGATTGGAGATAACTCCAGCTACAGTCCCACCCGGACTCCACCATTTCCCAGCTCTTCTCCAATTTCAGGGAATAGAGAGCTGGGTAGAAAATCTCACAGAAGTTTCTGGAATTTTGATTCTAGGATTCTGGCTGAAAGGGGTAAGACGGTAAGGTTTGAGGCTGTGTAAGAAGTCCCACATTCATCCAGTAGATGAATTTCACTTTTGAGAATCTCTGCTCTCAGAGATGCACCATCTCTGACCCATGCAGTCCTGGAACCATCCATCTTACAAAAGGGGAAACCGAGGCTCAGAGGCAGGCATCTAGCCATGTACACTTCAGTCACCAATGACCCAGACCTGCCATTCCCCCTGCCCCAACTTCCCTCCACTTACCAGTTACTGCCCCAATCCACAGACAGCCCAGGTCTATAGGATGATGGGATGCCATCTTCTGGTGCCTTCTAACTAGGGGACCATAGAGCCCTTTCAGCATGGTTATTGGGAGCTGCATAGGTCAACGTCAGTCGTCTTCCTCAGTTGTTCTCTGCCTTACATTTAGAGACAGAGTCTAGATGGTTCAGTTGACTAGGTCCCAGTGATCCTCCTGTCTCCACTTACCCAGCCCTGGGATTTGAGGCATGTACATATACAGGCATTTTTATGTGAGCACCAGGGATTTGAACTCAGGGCCTCATTCCAGGGTGGCAAGCACTTTACAGACTGAGCCAACTCCCTAGCCCTTATCTTTTGGATTTTTGAGATAGCCCAGGCTAGCCTCAAACCCATGGTGCTCTCCCTAGTTTGGCCTCCTTAGGTGCTGTGGTATTCCACCATGCCTGGCTTAAGCATCCTGTAAATACTGATACTCAGGACAGGTGATAGCTTAGCTGTGACCAGCACCAGCTGCTCTTGCTGAGCACCCAGATTCCATCCCCAGGACCCACACTGCAGGCAGCTCACAACCATCTGTACCTGCTGTCGGGTGTCCTGTATGCTGTGAATATATGTTGCTATGATTGATAAATAAAAAGCTGATTGGCCAGTAGCCAGGCAGGAAGGATAGTGTAGGTGGGACAAGGAGAGAAGAGAAGGTTGGGTGGAAGGAGGCTGAGGCAGAGAGACGCTGCCAGCCACCACAAAGAGAAGCATGACGTAAGATACTGGTAAGCCTTGCCGGGCGGTGGTGGCGCATGCCTTTAATCCCAGCACTTGGGAGGCAGAGCCAGGCGGATCTCTGTGAGTTCGAGGCCAGCCTGGTCTACAGAGTGAGAAAAAAAAAAAAGGCACAAAGCTACACAGAGACACCCTGTCTCAAAAAAAAAAAAAAAAAAAGATACTAGTAAGCCACGAGCCACGAGCCACGTGGCAAGGTATAGATTAATAGAAATGGGTTAATTTAAGATAGAAGAACTACATAACAAGAAGCCTGCCACGGCCATACAGTTTATAAGTAATATAAGTCTCTGTGTGTTTACTTGGGGGACGCGAGTGGGAGAGATTTGTCCCGACTGCCAGCAGGCTGGGACACAGGAAAACTTCTGCTACATGTACCTCCAGCTCCAGGGGAACCCAATACCCCTTGCTAGCCTCTGCAGGCACTGCACACACACCACACACACACACACACACACACACACACACACACACACACACACACACACACACACAAATAGTAAATAAATGTGAAAACCAACAAAAAACAGCAGAAACGGAAGACAGAATAAGAAACACTGGTGCTAGGCACTCCTGCCAGTAAGAAATTCCAGATGAAAAGGTTATCTTCGGATTTTTCCTCTGGCCGCCTGTTCCGCATCAGTCCAGATTCTGTCTTTGGGATTTGAACTTGAACCATCCTTGCGTTCCCCTGTGCCTTTACCTCAGCCAGTGGCTGCACTGTGCAGGGGCAAGCGCCCTGAGCGGTGTGCTCACAGGCACTCTTCAAAACGATTGATTGATTGATTGGCAGGTCACGCGATGTATCCCTGGATGGCCCTGAACTCCTGGTCCTCCGGCCTCAGGTTCCCCAGCATGCTGCTCACCAACGTGCACTAACACACCCAGAGCTTCACTTTCAACCCGCCCCCCGCCCATTTACGTTTAATTTTTTTAAGTTTTTTTGTTTGGTTGGTTTGGTTTTGTTCTGAGACCGGGTCTCTCTACGTAGCCCTGTCCATCCTGGAACTTGTTCTGTAGACCAAGCTGGCCTCAAACTCACAGAGATCCATCTGCCTCTACCTCCCAAATGCTGGGATTAAAGGCATAGGCCACCATAGTGGACTAAAATTACTAAAAATGTTTCCCCATGAAATAACTTTTTAGAACCCATTTCTTGGCAACAGTTGAAATTTTGTTATCCTGTCCCACAGAACTTCAGCTGTCAACACAGAGTCACCTAAGGGAGCCTAGGGGAGTCTCCATGGAGGAATGTCCCAGGTCAGATTGGCCTGTGGCCGTGTCTGTGGGGATGGTTGGTCTGGGGTCCTAATTGATAGAGGAGGCCCAGTCCACTTGGGCAGCACCCCCCCTCCATGCAGGCCGTCCTGGGCTGGGCAGTGTTCCTCCGAGTTCCTGCCTCAGTTCCTGACTCAGTTCTATTCACTATGGGCTGTAAGGCAGATAATCCTTTCTCCACTAACTTGCTTTTGGCCAGAGTGTTTTATCATGGACCCAGAAGAGTAACTAACAGAATCTCTCAAGGGCTCTCAGGCCCATCCCCATGGACCCAGAACCTGCTCTTTCCCTGCTGTTCCAGCAACCCCTAGTCGTGGCCTCCTGGGCCCCTCCCCGCACGCCCGGAGCCAGGTGTGCCGTGTGGGTGGCTCGGGAGCCATGGGTACACAGGAGCTGGCTCAGGCCCGGGGTCACTGGTGGGCTTGTCAGCGCACCCCAGGCCCCCCACGCTGTCGGCTGTCCGGGGCTCCTTCTGGCTTTCCACCTGGGCCAGGTGAAAATGTACCTCTGGCTTCCCTGTGTGTCCACTGTGAAGGCGGGGAAACTGAGGCCCAGAGAACTCTTGAAATTCACCACTACCCACCCTAATCCATTCTCCCTCAGCGTTGTTTTTGTTTTTACATTTGTTTGTTTTAGGGTCTCGCTGTGTAGCCCTGGCTGTCCTGGAACTCATGCTGTAGACCAGGCTGGCCTCGAACTCATAGAGATCCTCCTGCCTCTGCCTCTCGAGTGCTGGGATTAAAGGTGTGGGTTACCACCACCCGGCTCCTTAGTCATTCTTGAGAGTAGCAATCCCCACCGACCAGAGCATTCTAGAACATTCCAGAAATCCTCATTCACAGTCCTAACCCTGAAGCCCCTAACAGGCAGATCTGTGCAGAAATCCACATCCATCTGACCTCAGGTCTCTGGACTTCGGGGTACAGACCTGTCTCTGGAAGCTGTGGGGCATTGGGGTAGTCCCAGCTCTTCTCTGAACCGTACCCTGCCTAGTCTGCAAACAGAAACAGAGCCCGTGCCAGCGCCACCTGTGGGGACGGGGGCTTCGTGATTATCCTTCCACGAACCCAGATTCACCCCGACTCTGCAAAGCCCCTGCCCGTGGGCATGGGCTGCTGACTCTGGGCTGGGTAGCTCTGTGAGCCACCAGACCCTCCTTATTGGTCCTGGACCAGCCCTGGCTGCAACAGGAATAAAAAGTAAGCAAGTTAAGGGTAGACTAGAGGAAGGACAGGCTAAAGAGGTCTCTCCCAAGAGAAGTGCTCCGGAGTGGGGTAAACGAAATGGTCCACCCGAGTGGCCTTACCTGGAGCAGCCGCAGCCCAGAGTTGCTCGGCACCAGCTCCTTCCCAGATCACTGATGAACTAAGACAAAGGGAAGAAGGAAGTAGATTGCGATTGTTTCTGTTCTACCCAACTGCTCTGCTTCGTATCACCAGGAGTCCCGCAGTGCCAGGTTGGTGGATGTCCTAGGGAACTGGTTTGCTGAAGGAAGTGACTGCCCTCTCTGAGGCTGGATTAGTCTGTGACTCTTTACACAGAATGATTTCTGAGTTGTCAATCTTAATGTCACTGTGCCCTAGGCCTATGGCCAAGCATTGGGTATGAGAGCTTTGGACTCTGTACAGCCTTCATGTATAGGTGCCTCTTTCAGGAAGCCTCCCCAGACTGATGCCCCTGCCCTCCCAGCTTTCCGAGTTCCGGGGGTGTCTGATGGCTCAAGCTGCTTCTCCTGGCTGGGCTGAGGACAAGACAGAAGAACCAGAAAATGCTGGATCATATTTCATAGAATAAAATAAATCATTTATTTATTTATTTGGTTTTTCAAGACAGGGTCTCTCTGTGTAGCCCTGGCTGTCCTGAAACTCACTCTGTAGACCAGGCTGGCCGTGAACTCACACAGATCCGCCTGCCTCTGCCTCTGGAGTGCTGGGATTAAAGGCGTGCGCCACCATGGCCCAGCATAAGTGAAATGAATTCTAAAAGCAGGTCTCCAAGGGCGCTCTGGAGGGCTCTTGTCATGTAAGATGTCTGTATGTGCGGTTGCGGCTTTGAGCCTGGCTTTTGGTCACTGGGGCAGCCAGAGCTGGGCTCTGTTTCCAACTTCTCCGGCACAGCATGCTGACCCAAAGTCCAGCAGCAGGCCTCTTAGTTGACATTTGATTTCTAGATGTCCCCCAAAAGCCACAAGGGGAGCTTGGCCATGGAGCTTGGCCCCAGCATGACTTCCTGCCCCAGAGGCTGTGTGTGGCGCCCTCTGGATGTCCCACCCACCTCTGGCAGTAAAGGGCTCACTCTCATTTGACCCAGGGCCAGATGGATAGTGGAGGAGGGGCGCTAGGGAGCACCACACTGCAGCACCCAGGTGTGAGGGCCCCTAAAGTCCCCGGGGGCAAGAGGCGTTCATCCATCAACAGGTCGCTGTGGGGTGCGGGCTCCAGGGCAGGCAGGAATTTTCCACACTCCTAAGCCGACCTGCTGAGCCTCCTGCAGGTTGGAAGCCCCTGGGTGCAGCCCTCCCTGTGCAGTGATGAAGGCCAGACCCTACGTCAGTGGCACAATGACAGTACCTTAACACTAGGCTGAGCCCTGATCCTCAGCTGATCCGCTGACCCCTGGCTGAGCCCTGATTCTCCTTTGACTCCTGATCTTGGGCTGAGCCCAAGTTTTAATTGAGCACCAACTGTGAATCTCAATTGCAGATAAGGGGGGGCTTAGGGTTCAGAACCCCGGTTCCATCATGCCCCTGCTGACCCCTCCCAGAGAATGCCATCTGTCCATGGAAACTAGGTAGGAACGACCCAGCAGCCCTGTGTGTGAATGACTAGAAATGAACCCCACAGCCCCATGTGTACATGTGTGTGTGTGCATAAGTGTGTGCCTGTGCGTGCGTGCTCCTGTGTGTACGCATGACTGGAAATGAACCTTCAGCCCTGTGTGTGCATGTGTGTGCATGTGTGTATATGTGTGTGTGAGTGCATGTGTGTGTGCATATATGACTGGAAATGAACCCACAGCCCTGTGTGTGCATGTGTGTGTATGTGTGTGTATGTGTGTATGCATGCCTGGAAATGAACTCATAGTCCTGTATGTGTGTGTGAGTGCATGTGTGTGTGCATATATGACTGGAAATGAACCTTCAGCCCTGTGTGTGCATGTGTGTGCATGTGTGTGTATGTGTGTGTATGTGTGTGTGCATGTGCGTGTGTGCATGCCTGGAAATGAACTCATAGTCCTGTATGTGTGTGTGAGTGCATGTGTGTGTGCATACATGACTGGAAATAAACCCACAGCCCTGTGTGTGCATGTGTGTGCGTGTGTGTGTGTGTATGTGTGTGTGTGTCTGTCTGTCTGTCTGTGGAGGCCAGAGGTCAGCTTCGACTGTCCGCCTCGTTGTTCTGTCTTGTTTTCTGAGGGTCTCGCCGGCCTGAGCTCCCCAGTTCAGCTGGGCTGTTTGAACGAGGAACCCAGGGAGTCTCCTGTGTCCTCCTCCCCAGCGCTGGGTTATAGGAACATACCATTAAGTGCAGCTTTCTCCAGGGGTTCTGGACATTCAAACTCAGGTCCTCAAGCTTGGATGGCAAGCACCCTGCCCGGAGCTGCCCCCCAGCCCTTTGATGGCAGGAAGCACTTCGAGGGTCTAGCCTGGCTTCACACACCTCTCCCCTGAGCACCCTGCCCCCGCTTCAGGCTGCCCCCTCAGCCACCGCCCTGGGATTTCATATCTACAAACCCCCTGTTGTGTGGCTTCCTTTTCAGAGATGTACTGCCTGGTCTCCCTCGTGTCCACCTTGATCACACAGCTAGGCAAAGTAGTCAAGGACCCGAGAGGGTCAGAGGGACCAACCACTGATGTGACCGGGCCAGGCCTTGGGGTCAGGGGGCGCCGCCCAGCATTCCTCCCGAGAGCGCTGTGGGCCCAGAGGCTTCTGCAGACCCTCTCTGAGCGAGAGATGCCATTGTCCAGAAGTGGGGGGGGGATGTCCCTGGAAGTTACTTCCTCAGGCTCAGGACCAGCTGAGGGTCTTGGCTCTCATCAGGCCCCCAAGTGCCTCCCTCAGCCCAAGCTTACAAGCCTGATGGGACTTTGACTCCTGAGACCTCGGGGGCTGCAATAGCCGAGGGGTCTGCTCCCAGGCTGGGGAACGTTCACCACCCTGTGATTCAGGGTGTGGGGGTTCAGGACTCTCAGGCCCATGCCCGGCCCCCGTGGACCCAGAACCTGCTCTTTCCCTGCTGTTCCAGCAACCCCTAGTCGTGGCCTCCTGGGCCCCTGCCCACACGCCCGGAGCCAGGTGTGCCGTGTGGGTGGCTCGGGAGCCATGGGTACACGGGAGCTGGCTCAGGCCCGGGGTCACTGGTGGGCTTGTCAGCGCACCCCAGGCCCCCCACGCTGTCGGCTGTCCGGGGCTCCTTCTGGCTTTCCACCTGGGCCAGGTGAAAATGTACCTCTGGCTTCCCTGTGTGTCCACTGTGAAGGCGGGGAAACTGAGGCCCAGAGAACTCTTGAAATTCACCACTACCCACCCTAACCCATTCTCCCTCAGCATTGTTTTTGTTTTTACATTTGTTTGTTTTAGGGTCTCGCTGTGTAGCCCTGGCTGTCCTGGAACTCATGCTGTAGACCAGGCTGGCCTCGAACTCACAGAGATCCTCCTGCCTCTGCCTCTCGAGTGCTGGGATTAAAGGTGTGGGTTACCACCACTCGGCTCCTTAGTCATTCTTGAGAGTAGCAATGCCCCCAGACCAGAGCGTTCTAGAACATTCCAGAAATCCTCATTCACAGTCCTAACCCTGAAGCCCCTAACAGGCAGATCTGTGCAGAAATCCACATCCATCTGACCTCAGGTCTCTGGACTTTGGGGTACAGACCTGTCTCTGGAAGCTGTGGGGCATTGGGGTAGTCCCAGCTCTTCTCTGAACCGTACCCTGCCTAGTCTGCAAACAGAAACAGAGCCCGTGCCAGCGCCACCTGTGGGGACGGGGGCTTCGTGATTATCCATCCACGAACCTGAAAGGTCTTCACACATCTTCCTACAGAATTGTGCGCATGAGCCGGAAGCACCGTCTCTGTGTCCCCTCTAGAATTACTACTGTTAAGAACTTGGCCTGGCTGGGCAGTGGTGGAGTACGTCTTTGGTCCCAGCGCTCAGGAGGCAGAGGCAGGAGGAACTCTGTGAGTTCCAGGACAGCCAGGGTTATGTAAAGACCCTGTCTCAATCAATCAATCAATCAATCAATCAATGAACGAACGAATAAATAAATAAATAAATAAATAAATAAATAAATAAATAAATAAATAATAACTAACTAAGAGCTCAGCCTCTCCCTGCCTCCCATCGCTCCGGGACTGGGGGCGGCGGAATGCAGCCGGAGTCGGTGAAAATCCAGGTGACAGAAACCTGGCATGGCCTCGTCACCCGCCCCCGGCCTGTCCTCACCCCGGGGGCCCCTGGCACGTCGGGGTCTGCCTGCCCTGGCACCCCAACCCCGCCGGGTTCACGCAGCTTAAGTTTCAGCTTGTGGTGGGCGAAGAGGCGGGCCAGGCACGCTTGATTTCCAATTTCTGGAAATAAATGTCACCAGGCCATCTTTTGTCAAGTAGAGGGAAGAAATTAAATTTAAAAAAAAAAAAAGGCGCGGGGGGTTGGGGGGGGGAGCCCCTTGCCAAAGAGTGTGAGAAGAAACAAGACCTTGTAGGTGCAGGGCGGCTGGCAGAGAAAATTCCAGAGACTGTGCAGGGCCAGAACAAAGGAGCCTTTCTCTCCGGCAGGTTTTGGGGAGTCGAAGTGTGGTGGTTTGAAAAGTTAAAAAAAAAAAAGTCAAGAATTTCGCCAGAAGGAAAACAGCTAGGCTGTGAGGAAGAGGTTAAAAAGCAGGTTTTTTTTTTCAGGGCTTTTATTTGGGGGACTTGCTTTTTCTAGGACACCTGTCCCACACTCGGGTAAAAGAAAAAAAGCTAGAATGTCATGTTAACAACCTGGGCAACAGGCCCAGCGCCACGGGAGCGTATGGAGATGCCACGTGCTGAAGACACTCTGGAATTTGTCCCCGTCCGCCCTGCCATCCCATTAGCATTCTCTCGAGAGCCATAATTTCCCTCCCTGGACTCTCAGCGTGTTCCGGAAGCCCTCGTTACAGCTGGAATCCACCTGCCAGCTACCGAGACTCAGCAGCCGAGCTGCCGTCCTCTGCTGTCCCCTCCCAAGTCGGCACGGTGACAGGCACTTTCTCTGTCAGAATGGGAGAGGACCCTCTGCTTCTTGTCTTCTGACCCCAGGACATTGGCTCAGGCTCCAACACGCACAGTGAAGCCTCCCGTTTCTTCAGGGGCCCGAGGCTCAGTGGATAGAGCACTCACCGGCCGTGCCTGGGGCCCCAGGGTCCATCCTCAGCTACAGAGCAAGCTGGAGGCCAGCCCGGGCTCCCTGAGACCAGATTTACAAAGGGGAATTATGCTCTCGCGCTCCCCAGTGTGTGCTCCTCCTCGGGGCTGCCTCCCAGTCCATCATTTAGACTAGCTTGCCCTTCTCGCCGGCTCCTTTGTCTCTGTCGCTGGCAACTAGAGTGTCCCCTGACAGAATTGCAAGTACACTGAACGAATGAATGGGTGAATGAATGAATGAATGAATGAATGCACGGGCAGCCTAAGCTCGATTCCAAATCTTCCCCGCCTGACAGACTCTTCCCCCAGACCCGTGGGGCAGGCACTACCTGGACCCGCAGGCCCCCCAGGGACCGTATCTGAGTGGGCTGGGACGGACGGACACACTCCGGGCCCTGCAGCGGCCTCAGGAGGGCTGGGGCCCCGGGGTGACGCGGTGGGGACACGGGTTCTGGACAGAGTCCTGGGTGGCAGGCACAGGCAGGCTGGGCCAGCAAGAATGAATAAACAGCGTCTTTCCGAGGCGGGCTGGGGGTGGGGGACGCTTTGAACCTCCAGCTTGGCTGGGGATGTTTGCACAAGGCTGGCAGCCAGGGGGGTGTCATCAGAACTAAAATTAGCCTGTTTCCCGCTCGGCCCCTCCCCGCCGGCCAGGAGGGAGGCCGGGGCCTGGCGGGGCCCTTAAGCGGCGCGCTGTGTGGCGGGCCAGACACCAGCATAAATCAGTGTCATCTACCAAGCCACCCGGTGTCGGTGCAGCTATTGCTGACCTGTTATTTCCATTTGACAGACAGGGAAACTGAGGCATAGAGACAGTAATGGGCTCAGAGTCACATGGGCGCACCAAGTGGCAGAGCCTGAATTCGATCCAGGGTCCGTAGGCTGCAGCCTCGCCTTTGACAGCTCCCGGAAGGCTGGAGAACCAGAGTCATGGGACCTGGGGAGGCCCAGGGCCCTCCGCCCTGCTGGAGCGACTCCTCAGAAGAGCAGGACAGTAGAGACCCTTCTCTCTGGTGAGAAGCTGGCTAAGGAACCCAGGGCCAAGGGACCCGCCCCTGACCACGCCCCCAGCCCTCACTGGGGGATTCTAGGCGGGGCTCCTCCCTGACCACGCCCCCACCCCTCACTGGGGATTCCGGGCGGGGCTCCATCCTGACCACGCCCCCAGACCCTCACTGGGGGATTCTAGGCAGAGACTCCACCCTGACCACGCCCCCATCCCCTCACTGGGGGATTCTAGGCGGGGCTCCTCCCTGACCACGCCCCCACCCCTCACTGGGGATTCTAGACAGGGTCTCCACCTCTGAACTTGAAGCCTCAGCAGCTTTGGGTTTTCCTGGGCAAATTCCCAGGGATGCGATGGGGCCTCCGCTCTGCCAGGGTCCCTAAGTTTCCTGTGCTGTGGCTCAGCTCCAGGTCGCCTGGAGAAGGATGGAGAGGCTGTCATAGAGGAGGTCTGCTCCAGTGTGCCCACGGGCACCTCCTTAAGCCCCACTCAGGCCGGGCCCGGGAGCCGCAGTCTTGGGCAGACAGGCCCCGGCCCTCTGTCCCCGGGAGCCGCAGTCTTGGGCAGACAGGCCCCGGCCCTCTGTCCCGCAGCCTCTGACTCCAAGTCAGGCCGCCGCTGCAGCTCCTGCCGTCACCGGGCTTAGGAAAGGCCCGAGCCGGTGTCGGGGCAAATACCTGCCATCCCCACGGGAGGCTGAGGCAGAAGGATGGCAAGTTCCAGGCCGGCCTGGGCGCTGTGGCAAGAGCCTGTCTCAAAACAGAAAAGCAGGCCGTGGGGTGTTTGGTGAGAGCCGCTCAGAGGGGCCTCCGAGATGTCAGTCAGGTGACCGCTGATGGACTTTCCAGGGGCCTGGGAGAGCAGCTGCGTGGGAGGGGACAGCGGGCCACCTCAGCCCAGCCTGTCCGCCGTGGCCTCTCCACATTGCTGGTGGTTTATTCTTAATAGGGGAGGCGGGGGCGGGGGGCAGGATGGTGGGGGGACAGGAGGGGGGCAGGATGGTGGGGGGACAGGATGGGGGCAGGATGGCGTGGGGGGGCAGGATGGCGTGGGGGGCAGGGGGGCAGGATGGTGGGGGGACAGGATGGGGGGAGGATGGCGTGGGGGGCAGGATAGGGGGAGGATGGCGAGGGGGGCAGGATGGCGTGGGGGGCAGGGGGGGCAGGATGGCGTGGGGGGCAGGGGGGCAGGATGGCGTGGGGGGCAGGGGGGCAGGATGGTGGGGGGACAGGATGGGGGGAGGATGGCGTGGGGGGCAGGATAGGGGGAGGATGGCGTGGGGGGCAGGATGGCGTGGGGGCAGGATAGGGGGAGGATGGCGTGGGGGGCAGGATGGCGTGGGGGGGGCAGGATGGGGGCAGGATGGCGTGGGGGGGCAGGAGGGGGCAGGATGGCGTGGGGGCCGGAGGGGGGAGGCCCACTCCTGCAGCTGGTGGCTGGATAATGGGGGTCAGGAGGAAGAGCACAGGCCAGGAAGGGAGCCCCTCCCCACCCTCAGAGGACCAGTCTGGGACCGGAAGTGTCCACACCCCCTCCCCACCCTCACAAAGTTTCCTTTAACGTTGAGAGACCAGAGAAGGCCTTTAGCTGTCCCCAGACCACCCTGGTGGGGACCAGGTCTTGGACCCCTAGTTGCCAAAGGGGCTGCTGTGGCCCCGAGTGAAGCTGAATGTGACAGCTGGGGCATTTGGATCTTCACAGCTATGCTGGGGACTTGAAGGAGACTCGGCCGGAGAAGGACCTGAGCACCTGGCACCCAGGGCTCTCCTGAGCACCCAGCCGTTCCCCTTTCTGTCCTCAGATCCATCTCCCATGCTATTTCTCACCTTTCCCTCTTCTGCAAACTCCTACACATGCTTCAACACCCGTTATTCATGGATGTCTGGGTATGAGGGTACTCAGTGGGCAGAAGCACTGTGGTGCCAGTCAGATATCCTGGCGTTCTCTCTGTTTACTGTGTGACTTTAGGAATGTGACTATCCACCTCTGAGCCTTGTCCTGTCCCTAAAATGGCATAAAAAACTCATGTGTGCCGGGCGGTGGTGGCGCACGCCTTTAATCCCAGCACTCGGGAGGCAGAGGCAGGCGGATCCCTGTGAGTTCGAGGTCAGCCTGGGCTACCAAGTGAGTTCCAGGAAAGGCGCAAAGCTACACAGAGAAACCCTGTCTCGAAAAACAAAAAAAAAAAAAAAAGAAAAAAATCTCATGTGCTTCTGAGGGCCTCAAGTAACAGTTAGGCAAAGCTCGAGAGGGGCCACAAGGGCGGACGCTGCCAACAGCCTGAGGCCACGGGCGCCCTGCCGCGCTGCCGGGAGGACAGTGGGGATTCCCCACAAAGCTCACTTGCTCCGACCACAGGATCTCACAGTCACACTCTTAGTATTTACCCAAAGGAGGTAAAAACTTGTGTCCACACCAAACCCGGATGTTTGTTAAACCACTTGGGATCTGCATGCAAGCAGGATGTCCTTCAGGCTGGGCATTCATTGGTGGCACACACGTGGCATCTCGCCCGGAGGTGGAGGCAGGAGGATGGTGAGTTTTAGGCCACACGGTGAGACTGGGTTTCAAAGAGCAAGAGCATGAACAATGGTGACGACCGTATGTGCATGTCCTTCCCTGGGTGGACGGAATGGACGGTGACACATCCAGAAAATAAAATACTATGCAGGTCTAAACAAGGGGCCAGCGGCACGGAGACTCGAGGAGCCCTTCAAATGGACAAGGCGGGGTGAAAGGAGCCGCTTTGAAAGGCTGGGAGGATGCTGGGCTGTGGGGACACCAAGGATTTTAGTGTGAGGATATTTCCCACCACCCACACTCACAGGCTCTGGGTCAGCCAGGCCTGGGTTTCTGACAGGTAGGGACACTAATCATCAGTGGCAACAAACGTTCCCACTTGTGAAAGCTGGGGACCTGCGTGGACAAAGGAACACAACTTTATCCTTGTGGCTCAGTTTCTCTGTAAACTGGAAACCCACTCCCTAATTAGCACTTTACAGGGTGTGGGCACAGGGAAGCTCCCCAGGATGTGGCTTTAATGGGGGTGCAGGAGAGCACGCTCAAGGGGGCCAGAATAGTATACTACCATTAAAAAGAGCAGGTGGGTCTCCCTGTGCCGGGCTGGAATGGGGATAGGGTTGAGGAAAGGAAACACAAAGCAGCCACGAGCAGAAAGGGAACCCGGACTGGTGGCCCCCGAGACGGCGTGTGTGTGGGGTGATGCTGAGGTCTGTTCTCAGCAGCTTAGGAACCTGCGGGGTAGCTCGAGTCTGTTTTACCTATTGAAAACAAGAACAACCGTGAAGCACGTTTTAGACATATAAAGACAAGCCATTTCAGCTTTCTGCTTCTTTAATGAGTGGGGTCTGCAGGTTTCCAGGCAGGCAGGCCCCGGGGAGGCTCGGCCCCTCCGGGTGGGCCGAAAGCCCCCCCCCCACCGCCCACGCCCTGGCTCACACCTTCCCTGCTCAGGTTCAGGGTCAGAGCCCACACCCCCACCCCTCCCAGGCTCCAGCCGACCACCCAGCACTTCTGGGAAGCCCTAGGTTTGTGTGGGCCAATGGGGGTAGGGGACAGCTTGCTTCAGAGAGGGCCTGGGAAAGGGGGCTGTTCTGTGCCTCAGTTTCCCTGTTGACAATGACTCCCTCTGGTTGGTGAGCTGGTGCTGCCCCCTCCCAGGGGGGCTTTACTAAGATGACATTTTCATGTTTTTCCTTTGATCTTTTCTTTTTCAGAACAGGGTTTCCTATAGCCCAGGCTAGCCTTAAAGTCACTGCAACAGGGGACCCTCCTGACTCCATCTCCTGTGCTGGGATGGCAGGTGTGCTCCACCCCTGGCTGATGGACCCCAGGGCCTTGGCGTGCTGTGCCCTCGGCCTGCTCTGTGGGGGACACACCTTGGCCTGTCCCATGTTCACAGCTGCCCAAGCCCGCCTCACAGACCCACTCCCACCTTGTGGACTCAGGCCCTGGCCGCCCACCCTGGCCAGGCTACCGTCCTGCAGGACCCAGACTCCCACATGCCCTGGCCCTTGAAAACCACGTTGATTCATCCAGTGTGCTTTGTGCCAAGGTCAGGGGACAACCTGCAGGAGTCTGGTCTCTGCTCCCAACCGTGTGGGCTTCAGGGGTCGAACCCGGGGCACCAGGCTTGGCAAGCGCCTTTCCCCTTTTTTCTTTGAAGATCTGTCTTTATTGTCTTCAATTACACGTGTGGTGTCGTGTGGTGTGCATGCAGGTGCCTACAGGTTCCCCGCAGCTGGGGTTAACAGGCTGCTGTGAGCGGCCTGAGGAGTGTGCTGTCAGCCATGTGCCCAGGGCCGCGTGTCCCCGGCACTGTCCCTGCCTTTTCCATCTCACTTGCTCATTTCTCTCACTGCTGGGTAAGGCGGGACCCTGGGCCAAGCCCACATCCGAGATGAGCAGCTCAGGCCCGGGTGTCTCTCCTGGCTCACCCACGTGGCCGCCAGCTATCCCGAGCCCCACTCACTCAGTCACTCCGTGTGTCATTATTTGAGCTTGGGTGCTGGGGCAGAACCACTGGTGTAGCCCACAGAGGCCGGCTCCACACACCCACAGGAGGAGAGGGACGCTTCAGCTGAGAACCAGAGGAGACACACACAAGCTGTAGGCGCCAACTGGGGAAGAGCCACTGGGAAGAATGGGCTCGCCATGTGCAAAGGCCCTGGGGCAGAGAGGGCTCATCATGTGCAAAGGCCCCGGGGCAGAGAGGGCTCATCATGTGCAAAGGCCCCGGGGCAGAGAGGACTTGCCATGTGCAAAGGCCCCGGGGCTGGATGGAGCTGGCATGCTGGAGCATGGAGAAGGCCTGTGTAGCTGGAGCAGAGGGAGCAAGGGACAAAGAGCGAGGAGAGAGGAAGAGAGTGGAGCAGACACTGGGCTGCAGGGACAACTTGGGCCTTGGTCCTAAGGCAGAGGGCTGTGGGCAGAGGTGAGAGTCCCGAGCCACAGTTCAACCCTTGTGCCCTGCTGATGATGCTTTTGTGGTTTACCAGCAGACACCACTGGGCTACACGTGGCCAGGCCACAGTTCTTGTGTCTGTGCCCACGTATGTTGGTTGGGTGTATTCTACGAAAGGGTATGTCCCAGCATCCCCAGCACCTGCTCTGGCCCAAGGATGACCTTCTCTTCCAGGCTTTCAGAGAGCCTGTCTTGATGGTCCCCACTGCTCCACACGGGAGGCTGCAGGACATTCCGGATGGGGGCCTCTGTGTGGGGGTGACGTCAGCCCCTCACTGGCTAGTAAATGTTTATGGCCAATGGGGCCTGGGTTTGGGGCTCCCTGGAGCCCGGTGAGCAGCCACCCCATTCTGCCCCTTTCTGGGGGTCTGGACTGCAGGCGGGGGGCCTGGCAGGCCACTCTAGCCCTGGCAGCTAGCCCAGAAAGGGCTGGGTGGGCGGTGTGCAGAGCCAGCAGCACCCTGGAAGGCAAGATGGGAAGCAGAAAGCATTGGCTTTGAATGCCCCTCCTCAGGCCTGGGGACGATGCAGTAGTGACCAGTGGGCAGGGCAGCACTGTGCCAGGTCCTGGAGGAACCCCTCTGTCCCTGGCACTCAGGCAGGATGGAAGGGAAGGGACATGATGCCATGGTGGTGGAGTGCATTTCCAAGTGGCCATCCTGACCCATTCAGACTTCAGTGGGGACACATCCAAAACCAGGAAGCCATGAGGGACCTGCTGTGACAGAGGGAAGTCATTCTTCCCGTTTGCTGGAGCAGAGCCGATGCTCCTTGCCAGTGTTAAGAGACAGAGCCAGGAGCCCAGCCTTCAAAGCCAGAGAGCATCTGAACTGCAGCGTTCTGGGGGCTGAGCTCTGTGTACTTTGCACATCTCAGGGTATCCCCATCCTTTCTCAGGAGCCCCAAGTCCAGCTCAAACAGCCATGGAACTGACCCTGAGATGGCACCTGGGGCTGCAGGGAGGCAGGGGACGCATGCCAGTCTGGGCCTCCAGGAGGGCAGGAGATGCGGCCCCCCAGCAGCGAGTGCCCAGGCCCAGCAGCTCCTCAGGCAGGACACAGAGCTTGATTTACAGCTGCTGTGGCCTGCTGGAGCCCGCCGCTTCCTGCACGGTTGCCAGGAAGTTCAGCCAGTGCTGGGCTGTGCGTCGCCAGCATTCCGGGGCCACCTAAATCATGGGGCTGTCAGGTACTGGGCAAGGACCCTGCAAGGCAGGGCTTGGGCCCTGTGTCACCTGGCCAGGCAGACAGGCTCCACCCTGGGCCTGGGGCTTGCGGCAGCCTGCATGACAGGTCAGCCCATCCAGGACTCCCTGCTCCACTGCCCAGGAACCTGGAGTAACCGGCGTGTGGGCCCGGCGTGTTTTCCAGAAGTTGTTGGCTTTGGGGGCAGGCCTGGGAGGGGTGCCGGCAACCTGAGTGTGGGGGTGGCCAGGCTTCCACGCGCTGGTGGCTGGCCATGGGAACGTGGATTGTGTCAACGCAGCCCTCAACCCCAGCGGGCAGCTTCTCCACTGCAGGGCCAGCTCAGCGGCCTCGGCACACCCATGCTGGGCCGGTGGGCAGGCGTGTGTGCTCTTCTAATCTTCTCCCTGGCTGCCTCTGAGGCGTGTGTGTCTGTCCAGTGCAGGCCTGGACCTCTGTCATCTCATCTGCATGTACGTGTGCGCACGCGCACACACACACTAGCACACACACACATTGCCGGCACATGGCCGCAAGCAAGTCTCCAGGACATGTGGGCAAAGGGACACACAGTGTTTATTTGCCACGGGGGTTCTGCTCACATCTTGGGACTAGAAAAGTATTCCCAGCCTTCCAGCTTGCCAATCTTAAACAGGGTTGCCGCGGTGCCCATGTATACGCAGCCAACAGCTGCAGTCCCATAGCTGTGAGCTGTGGAGAAGGATGGCATTAGGCACGGGGTGCTCTCGGTGCGACTCTGGAACCTCCCAAGGGGTGGGGTTTGACAGAACTAGGCTTCTTCAGGGGCCTCTAACAGCCCAGCAGTGGAGTTTTGGAAAGGGGAAAACCAAGGCCGGGCTATTCTGTACCAACTGTCACCCACTCCAGCCTTTCCCCACAGTTGAATGGAGGGCCAGCATGGCTTTACCTGGCCAGACCCCAAGGACCACACAGAGTATGAGGAGGCAGCCTAGGGCTGAGCCCAGTCAAAGATGGGCTGTGGATCAAACCCAGACCTCACAAGGCCCCAACTGGGAAGGGATGGCGGCATCAATTCCCAGTGTCCACATCCAAACGGTAGAGGGACGGGCAGGGTAGCTCTCTGCAGGGCCCCGGCTCCTCCCACCCGGGAGACAGTCACTGACAATCTGTGACACGGGGTGGCAGGGGCACGACAGTCAGGGGTCACCCCTCAGATATCCATGGGGAGGGGGCATGACATCTGGGTGGATGGCGCAGCCTGTCGAAGGCCGTGGGGCAGGACAGAGCCTGGCACACTGCAGCAGCCAGGGCAGGGTGAGAGGTCAGGCCTGGGCCTGCAGCACTTGGGCCTGTCACAGGGCCCCCTGGTGCCTAAATGGCAGCCACTGCCTCTGTCCCGCGTGGGACCAAGAGTGAGGAGGCTGAAGTGATTAGGGGTCACGCTCTACCCCAGGGAGGCAGTCACTCACCACGCGCTCCCAGGGTCAGGCCCGCGGTGCAGCCCCCGATGAAGTAGTTCAGGGGGTCGTCTGGCTTCTCGCGGATCTGGGCACTGGCACAGGTGGCGAGACCAAACATAGCTCCGACGGCAGCTGTAAGGAGCAATGGCGGTTGGGGAAACTGAGGAAGTGTGAGCTAGCACCTGCTTGCCCTGTGTAGACAAAGTCGGGTGCCACGACTCTGCCTTCGGAGCCGCTCCCAGGGTCGGTCTCCTGGCACCCCCACCCAGGAGCTGCCTATCACCGAGGAAGAAGAACGGCTTGTCCCGGACGCTGGGACGCTAGCTCACCCGCAGTGAACGTGTACCGGCCAGCCCTGGCCACTGCTTCCAGGTGGGTGTCTGCGGGGTTGAGCACGACGCTGTAAGCTGAGCCTATTGCGCCTGTGGGGGGGAGAGAGGGCGAAGGCTGCTGGGAAGCTCTGCCAGGATACAACAGGAATCGAACCCAGGGCCACTGCTGCTAGGCCGGGGCCTAGGGCCACCTCTTGCCTTTCCCTGACCCAGGGCCTCGTGCCGTCAACTGCGCAGTCACCACAGCGCCTCCTCCGCTCCCATCAAAGGCCATATTTTCCAAGGGGTTGGGAGCTGGGCCTAATCCAGCTTGGCAGCCATCGGGCTCAAGAGATGCCAGACCTTCCACGTGCCGGCAGCTTGGCCCAGACGTGTCCCCACACCTGGCTGGCTCCATTCCTCCCACGCCCACCCTGCTGCCACACCGTGGGTCAGCTTTTCCACTCCGCCACCCCCTGCTGCCCTGTATTTCATACTTCCCACCATGGTTTTATAACTCAGCTGAGGCCGGGTGGGTGCTGAGCCAGGAGCCCAGGACTGGGTGGATGTCAGGGCAACCCCAGGCCACCACCCATAGTTCCCTGGAGCAGCAGACACAGGTTTCCTTCCTACTGGGAGACTGATGACAAGGGCCATCGTCACTCCAGGCTGGACTCTGCCCTGCTACTCCCTTTCACAAAAGGTGAAGCGGCCCCAGAGGCAGAGCCACCAGCCTGGTATAGCTGGCCATGGGTCAGTGGGTCTTGCCTCTCAACCATCCTCCAGCCTTAGGGGATGCACTACACACGCCCTTCCTGGGGAGCTCTGGTGAGTTCCCAGCTGAGCCCTGAGCACCTACAGATCTGGAGTCTGAGTCCCAACACAGACTGAGGACCCCAGTGAGGCCTCAAAGATAAGGAGCCGAGTGCTGGGCTGAAGGGCAGGCCTGGACACAGGGACCCTGGTGATTTCACCGACCACATCATGAGCCACTGGTCACAGACTGACCCCCCCCCTTCTCTAGCTGCTGCCCCTAGGGCGACTCTCGGACAGCCCGGCACAGGCAGAGCCAAGCCTCAGCACACCCACAGCATGGGAGCCTCCAGGAGCAGCTGCGCCCACCAGCCACCCACTCCTAACGGGTGCTATGCCGCAAGGCAGGAATTCATTCATTCATCCACTCACTGAGAGCCTGCAAGGCCTCATTCATTCACGAGTTCCCCAAGTTGTTAGACCTCTTGGGAAGGTAGGTTCACTGCCCTCCTGCACTGTCCCCTTAGGGGAGCCAGACAGGAAACAAGTCCCCCCAGGGGGATGAGAAGCCTGGGGACAATGGAGGTGGCATACAGGGAAGACTGCTCAAGTAGCCACAACTCCCACCTCCTCCCTCAGTGGCTCCCCAACACGGTGCTTCCGGCAAGGGCCCTCTTATGCTCAGCATCTACCTGAGACAGACTCCAGCCCGGCCCCACAGTACACACACTCATCCTCCAGCTCCAACACCAATGTTGTGTCAGTTTTAAAATCCCCGAAATCTATGGCACACGCCTTTAATCCCAGCAGAGGTAGGCGGATCTCCGTGAGTTCAAGGCCATCCTGGTTGATCTACAGAACAAGTTCCAGGACAATGTACAGAGACTCCCATAACAACAAAACAAATAAAAACAAACAAACAAAAGTTCCCCCAATCATCTGACCCTACAGCACTTGCCTGGTGGGAGCAAAGCCTTGGCGTACACTTGTGAATGAGGCCTGTGGACACACTGAATGCATGAATGAGGCCTGGAGGGTGCAGAGTGAGTGAATGAATGAATGAGGCCTGTGGATACATTGTGAATGTATGAATGAATGAGACCTGGAGGGTGTAGTGAGTGAATGAGTGAGACCTGGAGGGTGCACTGTCAGAGTTCCAAATGCCCAAGGTGACCCCATGGCACCCCAAAAAGATGTCTGACATTCCTAACAAGTGTGTCCCATCAGGAATCTTCCAGAAGTAGGTGCTCATGGTGGTGCACGCTTTTCTTTTCTTTTTTTTTTTTTTTGGTTTTTCGAGACAGGGTTTCTCTGTGTAGATTTGCGCCTGCCCTGGATCTCACTCTGTAGACCAGGCTGGCCTCGAACTCACAGAGATCCGCCTGCCTCTGCAGCCCAAGTGCTGGGATTAAAGGCGTGCGCCACCACTGCCCGGAGGCCGAGGCAGGAGGATTTCTTTGAGTTTCAGGACAGCCAGGGCTACATAGGGAGATCTTGTCTCAAAATAATAGTAAATAAATAAATATCTCAGGCGCAAAGCTACACAGAGAAACCCTGTCTGGGAAAAACCAAAAAACAAATAAAAATAAATAAATAAATGAATACCTCCTGTGGTGGCGCACGCCTTTGATCCCAGAGCTCGGGAGGCAGGGACAGATGGCTCTGAGTTCGAGGCCAGCCTAGGATACACGGTGGGACCCTGTCTGAAAAACCTCAAGACAGACACAAATAATAATAATAACAAAACATTTTCCAGAGGCTAAGCCGGGTGTAGCCCTGTCATCCCGGCACTTGGGAGGCTGAGGCATGAGGACCAGGAGCTCAGGGCCATCCTCGGCTACACGGGAACTCACCTTCCACACCCCGAATGACCCGATCACCCCACAACCCTAAAAAGACCTTCACGTTTTCTGCGGGTTCTGCGCCCCGATAATGACCTTTGACGCCTTGAAGTCCCAGGGGGCAGCGCGCAAACGGGTCTACTCCCCGCAAAATCCTCAAGCTCCCGCACCTTAGGGCCCTGTACCGCTGTACCCCTGACCTCCGCGTGCCCTCCGCCCTCGGGCCCGCGCTCACCGACGAGGCCGCCTAACGCAGTGGTGATGTAGGTCTTGCGGTGACACTGGGTGCCGTCGGGGATCTCATCGTAGGCCTGGAGGAGCAGCCGGGCCATGGCTCCGCCTGGCCGTGCTCGCCCCGCACACCCTTCCGCGCCGCGGCGAGCTCAAGGGCAGCCGGCAAGGCCAACTCTCGCGAGGCTTCCAGCGCGCAACTTTATTGAGCGCCGCGGACAAAGACACAGCCTGTGCGCACGCACGCGGAGCGGGTTGGGCGTGGACGTCTTCCTTCACGCAGTAGGAACTGTGTCGCGCGCGTGCCCACGAGCGGGTCTAGGCAGAGACACCCATGACTGCATTCCTGGAAAGAATGGTAAACTGAGGCTCACCGCTGTCGAGGAAGAAAAACGCAGCCCGTCCCAGCTAAGACGGCGTTCCTAGCACGGAGAATGTCAAGCCCATCATCCAAGGGATTGACAGGTTGCCGACCAATTGCAGTACAGCGATTGCAGCGTGGGGCGGGCGCGCGAGATTGACAGAGGGTCCACCAATCGCAGTGCAAAGGCGGGACTCCACGGGATTTGCTAGAGCTCAGGGATCCAGAACGAGTGGGGGGTGGGGTTATTTGCGCATTCTGAATCAGAACCGCGTGCGACTATTTGGGGGCGTGGCCAGGCTGGGCGGCGGGGATTATCGGCAAAGAGACCAATCGTAGGGTGAGGATCGTAATTGACGGCTATCAAGGCCTATTCTGCGCTGGTCCAAGTCCTCGCTGGGCTCGGAGGCGTGCGCCAAAGGGACTCCAGTGGCGCCTAAGGGGCGTGGCCGTGTTTAGGTCTGCCCCTCGTAGGAACGTGTCCAATAGCGAGAGTCCAAGGGGAAGGCACGTGGCTTCCTTGGGGGGGCGTGGCCACGACGTTAGCTTCGGGGTAGGGCGGGGCCGCGAGAGGGTTTAAATGAATGCGGCCGCAGCCTGAGAGGATGGCGCCGGAGGGGGTGGGTTTGTGGGCGGGGCCTTCCCGCGCGCTGGGCGGGGCCGGGCGGGGTGGGGCGGGGCCTGCGCGGCGGCCGGCGATCATGTCTGCGCCGCCGGCGCTGCAGATCCGGGAGGCGAACGCGCACCTGGCGGCCGTGCACCGGCGCGCGGCGGAGCTGGAGACGCGGCTGCTGGCGGCGGAGCGCACGGTGCGCGCGCAGGCCGAGCGCCTGGCCCGCCACGACCAGCAGCTGCGCGCCGCCCTGGACGAGCTGGGCCGCGCCAAGGACCGGTGAGGCCCCGGGGAGCGGGGGAGGGAAGCCCGGCAGACTTCGCGGAGGAGGCGGGCGGCAAGGGCTGGGGACCAGGAGCAAAGATCTCCAGAGCTGTACGTGCCTGGCATCGCAGCATTGAGGAGTCTGAGGCTGGAAGAACAGGAGTTCGAGTCCAGCCTCGATTACAGGGGAAGTTAAGAGTACAGCCTGGGCTACATGAGTGTCTCAAACTGTTCAAACGGGGCCAGCTGTCCCGCAAGGCCTAATCCCGTTGTACTGCCCGCCCTGAGAGTTTTGTGCTGCCTGAGGATCGGAGGAGATGTGGAGAGAAGAGCATGTCCCAGGGGCTGCTGGGTAGGAGCCCAAATGTAGACAGAGGCACAGAGCACCCGAGGCCTTGATATCGGAGCACACATAGAGTAGTCAGAGCTGTGGCAACCATTTTGGGCCACGGGGAAGTCCTACTGAAGGAGACACAAAACTGGCATTGTTTTGGTTTGGTTTGGTGTTTCGAGACAGGATTTCTGCTGCCCTGGGATCCTCTTTGTAGACCACACTGGCCTAGAACTCACTGAGATCCGCCTGCTTCTGCCTCCCAAGTTCTGAGATTAAAGGCGTGCGCCACCACAGCCCCGGTTTGTTTTGCCCCCCCCCCCCAGAAGGCTGGCCTTGAAGGCGCTGTTAGCCAAGGATAACCTTCAACTCCTGATCCTTCTGCCTCCACCTCTGGAGGGCTGGGATGACAGGTGTGCTAGGGATGAACCCTGGCTCCAGGCATACTGTGGGGTTGGGGTCCTTTACCAACGCAGTGGAGATGGCTTTGTGGGTAAGGGCACTCACTTGCCACTAAGAATGGGAGGCAGAGGCAGGAGGATCTCCATGAGTTCCAGGCCAGCCTGGTCTACAGTAAGAGTTCCAGGGCAGCCAGAACTACACAGACAAACCCTGTCTCAAAACAAAACAAAAAGATGAAGAATTTTATCCCATGGGATATAAGGAGGGAACCAACTCTTGCAGGCTGTACCCCAACTTCCATGTGGGCACGTGAACATGCATACAAGCAAATAAAAGGCAGTGGAGGAGGGACCCAGGGAGCCTCTGAGGGTTGCCGCGTAGGTAGGTGCAGACCCTCCACCCCAGTCCTAACTGCCTCCTCTGGCCCCCTCACCAGGGAGATTTCTGCCCTCCAAGAGCAGCTTCTGAGCTCTGAAGCCGCCGTCCGAAGCCTGCAGGCCGCAGTGGACCAGAGGGACCAGATGATCCAGCAGCTGCAGCCCCGGGCTGACTTGCTGCAGGACATCGCTCGCCGGCGACCACCCCTGGCTGGGCTGCTGGCCGCCCTGGAGGAGGCTGAGCGACTGGGCCCCTTGCTGGCCGGCAACCAGGGCCAGCTACTTCCCGATGGGCCTGGCCCACCCCTGAGCAACAGCACTGGGGAGGAGGGCCAGGACAAGCTTCAGCCTGCCGTGTTTGGGACCACTGTGTGAGCTGCCCTGGCGGTTCAGATCTCAGAATGTGTGGCCAAGGTCCAGAGCCCTGGACATCACCAGTGTCCCGGAGGAGACCTGGGACATTACTGGGATCCCATCTGAACATCAAAACAAGTGAAAGGCCAAGATCTCATTTAAAACGTTTTTTTCCCCAGTGTTTGGGGTATCTGCTACATTCAGTTGATTTTGAATAATTCCCAAAACAAAGAAGGCTGGGGCGGTGTCTCAGGGGTAGAGCCCCCCACCTATCATGCACAGGCGTGGTGGCAGCCTGACAGACGGACACCTGCCGTCCCAGCACTGGTGAAGTAATGGGAGTCTGACCCCTCATCTCAGTTTGACTCTGAAGCTGTGCTGTTTCCTGTTTGAGACAGGGTCCCACGTAGCCTAGGCTAGCCTCTAACTTGCTATCTCAGGAGGGTGACTTGAGCTCTGCTGGGATGACAGGCACCCACCACCAGGCCCTGTCTTCTTTGGGCTTTTTGTTTTTATTTTTGCTATGAGATGGGGTCTCCCTCCATAGCCTAGGCTTCCCTGGGACCCACAGTCCTCCCAAGTGCTTGGAATATGGGTGTGAGCCACCAGCCCCGCTGATGTGATCCCCCTTTCTACTCTTATGCCTTCTGAACCGTCATCCCTCATCCAGGGCAGATTCTCCTCTTTATTTCACATTCTGTTGCTTCTGTGTAAGAAGACAAATCATCGTCCTGGATCTGTTTAATTTCTCTCTGGGGAGAGCAGGCAGGTCAAGACACCACATGAAAACCTCAGCCTTTGCCTCAGGGCCTCTGCACGGTCTGTTCCCTGTGCCTCCGTGCTTTCCCCTTGACACTCAGGTTTCTCAAATGCCCCCTTCCAGAGGGCCTCTGGCCAGCGTCCCTGTAGTTGTTCCTACAGCCTGGTCGCTGCCCTCCACTGTGATGGTTTGGCTTTTTGAGACATAGTCTTGTGTAGCCCAGGCTGGCCTCTAACTTTTTATGTAGCTTGGGCTGGCTTTGAACTTCTGGTCCTCCTGCCTCCTGTCTACATCAGTGCCTGCCGCAGCCGGTGAGGCCCCGAACAGCCAGGAGCCTCCTGGACATCTGATGAGCCCTGTCCTGTTCTGGGGACAATGGTGTTTTTGTAGCAAGTCTCCTTTTGATACCCTAAGAGAATCTATTTTTTAACTCCTGGTTTCAATGCTGTCCCTGACCTACCAAGGTGAGGGTGTGTTGCCTTCGTTAGAGCAGTGAGGGAAAGGGCCCCCACACACCGCTGCAACCGGTGGTTGGTCTGTTGAGTCTCATGGTCCCCCAAGCTCAAGGAATTGCCCTTGAGCAGCCACCAGGAGGGAAGTTAGGGGCTGCTCCAACCGGAAGGGGCTCTAGCCAGCTGGTCCCTGAACCCTGGACGGTGCTGACTTCCTGTCTGGGACCCTCAGCAGAGGAGACAGGGGAGAAGGGAGTTGTTTGTACAGGGGAGGCGGCCTAGGGCCTGTCTGCACTAGAATAAACCAGTTATTCCTAAGCCTGGGCTGCTGTCTTTCCTGTTGTGGGGACTGAGTAGGACACTGCCGGCCTCCTTGGACGGTTTTACATCCGAGTGGGGTGGAGTCAGGCGCCCTGCAGCTCAGTGCACAGGCTGTTCCCAGTGACAGTCGAGGAAACTCAGGCCAAAGTGAAGGGAAACTGCTCTGCGTACACGCCCAAAGCCACTTCCAATTTAGGGGACAAGGAGCATATTGAAACTCCCATTACCCAAGTCCCGCCTCCCAGTCCCCTACTAGGCAGGGGCTCCACTCTGACCACATTCTCAGGCCCTCACTGGGGGGTTATAGGTGGGGCTTCACTCCTGACCACGCCCCCGCACACCCCTGGGGACTCTAGGGGCGGGGCTCCACCCTGACCACGCCCCCAGCCCCTCCCTGGGGACTCTAGGGGTGGGGGAGTTGTGACGGTGAGGTTTACTCCCAGCCTTTTCTTGGGCCCTGGATTAGATCCGGGCTTCTACCCCAGACCGTGAAAAGGAACACTCCCAGCAACTCTTAATTCTATTTTACATTGGTCTGTAGAAAAGCAGCGGTGCCTGGGGAGTGACTTAGCACTTTGCCTGACTTGCCAAGGCTCTGGGTTCCATACGCAGAACCCAAAACTGAAAACAATGAGCTATTTTCCTGCTACTTGCCAGTGTGTTGAGCACAACAGGCCATCCATTTGGGAAGCAAAATGTCCCTTCAGCTTCTCATGAACTGAATCATGACACTGGTTGGCTTGCAAACCCATGGATAATTTTTCTTTTGACTTTGAGACAGTCTCGTAGCCTGGAACTCCTGCCCCTCCATCTCCTGCGCATTGGGATTACAGCCATGTACCACCAGGCCCCGGGTTTTATTAGTTTTTAATGAAGTTCCAGTCTGCAGCCCAACTTGGCTTCAGACTTTCAGCTATGTCCTCACCTCAAGTCTAGACAGCTGGGGAGCTGAGGTGATAAGCCTGTGCCACCATGTCCAACTAGCCCTCGACTCGATTTGGCCGGGCTATCCCATGTAGTCAAGAGTGGGACAGCTGTGTGCCCCAAGTCTCCAGTCAGGCTTGAAGCTACCGTGGACTCACTCACAGCACCTGACCTTCTAGGCTGGCTAATGTGCTTGACATAGAGTTACAGCCGGGCCCCTCCCAGTCCCCAGAGCCATACTGCCTAGCAACAGCTGTGCCAGGCAGGACGCACAGACCTCCCTGGAGCTCCACAGGCAAGACTCAGGGACACGGGCAAGCCAGGTGAGTGGTTGGGGGTGTTCTTGGGCCGTGTGGCATCACCCGCTCTGTGCCAGGCCGACTGAGTACGGAAACTCACTCGGAGTTCTGTGCCTCTGCAGCTGTTCATTTGTGCTCGCAATGGACACCGTCAACGCCACCATGGAGAGGCTGAGGGCTCAGTGTCTGTCCCGAGGGGCCTTGGGCATCCAGGGCCTGGCCAGGTGAGCCCTCACCCCCAGTGCACGCAGCGCCTTCTGGCCTGGGCAGCCCCCATCCATGGAGCCCCATCTTGATCCCCAGGTTCTTCCGCCGCCTGGACAAGGATGACAGCCGGTCCCTGGATGCAGGGGAGCTGAGGCAGGGCCTGGGACAGCTGGGGCTGGAGGTGGGGGAGGCAGAGGCGGAGGCGCTGTGCAAGCGCTGGGACCGTGATGGCAGCGGGACACTGGACCTGGAGGAGTTCCTGCGGGCACTACGGGTGAGGCTGGCCTCAGAGGCCGAGGGAGGGAGCGGCTGGTGAGGAGTCCCAGTCCCAGCACCCGCTCCTCAATCACTGTCCCCTCCCACAGCCCCCCATGTCCCAAGCCCGGGAAGCTATCGTTGCAGCTGCCTTTGCCAAGCTGGACCGGACTGGCGATGGTGTGGTGACTGTGGATGACCTGCGAGGGGTATACAGTGGCCGGGCTCACCCCAAGGTGCGCAGGGGAGAGTGGACGGAGGATGAAGCCCTCCACCAATTCCTCGACAACTTTGACACACTGGAGAAGGATGGGCAGGTGTGTTCACTTGGTACCTCCCACAGGGGCAGCATGCCTGGCCTGGGTCCCCCTCACAGCGTGCACCCCCTCACAGCGTGCACCCCCACAGGTCACACTAGCTGAGTTCCAAGACTACTACAGCGGACTCAGCGCTTCAATGGATACAGACTCAGAGTTCGTGGCCATGGTGAGCAGTGCCTGGCGCCTCTGACATGGCAGCCCTCACCTGCCTAGCAGCTGCCTTTAGCCTAGTTCCCTGACCCACCTGCTACCCTGTTACCACTGTCCTGGGGCCCCAACTAGACACAGGGAGGGGAATGTGTGAGAAGGGAGGCTGAAGAACCGGCTGGACCAGGTCTCCTCAGGGGCACCCGAAGGCCTGGATTCATCACTGACCCCATCAGGGGCCCCCATGGCCACACCCAGCTCATCTGGCTGCCAGGTGCACAGAAGGCCAGGGTTTTAGTTAAAAGTTTTAATGCAGTTCTCAAATACATTTCATATGACAATCTTACATAAATGTTCCAAAACACATGGGCGACGTCTGGAGTCACTTGTCACTGGCTGGCTAAGGCTGTAAGCAGAGTGTGACCCATCTGCCAGGCAGCCTCTGGCGTCCTTGCTGGCTCCCTGGCCAGAGATGGAACCACAAAGTCCACGGGTGGGGGCGTCGTCTTCTGCCGAGGGCCTTTGCCTCTCAGGGGCCCTCGATGGTCAGTTACCTCAGGGCCGTGCTGCGCTGGGTACCTGCTTAAGGAGGCCCAGGTGGTGTGGGTGAGCAAGAGTGCAAGAACCCTCCTGGGGCCTGTCACCGTTGTCTAGACAGGTGTTCTCAGGCCCAAACTTAGGGGTTCGCTGTGGGGGCTGGGCGCCACCCACAGGGACCAGTCAGCTCAGCCCATGAGCAGCTCCATCCAGGCCCGTGAAAGCCACGTCATCAGAATCAACGAGAGGCATTAGCCACATGGACCTGGCAGAGCGGGAAGCCAGCAGACAGCAGGTGCTCTCAACAGAACGCTGAGCCCGGAGTTTGAACTGTTGCTGCCCCGAGAAGGAGAGACGGCCACCACAAGGCTGGGGGGCCAGGCCAGGTCTGAGCCAGCGGAAGCGGTGACAAGTGTCAATGTGCCGTTTCGATCGGAGGAGGAGGGCGGGGAGCGTTCTTTCTGCTCATCAATATGATGAGGTCTGAGTCCCAAGCCACATCCTGGCATCCCCATGTGCTGCAGAGGGGACACGCGGATCCAGCCTGTGGCCACCCCAGCAATAGACACCACCATGACGCGGCCTGCAGGGAGGGACGGGCAGCGGACAGACGACAAAGCAGCAGCCTGACGCAGTGGCTCCGCTGCTATGTGCTCCCAGGAGTCTGGTCATCCCCTTCGTCACCTGGGCCTGTGGGAAGAGCAGGTCCCTCAGACCCAGCACACAGCCACCACGGACAGCTGGGTCCCTCCCACAGGTCCCATGCTGCTCACCGGCTCCCGAGGGAGTGACCCCTGAGGGAGTCAGCACTGCATCCTCATCACTGTCTTCCTCCTCGGCGGCCCGGGTGGCTCCTGGCTCAGGTGCGGGTACCTTGGCCTCCTGCTCCTGCTCCGCACGGCTGCGCAGTGCCAGGATGCGGTGGTGCAGTGCTGCGTACAGCTGGCCAGTGTCCTTGGAGCTGGCCTGGGGAGACAGTGTGTGAGGTGGCAGTGTGTGGCCGGCAGCCACGCTGGCCGGGCCAGCCGACTTCGCCGACAAGGGCCTACCACCGCCCCAGGTGCTGGAAGGCCCCTGGAGTAAGGCCGGAGAGGGGTCTCTCATCCTTGTACATGCAATGTGCAGCAGAGGGGCCAGCATGGTGCCCCACACAGCTATCAGGAGCTGCCCAGGGAGGTGTGTGTCCTTGCTGGTGACATCAGCACAGAGACCAGCACTGAGCTAGTGCTCCACCCCAGCCTTCCCGAGCTCACCGAGATCAGGAAGACCTTGACGCCCTGGTCCTCGGCATCTGTGGCTGTGATGCGGATGCTCTTTTCACTGGCCTTGTCCATCTGCATCTGTGCCCACAGCTTTGTGTTCAGGATGAGCCGCAGGCTGCCCTGGGTCCGCATCACTGCAGCAAGGAGGCCGCTTAGCTACACGCCTGCCCCAACCTACAGCCCACATCCATCCGGAAGGGAAGGGCCAGGGGAGTCAGGGGAGCCAGGGGAGCCTTGCCCTTGCGGGGAGGGGGATGGTCTGGAATTGGCCAGGAGCGCTCTCATAGCACCCACCTGAGGACCAAGCCCAAGCCCATCACATGTGTGAGGAGGGTCCCAACTCTCCCCACCCAGAAGCCAGGCGCTCATCTGAGGCTCTAGGACTAAAGCCTCACCAAGGTGGCTTGCTACCTGCCATGGGTAGAAAGCACAAACTACCCCGTGTGTACAGGCTCACGGTTCACAGACCGCCCCTGCCAAGAGTAGGACTGCAGAGGTTTCCATCAACTTTTGTTTTTTTTGTGG
Source organism: Peromyscus californicus insignis (assembly GCF_007827085.1). NCBI lineage: Eukaryota > Metazoa > Chordata > Mammalia > Rodentia > Cricetidae > Peromyscus > Peromyscus californicus. Next base: position 49,886,765 of record NW_026294492.1, read on the forward strand.
CAGGCAGGATCTCAGTAGCCCGGGCTTGGCCTTGAACTTACAGCAGTCCTCCTGCCACACCTCCCAATTCTGGGCTTAAGCTGACTTTTATTGGGAATATAACCAAACAAGAAAGAAGCTCCCTTGTCTTTGGAAGAGGTCAAACATGGGTATGGCAGGCTTGCAGTGGACTCCAGGCTAGCCTGGGCTACAGAATGAGACCATTTCCACAAAGTCCCCGGAACAGGAGGAGGGCAGCTCTGACGCGTGAGCAGCCCCCCGTTCTGAGGGATCACAACCCTCTGGGTCCTCTGGTTTTGCTGAGTTGGGGTTACACGCTGAAGCCCAGGCTGGCGTTACTGCTGCCAGGCTGCCGGAGGCTCACAGTGGGGATTGGTAGCCCTGCTCACAGCCATGCCCCTGCCCCAGCTATGGAAACCACACTTCTGGTCTGGTGTGACCCCAGCCCACCTCCAGGAGGGTCTATACTTCCCCAGTGCTCACCCAGCCGGGACTGTAACGTGCCGTCGTCAGTCGACGCCATATCGTTGAGCCTGAGAAGTCCCCGGCCACGCTCTACCCATGACTGTGAGGTCTTGTCAAACACAAACAGCTTACACTGGATCTGTAACACATGGGGTCGGCGGTGAGTGGGTAAGAGTGCCTGCCCTCTGTGCCTCACAAAGCTCAGGCTCCACTTCAAGTCAAGAGCTACCAGTGACGCTGGGGTATCTGATTATCCCACCTGGCTACCAGGTCCACAAGCTATGGCCAGGATGCTGACGGCCAGTGCCCAGCTTTATTTATCCCGTCATCTATTTATAGGTTTGATTTCTGTGGGACCGGGAATGGAACCCAGGCTCCTGCATGCTAGGCTCTACCACAGAGCCATGCTCCCTGCTCAAGTGTGTAAACCAGGGGAAAATCCAAACACACAGAGATGCCACCTCGTTTCCACAGCGAAGGAGCACTGGGTGCTGTGATGAGCTGCCTGGCTGCAGGGACATCCTACCGTGCTGGGGGAGACCACAGCATGGCAGTCCTTCCATTGCCCACCCAGAAAGCAAGTAAATGTCCTCACAAACACGCATGTGTCACTGCTTATAAGAGTTCCAAAGCAGAAAGAGGCCACATATCAGCTCCCTGGTGCCATGCAGCCCTTAGTGTCACCGCAGGGAACAGAAACAACAGACCTAAGGACACCAAGCTCAGTGACAAAGCCAGGATGAAATTCCACACATGGGGGACGCCACAAGAAACGTCCTGAACTGGGAACTAGAGATGAGGAAGGCGTGGGTGCCAGGGTGCTAGCTCGCTGGGATGGGGCCTTATTTACGGCTGAGACCCTCCTGTCAAACTGTGACAATGGTTATGCAACTCATTTTGGTTTCCTTGGGGCAAAAAAGTTCCTGGTTGGCCTGGCACTCTCTGTAGCCCAGGCTAGCCTTGAACTCACAGAGGTCTGCCTGCCTCTGCCTCCTGAGTGCTGGCATGCGCCACCATGCCCAGATTCATTTTGTTGTTGTGGAAGGAGGGGTCTTGCTGTATGTAGCCCAGACTGGCATCACTCCTGGCAAGCCTGCCTCACCACGCATGGTCTCACCTGCAGCACGTTGCTTTCTGCCTCCTCCCCCGTTATGACCTCCACCTTCTCCAGGAAGCATGTCCACGCTGTAGCCTTGGTGTAGGCAGCGGCTGACTCAGCCAGTGACTCTGCATAGAGAGAACCCAACAAAGAAGCGTCAGTAGGCCTGGGACTCCCAGGGATCTGAGGAGTCCTGTCCTGGTCAGCAGAGCAAGGCCACCCACCATCCATCCCGGGCACTTCAGGCCGACCTCTCGTGTCTACTGGGGTCACAGCTGTCCTGCCTGGTGGTGGGAGTCTGTGAGGTGTGTGCAGAGCTGTGCCCTACCTTTCTTGGGGGCAGCCTCCTGGGACGATGGCTCAGACCCTGACTGGGCATGCGTAGTCTCCCTGCTGGCATCTGAACTGGCTTCATTCAGCTTGGGGGGGCTCTGAGGAAACAAGCGTGCCAGGGCGGAGCTGCTGTGGGTGCTGAGGACAGAGTGAGAGGCCCAGCAGGGACGGCCACTCAGCACTTCCCGGAGGCCCGACTCCTGCGCACCCTGCAGGGGCCTGTCCTCAACAGCCATGCCTAGTCAGGCCCTCCTTTCAGGACCACAGGGGAGTTCTGTGACAACACACTGTGGCAGACCAACAGGAGGAGGCTGCAACATGGTGACCTTGCCAGGCAACAGGGGGGAAGACCAGAGTTTGTGGATGCCATGGTGGGGCTGCATGCCCAACCGGAAGGAGAAAATGGCCGAGAGATGCTAGGCTCTGCATCCTGGGCTACAAGTGTTCGGAAAGCAGGGAGTGTGCAGGCGCCTGCTATCCTGGCTGCCCCCGTCCTGCAGAAGTGGCAGGCATGGCTGGTTCTGTGGACAGGGACACAGGCCACCTGTCTCAGTGGTGTAGCTTTGGGGCGAGTACGACAGCTGATGTTCATCCCAGCTGGCCCTGGCCACAGGGACGCCTAGGTCAGTGGAGAGTAAAGACAAGAAGGGTGAAGCCAGCCCTCTGCAGCCTCTGTGGGCAACCGAAGCCTGTAGCGAATGTGAGCTGGTCTCTCTCATCCCTGTACCTGAGAATCCTGTCCTGACTGTACAGGAGACAGCATGGCAGCCACGTGCCGTGTGCCCCAAGTGGGAACAGGCACGAGGTAACAGCACCAGGGCCACTCACCAAGACACGCTCACTCATGTTCTGGCCAAACACAAACTTGTTGGAGGTGTCAGCACTGTGGGTCGAGTTGTCTGCGCTGGAGAGGAGTGGTACCATCAGTGTGGCACCCTGATGTGCGCCACAGGCACACAGAAGCACACCCCACCCCCAGACTGACACACAGGCAGGGGGACCTTTCTTCTCCAGATGGAGGGTCCCGGTGGCGTGTGCATGCTGCAGGGAGGACCCCATCTGTACACCAGAGCGCTCACCTGGAGCTGATGTACTGCAGGAAGTAGTTGGTTGCAGGGGGTGTTTCTGAGCTGGGATGTGCAGCGCTGTCTACATCTGCCACATCAGCATTCTCATTCATTAACTGTGGAGAGGAAGCGACTGCTCACATGGCCCGGTCTGACAAGTGCGAGTGCACTGAGACACAGGACCACTGCCACCAGCATGGCCACCCCTGACATAGCAGTCACGACACAAAGACAAGCTGGGCATGGTGGAGCACACCTTTAATCTCAGCACTGGAAGGGAGAGGCAGGATGTCTCTAGGAGTTCAGGCTAGCCTGGGCTACACAGTGAGATCTTGTTTGAAAGAGACAATAGTCTGGTGTGGGCCCAGACCCCAGCACTGCAGGAGGCTGGGCTCAAGGCTGATCTGGACTACACTCAAAACAAGCCGGGAAGAAAAACCTGCAGGAAAGGACCACCAAGCTTTAGGAGCTCTCTACCAGGTCAGGAACTGCCTTTCGGCTGGCACCCAGCACAGCCAGTCACACAATGGGCACATGGCCACCACAACCACAGCTTCTCTGTGGTCGTTAAACCCATGATGTCAGTGGCACTCCTGAATAACCGAGGAGGTGGCAGTGTGTTAGAAGATATCGTGATCCTGGCTCATGGCTGCGCTTGACGGCTAAGTACAGAGCCCACGGAAGCCTTCATCCTGAGGATGCCAGCGGACCCCACCACAAAGATGGCCTTCAGACCATGCTGGGCCTGGGCTCCTGTGCCTGAGCACAGTGGGTCCCCAGCCCCAAGGAGAAGGTGCCCGAAGGTTGCGGGTCTCTTGGCTCCTTCCCACATCCCTTAGGGACTGGAGTGTCCACCAGACAGTGAGGGACAAGGAAACGGGAGACACACTGGAGTCTTCTACATGGTGGAGAGTTCTCAATGTGATGACAAGGTCTTGTTATGCAGCCCAGGCTGGCCTGGTTTCCTCCATCCTCCTGCCTCAGCCTCCCAGCATGATGGGACACAGGCCAGATCATTCTGAGGGGCATCCTGGGCTCTGTGGGGTGCTGAGCAGTGCCTCAGTCCTCTTTCTTCCCATGCCTGGTGCTCCACTGTCTTGGTGGCGCCCGTAAGCCAGAAGTGGCCCTAAGTCTGCCTAGAAGGCTTCCTGGCAAGACACTTGAAGCCGGAGGGCAGAGCTGCATGCCTGGAGTGTCCCAGACCCTATCCTCTGGCATTGCAGGCGTCACTCGGTTTCTAGGAGCGAGGCACGGTCTCACCACTCTGCTGATGATTCTGTGGTGGCCCCCATGGTCCTGGCTGCTGAGGCTGAGGTGGGGGCTGCCTGAGCCCAGGACCCAGCTCACACAAGCCAGGCCGGGTAGTGCACCACTGCTATCCTAGCGCTCAGGAGGCTGAGGCTAGAGCATCAGGAGTCCAAGGTCATGTATAACCACATAGTGAGTTCAAGACCAGCCCGGGCTATATGAGACCTTGTCTCAAATCAAACCCATGTCAAATCAATCATGTAATCATTATTTTAGTGTAGCTCTTGAAAAGACGACCTGAGGTAGCCTGAAATCCTAGGACTTGAGGATTAGGAGTTCAGTTCATCCTTGGTTACATAGTGAACTTGAGGCTAGCCTGGGTCACATGAAACACCATCTCAAAGTGGGGAGGGATTCTTAGTGGGATGGAGCCTTGGGCAATGAATGTCTGGGTAGATATGTGGCTGTCATGGGTACCCCAGGCCACTTTCCTTAAGGATTGTCTGCTGGAGTTCCTCTGCCCCACATCTACCCAGCAAATACCTTCACTCTGTCTCTCAAGTTCTGTCCAAACACAAAGGCCTGTGGGGCCACTTGTTCCTCTTCAGAGTGCCCCTCCTCTGAGGTGCCATGTGGCGTTTTCTGAAGCACTTTCTCCTACAGGAAAAGAAAAGAACCCAATCATATTTAGAAGTGATAGCAACAGAGAGTCCAAGAGCCCGAAGTCAGCTGGGCACGAGCATGACTGGCAGCTATGATGGGGTCTGCTGGGGTGGGCAGCATTAGAGAAAGGCCTGAAGACTGGCAGCTGGCCAACACCACCAGTCCCCTGCCCCAGTGCAGCTGATAGAGGCAAGGTGGATGTGGGGAGCTCAAGATCCAAGGGTACCCCTCTTTGAGGCAGACTGTGAACATCACACCCGGTACTCAGAAGGCAGCTCTAAGAACACACTCTCAGTACTCTAGCTCAGGCATGAGGACACTGGTTGTCAGAGGGCAGAGAACGTCACCAAACCCTGGTGCCAACAGAGCCAGAATCAGTATCAAAGATCCCATCAGGCAAGGGGACGGACACTCAGGATGTAAAACTATCAACGGCAAAAGGGCAGAGTCACAGCAGCTACTAAGAGACAGACCAGATGAGCCCCATGTCAGTCATGAGAAGAAATGGTGTGGTGTGGAACACAGATATGGGATTCCACTGTGGGCAGACACAGTAGCTGGAGGATCTCACATTGCAGGCCGCTCACTTCCAACTCACAGCTTCCCAGACTGAATGCTTTATTTATACCAGCTCATGTTTTTGTGTTTTCCAAATTATATTTCTTCGTCTATGTGTGTGTATGAGCATGTGTGCACGTACAGAAATCAAAGGGCAACTCCCTGGACTGGTCACTTCCACCACTGGGATCCAGCTCAGGTCATCAGGCTCAGAAGCAAGCATTTTTAATTTGGTAAGCCCTCTCACTGGTCCTTCTAAACGCTGTCTTGCAAGTGTGACTCTCCTGAGTTCAGGGACTTGTTTACCCGTGTGGCCTAGATGAGGGGAATTTGGAGAGCTTCCAGGAGACCTTTGGGGGTAATTCCCTGGCTGCACATGGAAGGTGGGGTGGTGGGTGCCCTGCGGTTCCAGGAGCCCCAACATGTCTGTGACAGCAGCTCACAGTGGCAGGAAGGGTGGCACAGTGCTAACTGTGTTCTCTGCTGTCCGTCAAGAGTTTAATGGTCTACTGGCTTGACACCCTGTAAATCTGGTTCCACTCTCACTCTGCCATGGCCCTGTGCCTACACAGGGAGTGTGGCTTGTATGCACAGTCCTCCGTATGCCTGTTGGGCACCATTCCCCACTGAGAACCAGTCCCCAGGCCTGTTGTGACCCTGCAAAGGTTTCTGTCCTCCTGTCTGTCCTGCATCACCAGGCGGCTTTGCCTCTTGGCCAGTGCCTGTCAGAGGCTGAATCCCACTCCCCGGCCCGAGTCAGCATCCCTGATCAACTAGTGTGTCACGAGCCAGGAATGGCTGAGAAGGTAGGGGTCCGGCCTGCTCTTGTCACATGATCAGAGATAATAAGCATAGTGATCCTGCCCATCCCAGGACACCCGGGACGTGGGGCTTTGGGGTCAAATCTGGACAGATCCGGAGTCAGATCAATGTTAGGCACTGAGCACCCAGCCTGCTGGCTAGGAGGTGGCCCAGTGTGTCCCCGTCTGAGGAATAGGAGGAGTGTGCACTGTGGAGGACAGGGTGGGAACCCTGGGTGGGTGGAGCTGGATGCTGGCACAGCCTGGCTGGAACTGTGCACCAGCTTTCCCTCCCGAGTCTCAGCCACGCTCACAAGAAACAGGCTGGGAGCCATTCATGTCCCTACTTAGGGCGCTGGAGTGGGATGAGCATTTCCCCATGCAGCCCTAGAATCCCGCTTCCTCGAGCATTTTCCTGGTGAGAACAGACACATAGCTCTGACTGTGACTCCATATGGATGAGTTCAAGAGCACAGCAGGCAGCCTGGGAAGTGGGATCTCCATCAACCCCTCTCACCGGCTGCCAGCACACTGCCTGGCCTTGAACCTCTGGGCTGCAGGGGCCTCCTCTTTGGCGAGCTTCTCAGGGCTGACCCCCTAGCACTTGCATATCTGCACCCTGAGGGCTCATCTGTGACTCGGGGAGGGGGCACAACACACACACACACAGGACTTTGTCGTGGAGACACAGCCACAAGTCACTTCTGGGCTCCTGGGCAGTGGGGCCCATCCTGACAGTGACTGACAGCCCATCAATCAATGTTGGGTGTCCAGTGGCTGGGCTCTCAGGCCTTGGTATGGTGTGGAGAGGACTTTTAACAGGGGCCCTGTGGAAGTGGGTAGGTCACAAGAGCACCATCCTAACAAAGAGCTCTCCCAGTGAAGTGGGCTGTAACCAGCCAGGGGTATGTGTGTGTGCTGGGGGGACAGCCCCATGCTATGAGCCCAGGAACCTGTCTCTGCAAACACCCCTGCCTGGGTATTGTGTTACAACGTGACAGGTGCAGCTGTGCATACAACACTAAGCAAGCCCAGGCATGCTCAGTGCTGGAAACCACTAAGGGCGTCGGGATGGAGAACCCACACAGACGTTACATCAGGGCCTGCCGTTGCAGCCACTCTAGCCAGCCCCATGACCCACCAACCTCAAGTGTGTTTGTCCCCTCGGCAGACTCGGAGGGGCTCTTCTGTGTGAGGTTTTCGGGTGATGCGGACATGGCTGGTCCCGTGCAGTCTGCTGGCATGCTGACCCCATTGGTGCCGCTGCTGGGGACTATAAAAGGGAGGAAAAGAGTGGACAGGTGGCAGATGTTCCCCCTAGCTCTCTGGCAGCTGGTCAAGCTGCTGGACTCTGTCTAGGCCTCCTTTGTAAACAGGCTTCTAAATTTCATTCATCTTAGGCTGTGCATGGTGGTGAGTGCTTTTAATCCCAACACTTGGGAGGCAGAGCAGGTGGATCTCTGTAAGTTCAAGGGCAGACCTACATAGCAAATTCGAGGTCAATTAGGGCTACATTTAAAAAAAAAATCATGCATTCTTAGATTAAAAACAAAAAAATGCCCAAACCTCACACGAGGGGCTGCTGTCTTTATTCTGGAAGACACTATACTGGCATGCAGCTCAGTATACAAGGCCTGGGTTTCATCCTCAAGCAGACTGGGCTGCACAGTGAGATGCAGAGTCATAAAAGTCCAACTAAACAAAGACAAAATGGCAATCCCCCTAACATGCTGGGCCATTCTGCTGGCCCCCAAATCAAGACAAAACAAAACAAGAATCTTCGAGTGTGCTATGGGCTGACTCTGAGCACTGGAGCTAAGCAGACTTTGGGTGATTAATCAGCTTAAGCCAGGTCCCAGTCCACTACTGAGCTTTTGAATGACAGGACCAAAACCCAGCGAGCCCCAGGTAGCCTGGAAACTGCTCTGCAAGGGTGGCAGAGCACAGTGTGGGAAGTTGACAAGAGAGGCGGGCAGCACCCCATCCTTCTATCAGGGCCCCCCAGAACGGAGCTGGCCCCAAGAATCCCCTTGCCTCTGTACTTCAGACTGTGACTTGGTCCCTTACCCGTCTGTGACAGCACCTTGGGCTGTGGGGCCTGCAGGACAGCTGGGCGGAGCACCCCACGCTGCTGTTCCCTGGGCTTCTGGCTGGGCAGACCTGGAACACAGTGGATTCTAGGAATCTTGTCCTGCCGCTCCAGAGCACATCAACTCACGCAGTCATGCAAGGAGGCAACACTCCACACCAACACCTTCTCCACAGTGACAGTCACCTGCCACTGGGATCTGTGATGAGGCCTAGGTCACGGCTACCCTCCCAGAGTGGGCCCAATGCAAGGGGAGATGGCCATGGCTGGTGCAGGGTCACAGTGAGTTCCCAGGTAGGAGACACCCTGTCCCCGCAGATCTGAGCAGCTTTCCAGGGTTGTGTTCATGTTGGTCATGGTCCCTGTAGATAGACTGGGCCTGCAGCAAGGATCCTGGGCCAGGCAGAGGTCTAGAAATGTCACCCACCTGCACTGGGTGCCTGGCCATGGATGAGCGTTGGGGGCTTCAGCCGGAAGCCGCTGCTCTTCTCCTCTGCAAGCACAAGACACAGCTGAGCTCAGCCTGTGGGGGGCAGGAGCACAGCACAACAGGGTGCACAGTGGGCCTAGGACCCCCGAGAATGGTCCAGGCTGCAACAGGAAAGCAGGAGGCCTGGGTCAGAGGTGTGGCTCTGCAGCAAGGCCAGCACAGGGACCTGGAGGATGAAGACACTGAGGCAGGGTGAAGTGTCCACTAGGCTCTGGCTTTCCTCCCAGGAAGGAAGTGTGGTACTGTTGGGCACACCAGTCCTGTCAGCCACTCACAGGTAATGAGAGCTGGGGCTACAAGGACAGCTGGTCTAAGAAGGTGTGAGGAAAATGTAAAAGCCACAGGCAGACATGACAAATGCAGACCCCACCATACGCGTCCCTCTCCTGACGGAAAAGGTCAACAGAGGAAAGCCCTAAAACACGGGGCTGGCTCAGTGGGTAAGGTGCCTGCTGTGCAAGCCAAAGAACCGGAGTTCAAATCCCCACACGCCACAGCAAAAGCACATAGAGTGCAGGCAGACAGGAGCATCCTGGAGCGCTCTGGCCAGTGGGGCAGTAACCAACGATGACAGTGGTGTTGACAGGCACAGGTGGGCATACCAGCATCCTTGAGACACATGTGTGGACCACACATACAGACAAGGAACCTCATCTAGAAACATCGGGAAAAGGCAAAGTCTTAGGTGAAGAGAAGGTCCCGCAGTGCGGGTCCGTGGACAGAAAATACCCAGTAGCTCAGAAATACAAAGCAGACTCATGATGCCTGCAGCTGAGGAGGGGCGACACCGAGGGGGACTGGAGCTGGGGCTCACTGGGATGGAGTTTATCTGGACACACTGATGCCACTCAAGCATACTGTCACACGGGCTCTGACAGGAAACTGGTTGCACTGGAAGGCCCAGGTGCTGCATTGGGGACAACCCAGTCAGAGCAGCACTCGAGCACCTGCACGTGTGACAGAAGGGCCACCGCAGGCAGTCATGCAGTGGGGCAGGGTGCCTACAGGGGTTAGTGCTGGGCCATACTTTTCAAACCTGAGACCAAGTTCCTAAAATAGTGTAACCGGAGGCCCCAAAGACTAGCTTTGGGCACCTGAATCCTGGCCACAGGAGGTCCTTCAGGGTCCTGTTCCCCACAGAAGTATCAACACAACCTTTAAGACTGAGGGTACCACAACTGGCCATAGGGACCGCAGCCACTCACCTGTACTAGCGTGGCACACCAGCGTGACCACTGTGCTAGCACACAGAAATCCATGCAGGGTATCACTATGAGCAGGTGGACAGACACTGTCGACACTAAGTTTGCTGGGCAGCCAAGGCTTAGAGTCTGTCCCTAGCCCCATCCACAGGGACACCCTGGGCTTGTCTCAGCCCCCTGGAGACTTAGTTTGCTAACAATGTTGCAACAGGACCTGGGGAACCCAGGCTCCATCCCTCCCACACTTACAGCTGGCTGTTGGATTTATGCTACCCAAGGGGCAGGGGTGCTGGGTGATACTGCTGACCCAAGGGAGCTCCCTGCTTAATTGGGAATACACTGGGGACTGAGCCAGGCTGGCCTGAGGCTGGCAAAGCTCCCAGAGCAGCGGCTGACATGGCTGGGGGCTGGGCAAGCATGTGGCTGGCTGGGACGGCATGACGAGAGGATAAGGATAAGCCAGGTTTCTTCCTCAGGCTCACTGTGTAGCTGAGGATGACCTTGAACTCCTGATCTTCCTACCTCCACCGCCTAAGAGTTGAGACGACAGACGTGTGTCTCCATGCCTGGCTGAAACCAGGTTTCTTGATGTCAGCAAGAAGGGCTAGGATGTTGAGCCCCATCAGCGCAGGCTCCACATGCCCAGAACAGGGCCAAGCAGGGTACTCCGAGCACCAAGATCCTGGCTCTAGAGTCCACCCCCAATAGAGAAGGCAGATTCCAGGACTGAGATGGGATGGTGAGAAAAGTCCTGGGAGGGAGCAGAGGGAAGGGACCAGGAGTGCTCGCTCTTCAGACTGCATCAAACAGATCCATGACAGAAGCCATCGGCTCAAACAGGTGACCAGATTCACAGCCGCCCTGCTGAAGACCCAAGAACAGGAGCAGCACACAAGAGTGCGGCAAACAAGGAGAGCTTCCTGCACAGAGAGAGCACAGGCACGCCAGGGTCGAGACAGCACCTGACTAAGGATGGACAGTAACACCACAGAGAGGCCAAGTCACTCCTGTGAGTCCCCCAAAGACAGCCCTGGGCCTGCAGACTCTCCTATGAGGAATCGAGTCATCACACTGGGCTGGGGAGACAGCTGGGAGAGAGGGGAAGGCCTCCCTGCAGGTCTAAGGCCCTGAGTTCGCATCTCCAGTATTCACATACAAAGCCAAAGGATCCAGAGGATGGATCCTGAGCTTGCTTGGCCGGGCAACCTGGACCCAACTGTGAGCTTCTCATCCAGGCAAAGACCCTGCCTCAAGGGCAAGACAGAGAGGAGCCATTGAGAAAAGCACCTGAGGCCGTGCTCTGGCTCCTACACACATGAACAGGCCACACATGCACATGCATACAATCAAGGCAGGCCGGACAACAAGGCTGCAAATGCCCTTTGAGCCACCTCTACCCAACAAACTGGCACGGGGCCTTCAAATCAAGGCAGTATGCCGCTGTGAAGGGCCGGGTCATCAGAGGAATTGGACCAGACCTCCTCACAGAGCAGAAGTAACACCTGCCACCCAGGGATGGGCCACCAGGATGAGAACCAGAGGCAGGAGGCCAGGATCCCACATGGTCATGCTCTTCAGGGCAAAACCAGGGGACTCTCAGAGAAGCTGGCTTCTAGACCAGAAAGGGAGGTCAGGGATGAAGCAGGGCCAAGGCTGCAGCGGGGCTGCAGTGTTTACACCAGGCAGCTTAGGCCACAGTACCCTGTCTGTCAGCCTGGCTAGGGAGATCTTTTATAGGGATTCTAGCCGTCAGAGTGGAAAGACCAAAATAGGCTGCCCCTCACAGTGCCCTCACTGTGGCTAAAGACAATGCTTGGGGTCAAGCTAGGTGTAGAGACCATTGTCCAAGAACACAGCCAGGCCCCTTCCTGGTCTCACAAGCCAAGAATGACACAGAGAACGAGAATGATCTTGAACACCTGATCCTGAGTGCTCGGCCGACTGGTGCTCACCACTACACCTGGTTTATATGGTTCCTGGGATCCAAACCCAGGGCCTCCTGCACACTAGGCGAGTGCACTACCCACTGAACATCAGCCTGGTTTTCTGTTGTTTTTTAAAAATACGAGCAGTCCCCACCGGCCTGCAAGCAGGTGAGAGACCCGCCTCCAGGCTACACCAGCACCCCTGCCACCCACTGGACTCTGTCCCTCCAAGATCCAGTCCACCGCCCAACCCCACGCACCCAAACATCCTCCCCATGCTCAGCCCTCTCCCACTACTCCAGCAGACTACACAGACACAGGCACAAATCACACCAACTGGAAAAACAGGTGAGTGACTGCCCTCCCAGCCGGACTGCCCCAAACTCCAGACCCTAAACCCCAGGGCACATCCCATGCCTCTCCCGCTTCCATCCCAGCACCAGCAAGACAGCGGGGCCCTGCCCCCAACTCTAGTGTAACCCCACTGCTCTCGTGCAATCCCTACCAGTCTGTAAGCAGGTGAGAGACCTGCCTCCAGGCTGCACCACCACCCTCCACCACCTACTGGACTCTGTCCCTCCAAGACCCAGTCCACTGGCCAACCTGGTGCAGCCTTGGTACCTGAACATCCCCTCCACGGCCAGCCCTCCCCGGCCAGCCCTCCACGGCCAGCCCAGCAGATTACACAGGCACAGGTGCAAACCACACCAGTTGGAAGAACAGATGAGTAAACGCCAGTGTGAGAATACATTCAACAAGCAAAAGAGCAGTATGACACCACCAGAACCCAGAGATCCTAGAACAGCAAGACCTGAACATTCCAATGCAGTGGAAACACAAGAAAATGACCTTAAAAATAACTTTATGAAGATGACAGAGGCCCTTAAGGAGGAAATGAAAAATCCCCTTAAAGAAATCAAGGAAGTCGGCGGTGGTGGCGCACACCTTTAATCCCAGCACTGGGAGGCAGAGCCAGGCGGATCTCTGTGAGTTCAAGGCCAGCCTGGGCTACAGAGTGAGATCCAGGAAAGGCTCCACAGCTACACAGAGAAACCCTGTCTCAGGGGGGAAAAAAAAAAAAGAAAGAAAGAGAGAAAGAAAGAAATCAAGGAAGAGACAAACAAAAAATTGGAAGAAATCAATAAATCCCTTAAAGATAGCCAAGAAAAAAACAATCAAACAGGCAAAGGAAACAGTTCAAGACCTGAAAACTGAAAGAGAGGCAATGAAGAAAACACAAACCGAGGAAATGCTGGAAACAGAAAACCTGAGTAAACAAACAGGAACTACAGATGCAAGCATAACACCAACAGAATACAAGAGATGGAAGAGAGAATCTCTGGTGTTGAAGATACAATAGAGGAAATAGATTCATCAGTCAACGAAAATGTTAAATTCAATAAATTCCTAACACAAAACATCCAGGAAATCTGGGACACCATGAAAAGACCAAACCTAAGAAAAAGAGGAGACTAAAAGAGGTGAATTCCAGCTCAAAGGTACAGAAAACATATTCAACAAAACCATAGAAGAAAATTTGCCCGACCTAAAGAAGGACATGCCTATAAAGGCTGCAAGAAGCTGACAGAACACCAAATAGGCTGGACCGCCCCCACAAACAAAGTCCCCCTGACCACATAATAATCAAAACACTAAACATACAGAATAAAGAAAGAATATTAAGAGCTGCAAAGGAAAAAGGCCAAGTGACATACAAAGGCAGACCCATCACCTGACTTCTCAATGGAGACTCTGAAAGCCATAAGGTTCAGGACAGACATTATGCAGACACTAAGAGACCATGGATGCCAGCCCAGACTACTATACCCAGTAAAACTTTCAATCACCATAGACGGAGTAAACAAAATATTCCATGACAAAACCAGATTTAAACAATACCTAGGAAACAAGCTGGTATAGCTATCCTAATAGCTAACAAAATAGACTTCAAACTAAAATTAATCAAAAGAGATGGAGAAGGACATTTTATATTCATTGAAGGAAAAAACCATCAACATAGTCTCAATTCTAAACATCTATGCTGCAAATACAAGGACATCCACATTTGTAAAAGAAACATTACTAAAGCTTAAATCACACATCAAACCCCACACACTAATAGTGGAGGACTTCAACATCCCACTCCCACCACTGGACAGGCCTGCCAGACAGAAACTTAACAGAGAAACAAGGGACCTAACAGATGTTATGACTCAAGTGGACTTAACAGACAGACAAAAAAGAACATACCTTCTTTTCAGCAGCTCATGGAACCTTCTCTAAAATTGACCACATACTCAGTGATAAAACAAATCTCAACAAATACAAAAACACTGTAATAACCATCTGCATCTTATCGGATCACCATGGCTTAAAGTTAGAATTAAACAACAACAAAAATTACAGAAAACCTTCAAACTTATGGAAACTGAACAACTCTCAACTGAATCACCACTATGTAGTGGTATTTTGTTTGTGCTCTAACGAATACAGCTAGCCACTAGTTAACCACAGAGGCCAGGCAGTGGTGGCACACACCTTTAATCCCAGCCCTTGGGAGGAGGAAACAGGAAGTGATAGAAGGATTCGGGGGAGGTAAGAAGTCTCTAGTGGCTGGCTATTCTGCTTCTCTGATCTTTCAGCTTTGACCCCGATATCTGACTCCGGGTTTTTATTATTAAGAACAATTAGAATTCGAGCTACACCGCTGGGTCAAGGAGGAAAGGAAGAAAGAAAGGAGAGACTTCCTAGAGATCAATGAAAACGAAAGTACAGCATACCCAAACTTACGGAACATCATGACAGCAGTGCTAAGAGGAACGTTCACAGCACTAAATGCCCACGTAAAGAAGATGGAGAAATCTCACATTAGTGACTTAACAGCACACCTGAAAGCTCTAGAACAAAAAGAAGCAAACTTACCCAGGAGGAATAGACACCAGGAAATAATCAAATTAAGGGCTGAAATCAATAAAATAGAAACAAAGAGAATAATACAAAGAATCAATGAATTGGTTCTTTGAAAAAACCAACAAGATAGACAAACCCCTAATCTAAACTAACCAAAAGGCAGAGAGAGAGAGAGAGAGAGAGAGAGAGAGAGAGAGAGAGAGAATATCCAAATTAACAAAATCAGAAATGAAAAGGGAGACATAACAACAGACACTGAGGAAATCCAAAGAATCATCAGGTCATACTTCAAAAACCCGTATTCCACAAAATTAGAAAATCTAAAATAAATGGACAATTTTCTCGAGAGGTACCACATAGCAAAATTAAATCAAGACCAGATAAACAATTTAAAAGATCCATAATCCCTAAAGAAATAAAAAGTCATTCAAAGTCTCCCAACCAAAAAAAGCCCAGGGCCAGATGGTTTCATCACAGAATTCTACCAGAATTTCAAAGAAGAGCTAATTCCAATACTCTTCAAATTGTTCCACACAATAGAAACAGAAGGAACATTGCCAAACTCTTTTTATGAGGCTGCAGTTACCCGGATACCCAAACCATACAAAGATGCAACAAAGAAAGAGAATTACAGACCAATCTCCCTTATGAACATTAATGCAAAAATACTCAATAAAATACTGGCAAACAGAATCCAAGAACACATCAAAAAAAAAAAAAAAAAAAAAAAACCACCATTAGACACTGAAAAAGCCTTTGATAAAATCCAACACTCCTTCATAATAAAGATTCTGGAGAAATCAGGGATACAAGGAAGATCCTAAATATAATAAAAGCAATATACAGTAAGCCCACAGCCAACGTCACATTAAATGGAGAGAAACTCAAAGCGATTCCACTAAAATCAGGAACACGCTCTCCATATTGACTCAATATAGTACTCGAAGCTTTATCTAGAGCGATAAGACAACAAAAGGAGTTCAAGGGGATATGAATTAGAAAGCAAGAAGTCAAACTTTCACATGAAATATTTGCAGACGATGACAGTCTATACAAGTGACCCCAAAGATTCTACCAGGGAATTCCTACAGCTGATACTTTCAGTAATGTGGCAGGATACAAGATTAACTCAAAAAAATCAGCAGCCCTCCTATATACAAATGATAAATGGGCTGAGAAACATCACCCTTTACAATAGCCATAAGTAATATCTTAGAGTAACTCTATCCAAACACGTGAAAGACCTGTAGACAAGAACTTTAAGTTTCTGAAGAAAGAAATCGAAGAAGATATCAGAAAATGGAAAGATCTCCCATGCTCATGGATAGGTAGGATTAGCATAGCAAAAACGGCAATCTTATCAAAAGCAATCTACAGATTCAATGCAATCCCCATCAGAATTCTAATACAATTTTTCACAGATCGAGAAAGAACAATACTCAACTTCATATGGAAAAACAAAAAACCCAGGATAATTAAAAAAAAAAAAAGTCCTGTAGAATAAAGGAACTTCTAGAGGCATCACCATCCCTGACTTCAAGCTCTACTATAGAGCTATAGTAATAAAAACAGCTTGGTATTGGCATAAAAGCAGACATGTGGACCAATGGACTCAAATAGAAGACCCTGATGTAAATCCACACACCTGTGAACACCTGACAAAGAAGCCAAAAATTATACAATGGAAAAAAGAAAGCATTTTCAACAAATGGTGCTGGCATAACTGGATGTCAACATGTAGAAGAATGCAAATAGATCCATATCTATCACCCTGCTCAAAACTGAAGTACAAGTGGATCAAAGACCTCAACATAAATCCAGCTACATTGAACCTGATAGAAGAGAAAGTGGGAGCCGGGCGGTGGTGGCGCACGCCTTTAATCCCAGCACTCGGGAGGCAGAGGCAGGCGGATCTCTGTGAGTTCGAGGCCAGCCTGGTCTACAAAGCGAGATCCAGGAAAGGCGCAAAGCTACACAGAGAAACCCTGTCTCGAAAAACCAAAAAAAAAAAAAAGAGAGAAAGTGGGAAGTAGCCTTGAACACATTGGCACAGGAGATGACTTCCTGAATATAACACCAGTAAGACAGACACTGAGATCGACAACTAGTAAATGGGACCTCAGCCAAGCAGTGATGGCGCACACCTTTAATCTCAGCACTTGGGAGACAGGCGGATCTCAGTGAGTTTGAGGCCAGCCTGGTCTACAAAGCAAGTTTCAGGATAACTAGGACTGTTACACAGAGAAACCCTGTCTCAAAAAAATCACAAATAAATAAATAAGTAAATAAATAAATGGGACCTTCTGAAACCTAAAAGCTTCTGTAAGGCAAAGGACACCACCGTCAATAAGACAAAACAGCAGCCTACAGAATGGGAAAAGATCTTTACCAACCCCATATCTGACAGAAGGCTGATCTCCAAAATATATAAAGAACTCAAGAAACTAGACATCAAAATACCAAATAATCCAATTAAAAAATGGGATACCAATCTAAACAGAATTCTCAACAGAAGAATCTCAAATGGCTGAAAGACATTTAAGGAATTGATCAACATCCTTAGTCATCAAGAAAATGTAAATCAAAACAACTCCGAGATACCAGAATGGCTAAGATTAAAAACAAAACAAAACAAAACAAAAAAACACTAATGACAGCCTATGCTGAAGATGATATAGAGTAAGGGGAACACTCCTCCACTGCTGATGGGAGTGCAAACTTGTACAGACACTTTAGAAATCAGTATGGCAGTTTCTCAGAAAATTGGGACTCAATCTACCTCAAGACCCAGCAATACCACTCTTGGGCATATACCCAAAGGATGCTCAATTATACCACAAGGACACTTGCTCAACTATGTTCACAGCATCATTATTCATAACAGCCAGAACCTGGAAACAACCTAGATGCCCCTCAACCGAAGAATGGATAAGGAGAATGTGATACATTTACACAATGGAGTATATTACTCATTGATAAAAAAAAAATGACATCATAAAATTTGCAGGCAAATGGAAGCAACTAGAAAAAAATCATCATGAGTGAAGTAACCCAGACCCAGAAAGACAAACATGTTATGTACCCACTCTTAAGTGGATATTAGATGTAAAGCAAAGGAGAACCAGGCTACAATCTACAGCCCCAGAGAAGCTAAGTACCAAGGAGAACCCTAAGAGCAATGCATGGGTTTCCCTGAGAAGGTGGTGCGGCACGATGGAGGGAGGGAATGGGTGATGGGAATATGAGGACTGGGTTGGTTGAGTTGGGGGTAGGACAGAGGAGGAGAGTAATCAAAGAGATACTTTTTTTTTTTTTTGGTTTTTCGAGACAGGGTTTCTCTGTGTAGCTTTGTGCCTTTCCTGGATCTCGCTTTGTAGACCAGGCTGGCCTCGAACTCACAAAGATCTGCCTGGCTCTGCCTCCCGAGTGCTGGGATTAAAGGCGTGAGCCACTACCGCCCAGCTGAAAGAGATATCTTTATAGAGGGGCCATTTTGGGGTTAGGGAGAAACCCGGTGCCAGGGAAATTCCCAGAATCCACAAGGATGACCCCAGCTAAGACTCCTAGCAATAGTGGAGAGGGTGCCTGACCGGCCATCTACTCTAATCAGATTGGTGACTATCTTAATTGTCATCACAGAGCCTTTATCCAGTCACTGATGGAAGCAGATGCAGAGATCCACAGCCAAGCACTAGACCAGTTGACAAGAGGGAGGATTGTATGAGCAAGGGGGATCAAGTTCATGACGGAGAAACCCAGAGAGACAGCTGACCCTAGCTAATGGGAGCTTTGGACTGACAGCTAGGGAGCCTGTATGGGACCGACCTAGGCCTTCTGCATGTGGATGACAGTGTGTAGTTTGGTCTGTTTGTGAGGCCCCTAGCAGTGGGATCAGGACCTGTCCCTGGCCCATGGGCTGGCTTTTTGGAACTTATTCCCTGTACAGAGATGCCTCGCTCAGCCTTAACTCAGGGGGAGGAGCTTGGCCTTGCCTCAACTTGACATGCCATGCTTTGTTGACTCCCCTGGGAGGCCTGCCCCTTTCTGAGGAATGGATGGGGGCGGGGGGAGTTAGAAAGGACGTGGGGAAGGGAACAGGAGGAGAAGAGGGAGGAGAAACTGGTTGGTATGTAAAATAAATGAAAAAAATTAATAATAATAATAATAAAAAAGTAAAATAAAAATACCAATGAATCTTAGTCAGGTGGTGGTGGTGCACGCCTTTAATCCCAGAACTTGGGAGACAGAGGCAGGTGAATCTCTGTGAGTTCGAGGTCAGCCTGGTCTACAAAGTGAGTTCCAGGACAGCCAGGACTGTTACACAGAGAAATCTTGTTTCAAAAAAAACAAAAAACAAAAACAAACAAAAAAACACCCTCTCTGATTTGGTTAAGTTCTAGCAAAGAGCTGTGTGTTTGGGAGTACCCAGGTCTGTCAGCTGAAGGGGGAGGTGGTTCAGGAACTGAAGATAGACCATGCCTCCAAGCTGTGTTTGTACAGGAGATGAGATGAGGCCCAGGTGACACTCCTCACAGCCTATATGGAGAAGCGGGCCCTGCCACCAGGGCACACTCTGGAGAGCAGCAGTCACCGGACCTGAGGGGGCCTATGGGTGAGGAGGAGCTTTGCCAACCTCCAATGGAGAATTCCCAGAGTCTCTCTGCCTAGATCCAGCCTCACTCCTGCACTGGTCAGAGCCAGAGGCCAGCATCCATATGCACGGTGACCCTTTGGTCTCACCATGTGCCCTCAGCTGGGGACACAAGTGACTGCCCTCTGGCTCTGCGTGAGTGCACATACGGTACCTGATGGGTGAGGCTACTGTCCCCTCCAGTCCACACCAATGACCATGTCCTTACAGAGAGTCACATTCACAGTTGGTATACCCACAGTTTGACAAGGAACCTCCCAACTCCACTTTAGGGTGACTGTCAGCTTCTCTCAGCCCAGGTGGGCCCCAGGGGCAGGCCCTGCCTGGCCCACAAGGCTGTCACTCACCTGAGTGCGTTAGAGAGGACGTCCGCTCACGCTTGATTGGAGGGCAGTAGTTTCCATCCTCACGGTCAGAATCTAGACACAGGGTGGGAGGGTTAGGGAGCATTCAGGTTTGGCTCCAGGACAGCCCAATGTTCTAGAGAGTTCCTTACCTTCTCCGGCTTCTGGGCTGGAGCTGCCAGCAGACCTCTGTAATGAGAACACAGAAGCGGTGAAAGGTCCCAAGTGTCCCAAACTGTGCCCACAACTCCCCATGCCCTGTCCTAAGGACACTCCCCACATGGTCAGGTCCAACGGCCCACAGCCCACCTCCAGCACAACCCACCCTGGCCCTCCAAGTGCATTAGCATACACAGCCTACACAAGACGTCTAAACACAAAAGCATCCTTGCTCCCACCCTTAGCCCTGGAACATTCTATGGCACATGTGCACACTTGCTTTGGGGCTGTCAGCTCCAGTACAAGCAAATTCTGATGTTTGGGCCAAAGTGCTTCAAGGCTGTGCTAGGCTGCCAAGGGCCTTCCCCAGCTCCTGCCCAACACAGCCCCCTGGGTCCACACTTAGTGCTGCACTGCCCTTCAGACCCTGCAGCCAGAAGCCAAGGCCAATGGTAGACACACACCCCTGGCAGATAGTAGCCACTTAAGAAGGCACAAGGGCCCATTTCCCTCTGGTCCCCAAATGCTCCAGGCTCAAGCTGAGCCAAATGGGGGGTGCTGGCTCCACAGAGCTGCCGAGGGTTAAGTGAGATGACACAAGAGAATGCTCCAACGACCGATGCAATCAATAAACTCAAAGACAGTGAGCGCCAGCAGAGACCCTCCCGCAGCAGGCCCTGGCCCATTTTTTCCCATAAAGGGCCAGAAAGCCAGTGCTTTTGGCTCACAGGCTGCATCTGCTGGCTTTTGGTCATAATCCTGTAACAATGTAAACACTGGCTCAGCCCAAGAACTGCGCAAACAGGCAGTGTGCTAGAGTCTGAGGCAGGGAACCCAGAGAGGGTGAACATTTACTCAGTGCTGCACAGCAAATCTCTAACAGACCTGGGCATTCTCCTCAGCCTGAGCTGACAGCTCGGGTCTTTGTCAGAGAAGCAAGCCCCCTCTGCTTCCTATTCTCTCACTCACAGGACAGGGACAGCAATGGTCCCCACAGGTTCCAAGGAAACACCAGCTCCCTACCCCCACTCCAAGAGCTCATCACCGGAATTAACCCAGGCTCTGCCTTCTACACGATGTCAGATCTCTAGGGGCTGCAGAGGATATCATGCTGAGCGGCTCTGCAGCACTTGGGGGTCATGTGACGGGGTATGGGAAACAGAGCAGCTCAGAGCCTGATCATGTGACCCCACTGCCTGCCCCCAGGTGGGCACCAACCCCACAGCAAATTTCTATGCTCACACTGCACCGACAGGGTGCAGATCCTGACCTGGGGTGTTATCCCATTGGACCTCAAGTCCAGCCCACAGTGGTACCTGGCCACACAGACATCTGCTGGGAATCTGCCCAATGAACTCTGCATCTCAGAGAACCAGCAAAGGCCTACAACCTAGCACACAGTGAAAGCCATACTGTGTGTGAACCTTGACGCTTCCTCTTGTCCTCTGGGGTGCCTTGAGAACATTCTCTGGGTCTTTGCTACCTTGCTGGATCCATGCCCAACCTGCAAGTGTGATTCACCCTGGGGACCCTGCGGGCACTGGTGAGTGGTAAAGGCCCTGTCATCACTGGCCTTGCAGACACTCCACTGGAACAGATACGGACAGTCTGAGGACACACGGCTCCCAACATCATGTCATGGCTGCTTTGCTGCTGCTCAGCTCCATCAAGGGAGCAGGTTCTTGTGGATTCATCTGGGACATCACTGGGGTGCATGTGGGAATGGAAGTTTCCCAGAGGACAGGAAGCAGTCCTACTGCTTCAAGGACAAGGGCTCCAGGATGACACACGGAGACACAGGTTGAATGAGGCATCTACCTCACTAACCAGGGAGCCAAGGAGAAAGGCCTGGCTAGCGTTCCAACTGATCCCCGTACCACCTTGGATGGGTGAAGATGCTCAGAGTGATGCTCACAGCAGCTGTGACCTGTGGACCGGCTCAGTTCTGCCAGCAGGGACTCAAGAGCCACAGAGGTGGGAGGTGGGAGGTTGAAGGCAGAGGCAGGAAGATCAGGAGTTCAAAGCCAGATTGAGCTACATGAGACCCTGACCGAGAAAAACCCCAAAACACAGCATGACCATAGCCGGCCTTGGCAATGGTGCTGGAGGAGAAGCACACACAAGCCACTTCTGGGTGCTATGGGCTGGCCAGCTGACAGGACACGTCAAAGAGGCCACCCTCAGGGTTAGAGACGGCTTAGTGCTCGAGAGCAGGACGGAGGCTTAGCTCCCAGCGCCCACCTGAGGCAGCTCACAACTACCTGTGACCACAGTTCCAGGGGCACCCAGCCTCTGGCCTGCTTGGCACAGAACTCATATGCACCTCTGGTCCCCCTACACACACACAACTGTAAAAGCGTGTGTTTATTGTGTGTGTTTAATTCTACACTTTTTTTTGTTGTTGTTGTTTTGTTTTGTTTTTGTTTTCCGAGACAGGGTTTCTCTGTGTAGCTTTGGTGCCTGTCCTGGATCTCACTCTGTAGACCAGGCTGGTCTCGAACTCACAGAGATCCACCTGGCTCTACCTCCCTAGTGCTGGGATTAAAGGCGTGCGCCACTACCGCCCAGCAATTCTATACATTTAAGTTAAACACACACACCCACAAAGAGCACAAAAGCTGTCCCCAAGGCTGGCATTTTAAAGGGTCAGGTGCACGTGGGTGCTATACAGCAAGGTCTTTCCAGAGTCCTCAGGCCAGCAGGCTCTTCACAGGCCCTTGGTGGGCAACTGCTCATCACAAGGCTGGCTCTCACCCTACATACCCAGGAAGCATGGCATGGAGTGCAGACAGAATGGAGAAATGGAGGAGCTCTGTGGGTAGCCGAGAGTTAGGGCACAGTCAGATGAAAGCCGCTCTGCTCTACAGGGACTGGTGAGCTCATCTTGGTATCCCCAGGATCAGATTCCACCCAGCTGGATTTACAGCCCAATTGACCCAAATTACAGTGTGTCTGTGCAGTGCGCCAGCCACGAGACTATCCTTGGCAACCAGCCCAGCTTCCCCACTGAGAGCTCTACGCTGGCCTGGTGGCTCAGCGCTGTCACCAAGTGGTATGACAGTGCTGCTCCAGGCACTGTGAAGTTGTAAGCAGTTGGGGGGGGGGGGTAGCTCTGGCTCCCCTTCTCTGGAGGCCCCTTTCCCTGGATGATCTGGGGGACTATGTTGCTCAAGTTTGCAGCCCATGAGATTTAAGAAGCCAGGCTCTGTGGGCCCAGGTCACCACACAGGACCCCGGCTCGAGAACAGCTAATATCACGAGGGCTCTGGGATGGACTGCTCTTGGCTCAGCCTGGAAGCCGCCCCCTGGGCTGCGGAGCCTTGCACCAAGCCTGGCTAGTCTCCTCAGCCAGAGCCTCTGCCCAGACGGGAGGCTTCTGGATGCAGTTTCGAAGGGTGCTCTGTCCAGAGTAAAATCAGAGCACCCTGATGCATGTGGTGTCTGCTGTTAGCCCTCTTCTGCATCACAGAGTACTCTTCCCACAGCAACCCCCCCCCCACACACACACACCATAAAATCTCACCTCTTTCCCCTCACAACCTGAACCCTCAGATGACAGGCGGGACCACGGCGGGACCACGGCCTGGTCAAACCTTCTCCCAGCATGACCCAGGCTTGGGGGCTGCAGCTGGCGTGAAGAGGGGGACCACTCAGGCCTGCAGAGGATGCAGGACAAGCATGGCCCTGCTGTCACTGCACACCTGGGGATGGTGCTGGCCTCTTCTCTAACTTGGAGTGTGCCTATGTGTGGAGACCAGCTCAAGACGGTGGGCGTCTTCTATGCTCTCCAACTCATTTTTTTAAAACCACCTCTCACTGAACCGAAAGCTCACCATTTTGGGCTAGGGTGACCAACCACTGAGCTCTGAGATCCTCCTGTCTCACCCCTTCCCCCACAGTGCTGGGGTCTCAGGTACAGCAGCCATGTCTGGCTTTCATGTGGGTGCTGGGATTTGAACTCAGGTCATCTTGGTTTCACAGCAATGCTCCTATCCACTGAGCCACCTCCCCAGCTCTCACTTATCTTTTAAAACAGACACTTCCTGCCACTGCTACCCACCCACGCGCACCTTCCACGTGTGCTCCAAGGACGGACGGGCTTCCCCTCCTCCTGCCTCACTGCAGCCCAAGCTCAGTCTCCAGAGCCTTGGGTTCCCAAGACCCCGAACTTGAACACTCGGATTCACGAGAAGAGAAGTGGGAGAAGGCCAATGGGGCCAGAAGGGCCTGGAAGGGTGGCAGTGCAGCCCAGCTCCTCTTGGGGCCCCTCCCATCTCCTAGAAGGCCAATGGGACCAGAAGGGGCCTGGAAGGGTGGCAGTGCAGCCCAGCTCCTCTTGGGGCCCCTCCCATCTCCTAGGAAGCAGATCCCATCTCTCACTGTGGTGTAGACAAGAGGGGGCTCAGTCCCTCTGCCTGGTCAGTGGCATGACTGAAATGGGCTGAGTCAGTCCTTGCTACCCCCTCCCAGCTGATTCTTGGGGCTAAAGGGACAGGGGCTCGGGACCTGGTGGCCCTGGGTAACAGAGTGCAGGGTGGGCTGTGGGCACTTACCCCTGCCAGTTCTCGCACACAAGGAGGCTGGGCTGCAGGAGCAGGGGGCGGAGGAGAGCTGGTGGAAGCACCAGTAGGGGCAGGAGGGTCTAAGGCATGCTCCCCAGCGGATTCGGGGTGCCCCGCGTCAGGGCGGGGCGCCTCCGCCTCCCCCCGAGGCTCCTCTCCTGACTCCGGCAAGTCTTTGTGCTCTGTGGAGGACTGGGGAGCAAAAAAGACAATTTTCCTTCAATGTACACAAAAGGCCACACCATGGGGAAGGGGAGGGTCCCTGTCCCTACCTCTGCCTTCCCATGCATAGGGCTCTTGGGCAGGTAGGTCTGAGCCTCCTTTTCAGAACAACGGTGGACCCAGCATGAGGACACTTTCTCTTGAAACAAGGATGGAGACATGATACCAGAGGTTAAACCCCGAGGGTCCTGCCACTCCAGCTAGACACTAAAATGCTGTCAACGGACAGAACAGGGGACAGAGGCCAGGACATCCACAGAGTCTTTGGCCTCTGGTTTTCTCAGGCTCATCTCACACATCCTGGGTGTGGGCCTATTCGGAAAAAGCCAAGAGATGCAAAAGCTAATGCCTGGCAGACTTTGAGGTAGATCTGGGGGCTCTGCAGGCGTCGAGGTCAAGCATCTGTGGCCCCGACTCTTTCTCAGAGGTAATGTCCTGCCACAGTGGCCTAGGGCCCCAAGCCCCAGATGGCACCATCCACCAGTTGGTTCTCAGCCAGTTACTGAAATGTCTCGAGGGTATGACTTGCCCACAAGGCTGTGCTATGATTTGAGTCAAGGTCTTGCTGTGATACCCAGGTCACCTTGAGTCCTGTGCTCCAGGGGCCCTCTTGTCTCAGCCTCCCGGGTGGCTGGGACGCAGGATTGTGTCACCAGATGTGGCATGGGTGCTACTTTGAAACATGACCCCCATCAAAAGAAAATACAACAAGCGCAGAGCCCTGTGGAAAGAAACGGCTCCATCAAACTTCCTTCCAGGCCAGGTGTGGTGGCACAAGTCTGCAATCTCAGCACTCAGCAGGCAGAGGCAGGAGGACCGTGAGGAGATCCAGGCCAGTCTCGGCTATGTAGTCTGACCTGGCCCAGAGGGGTGGGCAAAGTTTACAAAGCTTCTACACAAGGTCATTTCATGCTCAGATCTCAGCATCATCAAGGGACAACACCAGCTTCCTGTGCCAGGTCTTCCCAGGAGCACAGTGGCCACCATCAGCACCTCCTGCTACTCTTAAGAGTGAGATTTAACATCTTTCTGGGAAAGTGGGAGCCAGGATCGGCTGACTGGAGTCACATGGAAGGCGTACAGTAGGCTCTTGGGGGCCAGGGACAAAGACAAGGAGGGCTCCGCCTGTCTTCAGGACTGAGCCATATCACACCAGCCGGCCACCTTCTTTTGGCCCCTGTATCCCCAGGGACAGCCACACTGAAGAGCCAAATGGTCCAGGTGCTATGCAAACAATGGGCAGAGCAGCTTGTCACATGCCCAGGGAGCACCAGCTGCCCAGAGCCAGTGCTGGGGCTGAGGAGCACTGACTGAGAGCACAGCTGGAGGCACTGACAGCGGCCGCCTATCACTGACAACACAGCAAGCGCAGAGGAGAAGCTGCTGCTCACAGGTACGCCGCGGTGACGGCCTCACAGGCACGCCGCGGTGACGGCCTCATACCCAAGCCCCACAAACAGCGTCCCCAGAACACAGGACAGAAGAGCAAGAGAATCTTGTGCCACCAATCTGGCTACGAGTCTTCAAGTGACAAAGGTCTGGAGTCTGTGGGAGTGCACACCTGTCACTCCAGCCCTTAGAAGCTTGAACCCCGGCCTGGGCGACAGCACAAGACTGTCTGAAAATAAAATAAAATAAAAAACTGGGCTGTGGCTCCACTGCGGAGCACTTGCCTCACATGTGAAAGGCCCTGGACTCCACTCCCAGCTCCCACACCACCCTCCCACTCAGGAGACAGGCAGGAAGATCAGTTCAAGAGTTCAAGGCAAGCCTGGGTTACACAGTGAGTTCAAGGACAGCTTGAGCTATAAGAGATTCTGTATTAAAAATAATGACCACAGAGCTGGAGAGATGACTCAGCCTACTTTTCCAAAAGACCCAGGTTCAACTCTCAGCACCTACATGGCAACTCACAACTGTCTGAAGTTCCAGTTCCAGGGGACTTGACAACCTCTTCTGACCTCCTTGGATACATGCATGCAGGCAAAACACTCATACACGTAAAATAAATTACCCAAAAAAAAAAATCACCCAGCTAATGCAGTCGATAGACCATGAGACTTCTGTTGTTTTGTTTTTCAAGACAGGGTTTCTCTGTGTAGCCCTGACTGTCCTTGAACTCAAGAGATCATCTGCCTCTGCCTTCTGAGTGCTGGGATTAAAGGTATGTGTCACCACTGCCTGCCTATGAGAGACTCTTTTTTTATAGGTTTCATTTTTATTTTTCATGTGTCAGTATTGACTTGCAAATAGTACGTGCACCATGAACCCAGAGGCCAGTGGAGGACGTCGGATCCCCTGGAGCTGGAGTTACAGATGGCTGTGAGCCTCCATGTGGGCGCTGGGAACAGAACTCAGGTTCTCTGCAGGAGCAGCCAGTGCTCTTAACTGCTGGGCCATCTCTAACCCCAAACACGAGATTTCTAATCTCAAAATGAATAAATAAGCCAGGTGTGGTGGTGCACACCTTTATCCCAGCACCTGGGGAGTGGAGGCAGAAGCAAGCAGATCTCCGTGAGTTCAGGACAGCCTGCTCAAAATAGCAAGTTCTAGGCCAGCCAGGACTACACAGTGAGGCCCCATCTCTAAATAAAAGTAATAGTTATTAATAAATAAGTAACCAAAAGCTTGGATTGGGGATATGCTTTGGTGCTAGGATGCTGGGCTGGCACACACACTCCTGGTTCCATCACCAAAAACAACACCCATAAAACAAACAGGAGCGGGCAGATTCCCTATCCCAGGCAACAACAGGAGGTGGCCACCTGTCGCCCTGGGCAACACAGCCGACACGCCACTGCCACTACACAGCCGCTGGTGCATGCGTCAAATGAGGTGGACGCTCCTGGCAGGCAGCGGAGCCACCTCCTCCCTTTCCAGTCCTGCACCACCATCCAGTGCAGCCTGCTTTACATGGACCAAGCTCTCTCTGGAGCCAGGGTCCTGCTATTCTATAGCCCAGGCAAGCTCAAATCTTGCGGGTAACTGGGGGTACCTGCTCCCCCGGTTGATGGCTGCAGATCAGGAAGTTCAGCCCACACATAAAAAGCTTTAAGGGATGTTTGAGACAACTGAACTTTGACTCCACATTGACCACTTCAGTCAGGAGTACTCTGCGCCTGGTGCTATGGAAGGGACCACAGCCCAGGTGCTAACTGCACCAAATCCTTCCTCGGTCAGGGCCCCTGGCGATGTTGGGTGGACGTGAGCACTGGGGTTGAGTGCTATTATCATTCTGTTCCCCTACCCGCCCCCGCCCCCCACACACACAGGGTTTCACTGTGCAGCCCAGGCTGGCCTCTGCCTCCTGATGCTGGGATTAAAAGTGTGTGCTACTATGCCCAGTCTTAGGATCATCTTTTCCGACAATCTGAGGATTTCCCAAATAAAACTGAAAACATAACAGCAAAACCAAGACACAGGAAGGGGGAGACAGCTTCCTGAGAGAAGCCTGGCTAATCTTGCCTGGGGACAGAGGGACAAAGGTCTCACTTTGTTGTTGAGGTGCCTGTTTGCTTAAACAGACAGGGTTTTGGCCCAGGAGATGAGAATGCTGACTCTCCTTGCAGAGGCAGAAGAGACTCGTGGCAACAGAACTGTAGCTGTAATGATTTGGTAATGGGTTTGCTGAGGAGACATTAAATCACAAGAAGAACTGAACTAAGGGAGCATTGCCCCCAAACCCCAGATGAGGAGCAGCGACAGAGATAAGCAGACCCTGTGTCAGGATGCAAGCCTTTGTTTACAAGACTGAGCAGCCATTGGGCCCATCCCCAGGAACACACCTCTACAAGCAGCTCAAGGGGCAATGCAGCCACAGCCAATGCTAAGTCCTGGCCTCCCCAAAGCCCCTGATTCTCCTCTGGAGAAAGGAGTAATTTCACCAGGTCGGTAGGATGACCCAAATAACACGGTGTACCCAAGAAATAATTGTGTTGGGCTGGAGAGATGGCTCAGCAGTTAAGAGCACTGATTGCTCTTCCAGAGGACCTGGGTTCAATTCCCAGCACCCACATGGCAGCTCACAACTGTCTGTAACTCCAGTTCCTGGGGATGGCACCTTCACACCAATGCATGTTTAAAAAAATTTTTTAAAAAAAAAAGAAGAAAAAAAAAAAAAGAAAGAAAGAATATCTTTGCTGTGAGAATCTCCTGTCTACCCAAGTGCTCAGACCTGAGTCTCTTGTCTCTGTTTAAACTGTTCCAAGTGTGACCTGGGCCAGGACCTGAGGGAGACTAAGGATGACGGACGGACGTTCACAACCACCTCGAACTCCAGCTCTGGGGACCCAACACCCTCCTCTGGCCTCCACAGGAACCAAAACACATTGTGGTGCACAGAAATGCTTATATACAAAATAAGGAGACAAATCTTCACAGTGTAGCTCAGGCTGGCTCTAGCCATCATTTCTGCCTGGTGGTCACACTGCAAAGGAGCAGCACCAAAAAGCCTATGGTTTTGGCAAGAACACACGGCACATTTGGAAGTATCAAAGTCAGCACCTAAGGCCAGTCATGTGGACCTCTTAGAGAAGATGAACCCAAACTAGTGATCTTTGTTACCCCCAAGGACTGTGGCATTGGGAGATGGGTGTGTTCACACCTAGCCAGACCCCAGCATCCCCTGGAAGCTGAAACCTGCTGGTCTCAGGTTTGCAGCAGCTCTTACTGGGGGCTTCCCTCACAAGAAGACAGCAAGGACCTACCTTCTGTGTATGGAACACAGGGCAAAAGCATGCAAACTGCAGAGCCGCCAAGCTGCCCAGCACTCACTGTGGGTCTATTCACAGCAGCAGAGGAGCAGCTGGGGACTGTGGCGGGGTGGGGAGGCTCTAACACAACCAACTAAAGATACGACACATGATCCAAGGAGGGTCTCGAAAGTCCAGATAGTACTAATACTGGACAGAAAGAACCCAAACCGACCTCACACCATGCTCACCACTGAAGACCATGCAGAGGACCCCAGGGCACAGCTGTCACCAGGCTGGGGACAGAAGGCCACATGGCATTTTGGAAACCACTCTGTCACCAAAACAAACCAGCAGCTTCCTGGGGCCTCCAGATGCTCCAGCAAAAGATAGGAACAGACAGGCAAGCGGCTCACCACCACCACTCGGGCAGCGTCACCTGGCAGGCATGGAGGCGGGGGCAGGCAGCAGCTTCCCTCCCGAGTACAGACCACACAACAGTGGTGGCAACTGTAAGCACCATCATCTGGCCATAAGCAGCCCCCAGCTGATCACCCAGACACTGTCAAATACAGCCAGCCTCCCACCAGGAGGCAAATGCACAGGAGTCACACAGGCTGGGAGTCAGGCCACCAGCAGCCTGGCTTCTGACATGCCTCTGACCCCTACAGACAACTGTGTCCAGGAGAGCACAAATGGATGGCCTTGAGAAGGACAGTGGCATCCTTGGCTCTTGCCTCTCCATACCAGGCAAGGTCCAGACATGGTGCCCAGTAGACATACGGCACATGCCTCTGGGGTGATACGCCCTCAGAGAGGGGGATGCCAGCCCCATAGACAGGGAGGAGAGGCAGGGATAGTAAGCCCAAGATTACTTCAGATGCAGTGGGGATAGAATGGGGGCTGTGTGCTAAATGTATGCTCCATGAACCCCAAGATGTGCGCAGTACTTGCTACTCTCGACCTCACCAACCTCCGTCCTCCCACATACTGGAACCCAGGAAGGTGGTGGAGATCTGTCACAGCCCGTGCTCTGGTCGTCAGCCTGACCTTCACTGGCTTCTTAGGAGGCAAAGCAAGTCTGAGGACGGTGTGTGCGGAGTGCGCAGGGTCCCTTACCTTCTGTCCTTTGTCCTTCTGAAACACAAACACAGACGGTGCGACGGCAGGCTTCTCTGCAAAAAGAAACATCAGTGTTTTCCCAACGCTGCATCCGACCGTCAACACGGCTCTTGTTTCCATCAGCTAAACACATGTGCAAATGTGCCAGTGCGTGCGCACAGGTACCCGACAACACCCACACATGCAACATGCACAAAAATACATTTTCGCCGGGCAGCGGTGGCGCACGCCTTTAATCCCAGCACTCGGGAGGCAGAGCCAGGCGGATGTCTGTGAGTTCGAGGCCAGCCTGGTCTACAGAGCGAGGTCCAGGAAAGGCGCAAAACTACACAGAGAAACCCTGTCTTGGGGGGTTGGGGGGAGATGGGGGGACATTTAAAAGCAGCTCACAGAACACCCAGCCGCTCAGAGGCTATCAGAGGCACCTGTATGTGGAACCCCTCAGTGGCATGGCCTTTCTGCATGGACGTAACCGGGGCCAGGACGCAGGACAGGGGTTTGAGAAGTCAGCAGGGTGCAAGACACCACAGAATCATGACTCCTGCCTAAGAGCTGGGCACCAACTTAGGTTTTTGATGGCTTTTTTTGTTGTTATTTTTGAGACAGGGCCTTGCTATGTAGACCAGGCTGGCTTCCAAGTCACAGAGATGCTCCTGTCTCTTCCAACCAAGTTCTGGGATTAAAGGTGTGCACCGTCATGCCCTCCTTGCAAGCAGCTGGCCGTTAGGCTCCTGCTCGTGGACAGCAACCCTAGAAACCACCGACCTGGCCCTATAGGTGCTGATTAAAGACCCCTGCAGCAGTACCACAGAGTGCCGCCCCGAGGTTCTGCACCTGATGAGACAGGGTGTGCGACCAGCGGTGTCCCTGTGGCTGTGGTAACTCCCACGAGCACCATAAGCCCCCAAGGTTGCGTACAAGCAGGCCTGGGCACTACACGAGGCACAGTGCCAGAGAAGCCACAGTGCCTGGGGTGGCAGATACGTGTGCTTCCACGCTTGGAGCATGAGAAGAATGGAGAAGAGAGGCACGCAGCAAGGCCATACCCATCCGCACTCCTAGAGAAACAGGACACTGGACTGAACCCTGAGACCACAGATCCTAAGCAGGCACCCTGCTAACGGGTGACATTCTCACTACCTCAGTCCCCACTGCCCCAGTGCTCCTGTGACCACCTATGCCCGTCCATCTGCCTTACGGCCCAACCTGAAGCCCGAGTGCCACCAGACAATGACACACTCTCCAGCCAGGGTCAAACCTCCTGTAGCCACAGCAAACACAAATGACGGCAGGGAAGGGGGAGGTTGGGCAGAGGAGCAGCTCACCACAGGATGTGTGCCAGGTCCCTGGAGCCCGGTCAGCACCTCTGTGCCCTAGCTGAATAGCTGGGCCAATGCCCAGCCCCAGCTCCACCTCTGCACCCAGCCCCAGTAAGATGGGTAAGGAGCCAGCACTTTGGCCATTTTGGTCCCTTTCAACCCACCCTCACTCCAGGCTTGCTGAGGACAGCACCTTGGCCCAGGGGACTGGCTCATGAATACACGGCTGGGGCTATGAGAAGAGAGACTCTCCTTCTACCAGGGCTGCCTGGCCACCTGCCACTACCTGGGACCTGGGAGCAGGGCAGTCACAGCATGGAGGACTGGCGCTCCAGGCCCTGGGCCCTGTGTGAGGCTGATAGGCCTCAGATGCTGTCAGGCCAGTAAATGGTGCCTACTGCTGCTGGAGCCAGTCTGTACCAGAAACCTGCCCCTGCCACCTAGCCCCGGGACTACAGTCCCACCACAGCCCCTCAGTACTGATGGGTATGTATTCTCTAGGACAGCAGGAAGGCTGCTCCAGGGATCTGTTGGACACAAAGGACAGGGCCTAGGGTGAGAGAAGGAGAGTCATCGGATAAGCAACAACTTCAAGGAGCTCAGAGGCATGCTCAGCTGGGGACAACAGCACTCGGATGCACTCAGCAGGTGACACCAGTGCACACCAGACCCACCCTGGCCTGGTTCTAACTTGGAACCATCCAGACCTTCCTTAGGAAGGCCACAGGTGTGACAGATACACAAAGCCACCGTGCCTCCGAGTAACCAGGGTGTGAGCTCCACTAGGAAAACGGGTCCCTGCTGTCTGCCTGGGGACTCAGGATCACCCCTCGAAGCCAACACTGCCTCCCATACAGACAGGCGCTCCCTTGGTGTCTTTGGCTTGTATTAGCCAGCCTTCCAAGCTCCCAACAGCTCTGTGGCCAGCATGTCAACCAATGTATGACACCTTCAATTCACCCTCTAGGCAGGGCACGTGGCTCCAGGAGTACAACATCCACCTAACATGCACAAAGTTACAGAAACCACATGTGCTGGCACACACACACCTGCACTCCTAATAGCACTTGGGAAGTAGAGGTAGAAGGATCAGGAGTTCAAGACCAGCCTGGGCAACATGAGACATGAGACTACCTCAAAATCAAACAGGGCTGGCTCTCCAGATAGCCCAGCAGGGTAAGATGCTTGCTGGCAGGCGTGGGACCCACACGCTGAAGAGCTGTCCTGAGTTCAAATGAAAACTGAAGGTACTGGAGAGCTGTTCAGTGGCCGGGCCCTGCTCTTAAGAGGACCAGGATTTAGTCCCCAGCACCCTTATCAGGTGGCTCACGCCAGAGGACCCACCCTCTTCCAGTCTCTACCAACACTGTAATCACATGCATAAACCTACACACATAATTAAAACATCTCTTTAAAAAAAAAAAAAAAAAAAAGAGCCGGGCGGTGGTGGCGCACGCCTTTAATCCCAGCACTCAGGAGGCAGAGGCAGGTGGATCTCTGTGAGTTCGAGGCCAGCCTGGTCTATAGAGCGAGTTCCAGGAAAGGCGCAAAGATATACAAAGAAACCCTGTCTCGAAAAGAATAAAATAAAAATAAGGGGCTGAAGAGATGGCTCAGTAGTTAAAGAGTACTGGCTGCTCTTCCAAAGGTTCTGAGTTCAATTCCCAGCAACCACATGGTGGCTCACAACCATCTGATGCCCTCTTTTGGCCTTCAAACGTACATGCAGATAGAGCACTAAAAAACACCCTGGCTTTAGTCCACAGGGCAGTACAGCAAGCAGGCTATGGACAGAGTAAGGTAAGAGGAGAGGGTGCAGGTGCACCAGGAACCCCAAGGCTGGTAGACAGGAGTGAGCTTTGAATCCTCTGCACCACAGAGCTTCACAGCTGTTACAGTCTCCTAGCAAAACAGCTGCTGGCTTCATGAGCGTCTCAGACCCCGTGAGCATGCTCACCGCTGACACACAGCTCAGGAGGCTACAGGAAGGTCACTGAACCCTCATCTGAGACACCAGACCCTCCTCTCAACTTTGTATGCAACTCTGCCCTAAATGACGGAGGGCTTGAGTCTCTGGAGAGGACAGAGTTCACAGGCTGGGGAAGCTGCTTTGGGATCACACACTTGGTCCTCCTCTAATTTGTTACTGGGACCTTCCTCTGTGAGGAAGGAGTAGATACTGTTCCCACATCCCCAGGACAGGAGTTCTCGCAGCACACAGGACAGGTGCTTGGCAGGCAGCTGCAGGATGATGTCAGTGCCCAGACAGGAGCTTGGGAGGATCCTGCATGCCAGCCAGTAGGGGCTGATGGCCACAGCACTCACATCTGCCACATATCTAACACAAACCTCCAAGTCACTCCGGCAAGAAACCTAGCTCTGGGCTGGCGGACTCTGCATCTGGAGTGGTGATGGGAAGAAGCTGTTCCTATCCATGTGCCCTGGCCTCAAGGCCTGGTTTGAACCCACTGTCCCCACTTCAAAGGAGAGTGAGGGGCCGGCCTGGTCCAGGTAGTCAGCTGCACAGTGCTCTCGAGTCTTCTTGTAGCCTTTGCCGTTCATCCACGGCAGACATGTCCTCTCTGGGATTCCCTCAAACCTCCAGCACTTCATCCATGCTGCTACTGGCTCTGCACAGCCAGCTTCACCAATGTGTCAGCTGTGACCACAAGGAAGTGAGCCACCCTGTATCCTCCTCTGGAGTTGTGGCATCTGGAACAAAATACCCTAGAGGACAAACACCTGGGAAGAGCTTTGGGGCCTGGGTCCTCCATAGCATGGCAAAGACAGGAAGAAGGAAGGAGGCAGGAGCCCACACTTCCTTCCTCCCTCCTGATGGCGCTTCATTTGCCAGGCGGCCACTGCAGCTGGACAGCCACTGAAGGGCTCAGCACCTTGTCAGCAAGTCAACACCCTATGCGACCACCTTCTTATCCTTGAACGCCATTGGCAAGCATCCCTCCAGCACCCTGGGCCCAGCACCAGTCACTTTCATCCAGTGCGGACGGCAACAACTGCCAGCAGTCGGCTGTCGTGTGAACAAACCTGCACTGGGCAGAGGCGACCCCTTGCAGTAAAAATCGTCACTTGTCAGTGCTGGTCCCGTGATCTCCGTGGTGGAGAATGAGGAGGCCTCAGCCTGTGTCTCAGGCTTCCAAGCCCCGCACAGGGAGAGTGGCACCTGGAAACATCTTTCTGTGACTTCTCTGGAAGTTCCCAGCTGTCCTCATAGAGGTATTGGCAGGGGCACTGCTTGGGTAATGCACTCTCCATGCCATCTAATTTTCTAGAATGATTTCGCCTTGTGCTCCATGTGAAAACCTTCCACTAGACCCCAATCCCCACCTTCCAGGTGTGATTTAAATCCAATGATGAATTTTCACATATTGGTTGGCTTTCAATTCTATTCTTTTTTTTCCCTAAGGACATAGGAGGAGCACAAGACCTGTGGCCAACACGTGGAGCACCTGTCGCTCCCACTCGTGGCTAACGTCACTGCACTGGTGTGGCCGACTACTGAGGGTCCAGGAGGCCTTGGCCACAGGAGTACCAACGGCAGCAAAGACTGGCCTTTGGGGTGAGTGCACACCGTGCCCAGTGGCTCAGCTCCTGGACAGGATATGCTGAGAAGGATGCACCACATGTCACCTCTTCCATCCTGCTGTCCCTACAGCTTAGAAAAAGCCCACCCACTCTGAGTCTGGCCAAACCCCAGAGAGCTCACAAAGGGAAGAAAGGGAAGCGACATGGAGTCCACCAGCCTAGCGAACACAAGAAAGTGGCCTGTGTGGCCTAACACAGACATGGCGAACTGAAAGTGAGGAAGGCTGGCGGGGAAAGCCCCTGCAACCTAGCTGGAAGGAAACCCGAGGCCTCTGGAACACACGGTGTGGGGGCGGCTGCCTAGGATTGGTAGTGGGAGTGTGGGTATGTCCAAGGCTACCTCAGTCACCTGGATCCTGGGTGAGTCTGAAACAGGGACGGGTAAATGAGAGCTGTGTTCAAGTGCTTGAGGACAGTGACCCACTGCAAGCTCCAAGGCAGCATCAGTTCCTGTCACTGCAATCACACCCAAGACCACACGACAAAACACTGAGGGCATCTGGAAGCACAAACCGTGCATGCAAAGGCAGTTGCTAGCCTTCAGGTGGCCAACCATGATATGCTTGATGCAATGCTGTGGCTGGCAATCCCAGCGGCCTGCGGCAGACTCTGAGGGAAGGCAAGCTGAGAAGCTGTAGGTGCCAGGCTAACTAGGGAAGCCAGAACCAAGCAAGTGCACAGACGCTACATGCAAGGGGACATTGCCATAGCAGTCACTTGAGCCTTGGACCACGAAATGACAAGTAGGTAGAGCTTGCCACCCTAGAATACGGAAGGAGACACTGTGGTGGCCAGTGCCAGGCAGTGGGAAGGGTGCACCCTGACATTGGAGGCACCCAACACTGACAGAGTTCCAAGCAGCCACGGCACCGAAAAGGAGGGCAGGACACCTCACATCTGGCTGGCAGGCAGCTGTCCCCATGGTGTGTCTCCATCAACTAACTCACTGCCATGCAGGGCTCATGGCACTTAGTGGGCGTGGCAGGTGGAGATGGGGAGGATCACCACCCAAAGCACGGGACCAGAGAGCCACCAACCCCCAGCTCCACCACATGTGGTCAACACCACGAGAAGAAATGGGGTCAGGTCCCTGTCCCAATCAGACTTGACCAGGGCAGATGGCATCACCCAGCAGAGCCAGAGTGTCAACACCTCTCTCCCTCTCTGCCATGGCCTCTGCAGGGCAGATCTTTGGGATGACCAGGTCTCCCCTAACATGCTGGTTCTCTATCAGGAGTGATCCTGGACCTTAAGGGATTAGTTCTTCTGGTGACAGATGGTGAGTGGGTGTGGCTGATGTTCTGGGAGGAGAGGCCACAGAAGTCACCACCAATCATCCTACACTAGCCCCAGTGACAGCCCCATCCTGTCCCCGTGTAGCAGAGAGAACATGAGCATCTAGATTTGCGGCCAGCAGGACCCACTCCACGGGGTCACTCAGAATGGTTCTGTCCCACAACCCCACCACTGGCTCCTCTTCTTGCCTAGCATCCAGATGCAGGAAATAAGATACGATGGGAGCCTGCTGGCTGGGCCCAGGCAAAACGCCCTGGGGTGCAGACAGTACACACACCCAGACACCGAGGCGCCACCCTGGTTCTCAAGCTTTTCAGCAGTAGGACCCAGTGCCATGCTAGTGCATGACTCCAGGCTGTAATTACCTGTAAGGACTAAAATGCATCTAGAAGGTGCTAAGAGGTGACCAACTTTTCTAGTGCTGGCAGTGAACCCAGGGCCTTTGCATCCGCTAATCAAGTGCTCACCAGTGTGAGTTTGTGTACGTGTATACACTCTTTAAAAGCAGTTAAGTATTTGAGTCCGCTGGCACAGGCCTGTTGTCCCAGCCACCTGGCAGGAGCTGGGTGAGGTCATTATAAGGTTGCAGCTCTGCAGTGGTCCTGGGACCCTGGAAGCGGTGAGGCCTGTTGGCTGCTGCCCTCTGAGCGCTGGCAAAACAAGACAGATGGTACCCTGCAGTCACCACAGACCCTCAGAAAGTTAAGGGAGCACACAACCAGGCCAGAGAGGCCAGGCCCACGTGGAGGGAGAAGCGCAGCAGACACTGAGGTGCCCACAAGTCCTCAGTCTCTGGGGAAGGGATGGCAGCTGTCCCCCAGCCCCAGCAAACCCTGAATGTGCAAGCTGGCCCAGACCAGTTCCTCATTTTCAAAACAAATCAGAAACCTGAAGCTAGCCCTGAAATTGCAGAATCTCAGGCTGCTTCCTAATTAAAAAGACGCACAGAAGCCCCGATGGGAGTGAGCGGCCCCTCCACTGGACCCTGGGGAAGGTGACAACTACCGTCTGTGGAGCTCCACTCTGCCTTCCTGGAGATTTTTAAGCTCTCTGGGTGCTCTGGGCACATAGGAGTGTGGGGTGCCTCTCTCTACTGCACTGAGGGCAACCCCAGGAGGAGCCTATGCAGAGGAAGCAGAGACCAATGCCCTTAGGACAGGCGGAGGAGCCCGTGCCACTGTAACCAACCTGGAGTGGCGGCCAGTGGCTGGCAAGTAAGCACCCTGGAGAGCTACCCGTCTCCCCACACAGGCAGGCCCTGTGCCTGAACCCGCCAATCTGGAAATCACTGTACCTTCCCTGCCCTTCCCTTCCCGTCCACTCTAAACATTCTCTTTTTTCCTTTTTGAATTTGAAACAGGCTCGTGCTAAGTTGCCCAGGCTAGGCTTGAAATTACTAAGCATGTAGCCCAGGCTGGTCTGAACTTGACTAAGATGCTCCTGCCTCAGCCTCCCAAGAGCTGGGATAACAGGCCTGGGCCACTGGGCCCAGCTTCTCCAAGCTCACCTGCCTCCACTCACTCCAACTCAGTCCCACTGAACAGAGGAGGTTCAACTGGCTCCTGCCACCCCGCCACTGTCTTCAGAGGTTAACGGTTCTGCAGCCCGATCATCACAAAGCCTCTCTGCCACCTCCCCACCTCTGCTAGAGCGGCAAGAGTCAAGGCCAGGCACATGGTCCCAAGACACACCCAGGACAGGACACCTGTCATCCTTCTAAGCCAGCACACAGCCCTGTGTTCTTCCTTTGACCTAAGGGTCAGATGTAAGACATGAGAGGAGTAAGAGAGGCCAGACTCCAGGCCCAACTCTGAGGCCACCGCTGACACCTGAGCTGCAGGCACCTGCAATGCCTGAGGCAGCACCCTCCACAACCAAGGAGCCTACCCCAGCTGTCCACGATGCCCAGGTTGAGAAGCCCTGGGCTACAGGTCATGCAGACAGGATACAGGGGACAGAGGTGTGCCTCCTGGGCTGCCATGAGCCACTTAGCCAGGGTCATCTCAGGGAGGACTCACTCTACTTCCTCCCTTCCATCCACCCATGTGACACTGTGAATGGACCTAAGACCACCAAGCCACACCCAGTGCTTTTCCTTCTTTCCTCCCCCTTTCTCCTCTCCCATCCCCCAATGCACCTCGGAGCTGCTGCCCATGTCTGAAATGGTGGTTCAGGGTTGGAACACCAGCTGCCAGTGAGCACTCACTACCACAGGCTCACAGCGCCATGAGACAGGGCCATAATCTGCATTCCCATTTTGCTAGTGGGGAAACTGAGGCCTCAGTTCAGGGCAAAGTAAAAGCATTAGCCTGGTTTACTCTAGGGTAGAGCCTATGCCCGCCATCCTGACACCTGTGGGACTGACCTGGGAGATAACCCTGAAGCTACCCCAACCCATAGGGTGGGGCTATGTATGGAAGTATTTTAGGAAGTCACCACCCTGGGGCAGGAGACTAAAGACGGGGTGTGCTACTAGCATTCAGTAGGTGCATTTGGCCACACTAGTGCATTTAGTGCCAAACCTAAAATGCACGGGACAGCCCTGTCCAGTCCAAGGTGGCTCCTGGTTCCCACCATGCATACACACAGCCCCACCAGGAACTGAACAGCTAGAAGCCACTGTTGGTCCTGCTGGGTGCCACTCTTCTGTGCTATCTCCCTTCCCACACCACAATCAAACTGTCTTCACCCTACTTCTGTCCAGTGTTGAGGGACTACTGAAACAGGATGCAGAGTGTGGGAAAGCCTTGTTCCAGCCTCTGTCTGTCTCTCTCCCAGGAGAGAAGCAGTGCAAGAGGACTTCTCAAAGCCATGAACTACAGAAGTTCCATAGAAGGACTGTGAGAGCTGCTGGTCCTTCTATGAGATTACCATGGCAACAACAGCCTGCAGGATGCAGCACTGGACTACAACTGAGGATGCTTCCTTACATGCAAGCAGATACACCTCACCTGAGCTGCACAGAGCAAGGCTCTGCAACCTGGTCTGCCCTTGGCAATGCAGGGATCCAGGGGTCCAGAGATCTGGGGTTATGGGGCTACCCAAGCACCATACTGGTTGGAAATCAAACATCTATGGACTGAAGAGTGCTGGGGCCACTACCTCAGAATGCCTGAGATGAGATGGCTCAGGGCAGAGAGATGAAATGGATGGAGGGGGGCCTGGGAGGAAAGAAGGACTAAGGATCTGGGCCTGGAAAGGCAGGAGCCACAGCCCTGCAGCACTCATGACTACGGTGTAGGTACTCCATAGCTTCAAAACACCCAGGCAAACAGCCAACGCTAAGGGGCTGAGTGCTGGCCTAGTGTGCACACCCCTGGGCTCCATCCCCAGCATCATGTCAGCCACACTTGTCATCCCAGCACTGGGAAAGTGGAGGCAGAAGGGTCAGCTGTTCAAGGTCATCCTCAGCTACACAGCAACTTCAAGGCCAGCCTGGACTATATGACACTGTTTCAAAACAAAAACCAACACCATACACCTACTTTACAAAGGTGACAAAACATCAAACGCCGTGCTGGGAACATGACCAAGAGAAGGAGTGTTCCGGAAACACATAGTAACTGATTCAGAAACGACAGATCTAAGGCACAAAAATTTCACATCCTGAACCTGACTTCGACGGGGCTCTTGTCTGGGGACAAAACAGCAGGTGGGCACAGCCCTTCCTAGGTACAAACATTCCATTTCAGTTTTACAACACATCGGACAGTGTGTACGGGAGCCACAAGAAAACACAGCCCCAGAGGACAGCAAATCCAAACTGCTCCAAGGCCCCTCTCAGCGAGGACCCTCACCAATAAACTCCCTCCCTGCTCCTTTCTCATGGAAGAGGAAGCTCTTGGATGGCTTCTGTACCAAGCACTGCTCTAGAAGCAAGGGGCCCACTAGTGATGGAGAAGGAAAGGTCCTGCACTGGCAGTGCTCAGCTCCAGCAGAGCGTGACCTAGACTGCTGACTGACAGCTGCGGTGGGAACACAGGGCAGAGGGGACAGGAAAGGTGGCCACCAAGGAAAACAGGTGGCCAGGGAATTCCTCAAGAGCACAGTAGCATGAAGAAAAGCAGACCATCAGGATGGGCTGGGGGGCAGGTGGTACTCCAGACAGGAAATCCAGGCTCGAGGAAGGCCGGAGCACAGTGGGTCAGGGAGGGAGAGCCTGTGTAGGAGGGTCACTCTAGCTTCTGGTTCAGGCGCAGCAGAAGAGGTAGAGGGAAAGACATCCCATGCAAAGTGTTGGTGGCTCTGGGCTAAGAGGGAGGTTCCCACTGACAATCACGGAAGGCAGGTTGAGAGACGACCAGTTTTCTGGGAGGGGACTCTGGTGCAGACAGGACATTACCAACCCCAAAGGAGATCTCAGTGACACTAGCCCCATGCAGTACTGCACACCTGTCACCCCAGCATTTGGGAGGTGGAGGCATGAGGACCAGGACTTCATGGCTGGCTTCAGCCATAAAGTGAGTTTGAGGACAGCCTGGGCTATATGAGACTGTCTCAAAAACACAAAAACAAAACAAAATACACCAAACATAAAACCCTAACAAGTTTTAAAAGAAAGTATGGGTTTAAAACACATCCACAGAGTATGCCACACCAATCTCTTGTTCTCTGGTCCCCCTACTGCCTCCACCCACAAGGTTCCTTAGCCCAGGCCACCCTGGTTCACACAGGCCTGCCTCCTGATGTGACTCAGGCGACTTACCTACACCTACCTTTCAAGGCTTGGATGGAGACTGAGAAGTGCAGGTGTAAACACTATCTCCATTCTCCGGGCACCATCCCAACGCCCTCCCCTACCAGGGCCAAGTGGGCTCTCGGAAGAACCCCACATCCCTGGGTTTTCTACAGAAGCCTCAGGCCACATGTCACAGGCAGGAAGGAATATTGCATGGTGGAGAACCAGGTCCCTGCTGCTATTAGCCTGCCTGCAGTAGTGCAGGGAGAAAGGACAGGGCTAAAAATAGACCTCTGAAGTCCCAAAACTACAACCCAGGAGCAGCCCCCAAGGGAGAACATCAGAGGGCATCAGGCTGCAGGGGGACTGACTATGAGTCTAGAGAAGTGTGACATGGTCCAGAGTGCTCAGATGGGGTTCAGGGCCCCACCGGGGAGGACTCACAGGGCAAAGAAAGGGGGTGTGCAGAAGCAATTAGGACCTGCACATCAGGTGGCCAAGCCTAAAATAGGGGATGTGAGCTGCACCCCAAAGGACGTGGGGGCCTGGTGGGAAGAGGGGTGCAAGTTCTGTGGCATTGGGTAGCCTTACTATATTCACACCACTCAAGTGGGGTGTCAAACGCCACAGGGAAGGGTATCACGTGTCAAAAATAAAAACGGGTTGTACAGAAGCAGTTGGGACTTTCAAGATCAGGTGACCAGGCTTAAATGGAGGGGGGGAGATTATCAGGTGCACCCCAAAGGGCATGGAAGCCAGTGGCGGGAATATGGGCGCCAGGTTCGGGTTTGAGCAGAGCTCGAGATGCAAGCCACAGGTCGGAATGGTGGAGGACCTTGTGGGAGGACTGGAAGGAGGGCCTGAGGCCAGGCCGGGGACCAAGGCCCGGGCCCCAGGCGAGGGGGGCGGGGAAGGGAGCGTGGCGCGCTGGGCCGGCGAGCAGGCCTGAGGTCTCGCCCTACCCGAGGCCGTGGAGCCGCGGCTCCGGCCCGTTGGGCTCCCGGGGCGGCGTGAGAGGCGAGAAGGCCTCGGGTGGCGGTCGCGACGGGGCTCAGGAGACTCGAGGCCGGGCAGAGGCAGAAGCCGGGGCTGCCGCGAGGAACCGGGCCGGGAACCGGACGCCATGGTGGGGGGGGGGCCCGCCGGGTGCCCAGACCTGACGAGGCCGGCCTCGCGCAGTCTGAGGCGCTCACCCTTCGGCTCTGGGGCTCCCTGGACCTCCCGTACCCCGCCCGCCCGCCGCCAGCTGGCCTCCGACGGCGCCTCCCCTACCTTCGTTCGCCAGGTCCGCCATTTTACTTCCTTAAGCCCTCCCACAAGGCCCCGCGCCCGGCCCCCGGGCTCGGCCTGCTTTCTGCCGAAGACTTCCTGCGCCTGCGCAATCCACCAGCCGACGCCGGGGCGAGGAGGAGGGCAGCTCGCACCGGCTCGCGCTCCGGCCGCGCGCCTGCGCACTAACGGTTCTCCGCCCGCCTCCTCTTCCCGCCCGCGGGGGGGGGGGGGGGGGGCGCGGCTAGCGCAGCACGCATGCGCACAGGCAACGCCAGTTCGCCCGTGTTCCTCAGGTCCTGGCATGCAGGATGCTAGGAGGGAGGGTGTCCGAACGCTGCGCATGCGCACGAGCTCCGCGCCGCTGCTTAAGGTGCTGACTTCGGTCCCGCCACTTTCCCTGTTTGTTTCTCTGGCGTGAACCGAGGCTGACTTCTAAGTGACACCTTATGACCGCGTGGCGCTTTCCACACGCACGCAGGAGTAACCCAGTACCTCGCGCCTCAGTTTCCCCGAGTCAAAAGCCAGTCCCATTCGCACGGCTTTCAAGGCCCTGTGGGAAGGTCGAGGAAGAGGCAGAGTCAGGTCACCCCAGGCTTCAGACACAGGCTGTGCCAAGGAAGCAGACTACTAGACTTGTCTGGGCATAGGGCTGAGCGTGGTGGTGCACACTTTTAACCCAGCACTCGGGAGGAAGAAGCAGCAGGATCTCTGTGAGTTCGAGGCTAGCCTAGGCTACAAAGCTGGTTCCAGGACAGCTAGGGCTACACAGTGAAACCCTGTCTCGAAAAATGGAAAAA
The DNA here is from genome assembly GCF_007827085.1 of Peromyscus californicus insignis. Taxonomy (NCBI): domain Eukaryota; kingdom Metazoa; phylum Chordata; class Mammalia; order Rodentia; family Cricetidae; genus Peromyscus; species Peromyscus californicus. The sequence continues at coordinate 49,930,330 of NW_026294492.1, forward strand.
GAAAGGAAAAGAAAAAGAACAAAAAAAAACTGGGCCTCGAGGTTACATCTGTAAATGTGTGTGTGAGAATGTGGGCGGCTGGTCGCCCGTCCTCAGTAAAAATACACTCAAAAACCCATGGGCAATGTAGGTTTGGTTTGGTTTGGTGTGAAACAGCAACACAAATTTATTGGTTTTGTTTCCAAGATTTTGTTTTTTAGAGTTTTTTGATTTTGGTTTTGGTTTTTCGAGACAATTTCTCTGTGTAGCCCTGGCTGTTCTGGAATTCACTCTGTAGACCAGGCTGACCTTGAACTCACAGAGACCCACCTGCCTCTGCCTCCTGAGTGCTGGGATTAAAGGCGTGTGCCACAACAGCCTGGCTTTTGTAAATTTTTTAAAAAAGATTTATTTTTACATATTTGAATGCTATGCCTGAAAGTGTGTGTAGTAACTGCAGAAGCTTAAAAAAAAAGGATGTTGGATGCCCTGGAACTGGCCTGTGGATGACGACTGTAAGCCAACTATGTGGGTGCTGAGATCCCAATCTGAAAGAGTAGCAAGTGCTTTTACTACAGAGCCCTAATTTTGTATTTTGCTTTCAGAGTGCTAAGGATGGAACCGAGTTTTCCATCACTCTAGTAAGATACTGCAGCCCCACAGTGCGGGATTCTAGGCAGGCTCTGCCACAGAGTTCCTCTCCCAACTCTATAAATGAGCGCCTTGAGCTCATGATCGTGTTGAACAGAGTTGGTTCTGATATTATTTCTACTCACCTCTCGTCATCTTCAGGCCTGGCCTCCTCGGCTCTGAAATACTCCCTGTCTCCAAACGGCCTGTGTTTCTCTGCCTCCTTCATTTGCTTCTTCAGGCTCTCCAGGCTCTGTCCCATGCACAGTAGCAGGCTCAGGAATCTTGGAAATCTAGACTAAGAGCATGAGTTCCCTGAAGGTGTCATACAGGGAAATGAACTTCGTGAAGAGACAAGAATGAGAACTGATGCAGACTGACTTAGTCAACTTGGATCAGACTTTTTTATAAATTTTATTTTATTTTATTTTAATGCCGAATGCCGTTTATTGAAGGAGGGAGGAGGTCTTAAATACAGGCTTACAGCACAATGGGAGAACCCCGGAGGGCAGAAGTTCAAATACAGGCTTATAGCACAATGGGAGAACCCCCGAGGGCAGAAGTTCGATGTTTCACAATCTTGCATCTAAGCTGTTAACGCCCATTATGCAGGATACACAGACAAGGAACTTCCCTTAAGCATTCAGGAGGGTGGAACCCAGCAGGGAATTAGCATAGGGAGGATGTCAAGGTCAAGGTCAGCAAGCAAGGCAACAGTTACCCAAAATGGGGGCCAGGACCCTACAGGTCCCCCTTTTACTAATAAATGAGCTTCTGACTTAGGTTGTGTGGGACATCAGCAGGTCATCTTACCCATCACGGAGACGCCTGCCCAGGCCACACAGGTGCTCTGTCTTAGGTTGGTCTCTGAATACTCATTATCATACAGGCTCAATCATGTGTGAGCTGCAGAGTTAACTGCTGCCAAAGATCTCAAAGTGGCACTGGGCTTGCAATCTGTGTGTTTGACACAGAAAAGACCAACAGAAGTCCTAACCCACCCATAGCCAGGAGGCTAAAGGCAACTGAGCCATTCCCTTCCTTAACGAGCTTTACTGCAAATTGGAGTCCTTGTAAGATGGTATCCCAAAAGCAAATGGAACTTGAGTTTATAAATTTATAATTTTCTTTTTTTTTTTTTGGTTTTTCGAGACCGGGTTTCTCTGTGTAGCTTTGCGCCTTTCCTGGAACTCACTTGGTAGCCCAGGCTGGCCTCGAACTAACAGAGATCCGCCTGACTCTGCCTCCCGAGTGCTGGGATTAAAGGCGTGCGCCACCACCGCCCAGCTGACCTTGGCAACTCTTACAAAGGAGAACATCTAACTGAGGGCTTGCTTACAATTTCAGAGGCTTAGTCCATGATCATCATGGCGGAGAGCCGACAAGTGTGGCGCTGAAGCAGTAGCTGAGAGCTTTATATCCTCATCCCCAGCAGAGAGAGAGAGAGAGAGAGAGAGAGAGAGAGAGAGAGAGAGAGAGAGAGAGAGAGAGACTGTGCCTGGTATGGGCTTTTGAAACATCAAAGCCCACCCCAGTGACACACTTCCTCCAGCAAGACCACACTTCCCAACCCTTCTCAAACAGTTCCACTCCCTGATGACTAAGCATTCAATGTATGAGCCGATGGGGGCCATTCTTATTCAAACTCTTTTAGGGTCTCAGCAATTCTTGCTTCTTCAGTAAGATCTGGACGAGGTCATGATCTTGAGACCCAGGGGCTAATCCTGGCTTTCAAGTTCAGAAAGGATTTATGTTTTTACTGCATGGAAAGGGGAAAAAGTCAAAAGAAGTAATGCTAGGGAAACCCTGTATGAAGTGTAATCTTGAAGGCTGTGGCTGGCGGCTCAGCTGGAGCCATGCAAGGGTGAGGGCCTAAGCTTGAATCCCCAGCACCCGCGTCATCGAAGCCATATGCAGTAGCCCATGTGTCATTCTAGCACTCCTCCCAGAGGTGAGATGGGAGGTGACTCCTGACTCCATGGTGACTTCTCAGCCAGCCCCTCACACAGCAACACTCTCACTGCCGCGGTTAATCATAAAAGCATTTGGGGATGTGTGTGAGTGTGTGTGTCCGTGCATTGCACGTGGCTAAGTAGTAGTGCTCACCATGAGTGTGCATGCGGCCGTCAGTGAAGTGCTTGCCTTTCAAACATGAGGACCTGAGTTCAAATCCCCAGGCCTCACATAAAGTCAAGGCCAGCAGTTTTATAGGAAGCTGGAGACAGGAGGCTCCCAGGGGCTCCCTGACCAGCCAGGCTGGAAGGGCCAGCAGGCTGCAAGCCACTGAGAGACCTTGCATCTAAACAAATGGCAGTCTTTGACCTCGCAAGAGAGCCGGCATGGCTTGCACAGCGTGCTGGGCTGAATGCCCTGCACTGCAGAGCAAGGAAGAGCCTGCTGAGCGGGTAAAGGGGCTTGCTGCCAAGCCCGAGGACCTGAGTTTGATCCCTGGGGCCCAGATGGTGGAGGGAGGGAACTGATTCCCGAAAGTTGTCCTCTGACCTCCACAGACACAATGTGTACACACACTCTCTCACGCACACAAACAAATGTAAAAAAATTTTTTTTTCTTTTTCAAGGCAGGGTTTCTTTGTGTACTCCTAGCTGCCCTGGAACTCACTTTGCAGACCAAGCTGGCCTGGAACTCACAGAGATCCTCCTGCCTCTGCCTCCCAAGAGGAAGGGAGGATGGAAAACCAGGCCTAAATTCACCTTCACCTGTTAACTAGACACCTAAAAGCAGCTTACTGCATATTTTAGATCTTCAGGGACACTCCTACTGACTTGGAGAGCAGGGAGACACTCATACTGTAGTCCAGTCTGGTCATGAACTCAAAATCCTCCTGCCTCATCCTCCCGAGTGCTGGAGTCACAGGCACACACCGGTGATTCCAACTTCCAGAACTTCTAGTATGGAAAATCTCAATCTCTCGCACTCTCCCTCTCTCTTTCTCCCCCCGCCCCACAACTCTTCAAATTTTTGAGATAGGATCTCATGTAGCCTAGGCTGACCTCACACTGGCTTTGACCTGAGGATGCCCATGATCCTCCTGCCTCCACCTCCAGAGACCTAGCCTGATGTCACCACCGCACCCAGTTTTTGTTTTTTGTTGCTGTTGTTGTTCTGTTCTTTTAGTTTTTGTTTTTGTTTTTGTTTTTGTTTTGGAAAGACAGTCACTACACAGCTCCGGCTGGCCTGGAGTTTGCAGCAATCCTCCTGCCTCAGCTCCCAACTCCTAGGACTATGGATGTGTGCCTACAACACAGCTGTCTGTCTCCCTGGTGTACGTGTGGCATAGGCACACATGTAAGTGTGGATGTGTGTGCATGGCGAGTGTGCGTGCAAAGCAGGGCATGCGGGGTCCTGCTCTGTCCCTGCCTTATTCACTTTAGATAGTATCCCTCACTACATTGGCAACCAGCAGGCCTTGGCCCCCAACAGTGCTAGGGTCACAGGAGGCCACGCCTGGCTTTCACATGGCTGCTGGGGATTCGAACTCAGGTCCAAATGCTTCACCAGACACCCATTTCTCCAGCTCCTGCCACCCTTCTTTCCCTTCGTGGTACTACAGGGTCTTGAACCCAAGACCACACAAGGGCCAGGCAGGTGCTGTGTCCTTGGCCCCATCCTCTCACATCTGGCCTGTCCAACAGCCCTGGGTGGATTTTCCTGCCTCTGCCCTGTCTCTGACCCTGTGAACTTTCAACCATGCCATGCTTTCTCAGCTGTTGTGTGAGCCTTGCAGCTTGACTCGACTCGGAGTCTTTGTGTTGTCATTTAAAATAGGTGGCACATTCATGATTTAATCCCAGCACTCAGGAGGCAAGAGGCAGGTGGAGCTCTGTGAGTTTGAATCCAGCCGGTCCACAGAGTGAATTCCAGGCCAGCCAGGGGTACGGACTGAAACACCATTTCAAACAAAAAACAAAAATAAATAAAATAATAAGCCCCCACGGCATAACAAGTAGACCTTGGTGAAACTAAACAAGGAAACAGGCTATTAACTTCCAGATAAAGGGGGCTGGAAGACAGGTCAGGGGTGCAGAGCACTGGCTGCTCTTGCAGAGGACCTGAGTTCATTCCCAGCACCCACATCAGGCAGCTCACAACTGTCTGTGACTCCTGCTCCTAGGGAGGTGATGCCCTGTTGTGGCCTCCACAGGAGACACACACACACACACCCCCATATGAACAAAAATGATAAAGATAGCTCTTTAAATACTAGCTGGTCTACAGAGGTGAAAGCCTGGCTTTGCCTCCTCCACAGGAAGTGGGAGTGGCCAAGCATGGCCACTGTACCGAGGGCACCTTCTCCCTCCAGCCACACAATACCAAGGGGTGAATGAGACCTGGAAACTGACAACAATCCTGCGGTCCCTATGGTTCTGTGTCAACAGATCTCTGTGCAGCTGAAGCCCTGTCACATCACGTTCAGCAACTCCTTGTGACCTGCTGGGTAGACTCTAGCAGGGACTTTTTGAGGACACTGAGAGACTCAGGAGCTGTGGGTCCAGCTAAGTTTGCACTGTGTCTTAGGTAGGGTTTCTATTGCTGTGAAGAGACACCATGACCACTGCAACTCTTATAAGGAAAACATTTAATGGGGGTGGTGGCTTACAGTTCAGGGGTTCAGCCCATTATCATCACAGTGGGACAAGGTGGCATGCAGGCAGGCAGATATGATACTGGAGAAACAGCCAAGTGTCCTACATCTTGGTTTGCAGGCAACAGGAAGTGGTCTGAGACACTAGGCATGGCTTGAGCATGAGACCTCAAAGCTCACCTCCATAGTGACACACTTCCTCCAACAAGGCCACACCTCCTAACAGTGCCACTCCCTTTAGGTAGCCATTTTTCCCCCCAAACCACCACACACTGTGGGGTTGATTCTGCCGTAGGAGGCTATGACCTACTGCCCCTCGGGCCTGCCCTCCCCTCTGACAGGCTCTCCATTCACCTCCACCAGTATTCCAATAAAAGAAAAAAGAAAGGATTGAAGGGAAAGGAAAAAAAAAAGAAATGGCCCAAATTCCTTGGCCCTCTCCTCATCCAGAAACGGGGGCCCGTTTATCTTGAGTATGACATGCGTCAATCAATACAGCTCATCTTCAGTGGCTGTGTGTAGCATGTGAGGCTAGCTCCTACTGAGGACAGAGACACAGCTCTCCTTCCTTTGTGGAAAAACTGTCATCATCATTATTATTATTATTATTATTATTATTATTAATTTTTATCATTTCTTTGAGCCAGAGACTCATGTAGCCCAGGCTGGCCTTGTCATCCCTGTGTAGCGGAAGATGACCCTGCTCCCCCAGCCCCCGAGTCCTGGTGTCAGGTGCACACCTGCCTAATGATCTTTACTGTCACACACGGGTTGTTTGACACAGGGTTTCACTCTTTAGCCCAGGCTGGCACAATCTTGTGGGTGATCCTCCTGCGTCACCTTCTCCTGTGCTGGGTATGTGGGTGGAACCCGCTGGTCTGCTGAACCCCAAATCCAAGCCCTCACAAGTCCCGGGAAGCGTTTTGCCCATGTGACCACTGGGAGGCAGCAGAGAACTGCGATGGTGTCAGCGCCTGCGCGTGCACCTGCGTGAATGCTTGTGTGTTTTTGCGTGTGTGGGCCATCAGACGTCTTCCTCATTTTACCCAAGGGAACCAATGCGCCCCCGCCGCGTAGACCGCAGCACCCCCCCGCCCCCCGCCCCGCAGACTCGGCACCCCGGGTCCAGCAGACCCGGCACCCCCGTGTGCCCCATCCTGCAGACTCTGGCACCCCCGTGTGCCCCATCCCGCAGACTCAGTACCTCCGTGCGCCCCCGTTCTGCAGACGCAGCACCCCATCCAGCAGACCGCAGCACTCCTGTTTGCCCCAGTCCTGCAAACCCGGCATCCCCGTCCCGCAGACCCGGCACCCCCGTGCCCTCCCACTCCACAGCCCCGCTGTTAAGCTGTTGTGGAGACCAAACGGCAGACCTGGGATCACACAGCCCCTTCCTCTATCTTCTTGTCAGAATCTCCCGCGGACTCCCCAGTGCTGCTTCCACGTGGGTTCTGGGGATCCGAACTCACATCCTCATGCTTGCACTCAGGGGCCTCGCCCAGGCCTTGTAGTCTGTCTGGACGACATCTCCTGGCGCCGTAGTTGCCAGCACCAAGACTGTGCCCTGCATAGCTGGGCTCCCTCGTTCTGTAGAGAGCTTCCTGAACCCAAGAATCCCCCAGGACAAGGGTGTACTGTTCAAGGGAGATGGGGGAGCCAAGGGTCACTTCAGAATCTTGAGGTTGGGAATCTGAGGAGGAATGGTGGACCGGTGCAGCAGGACTCGTACACCCTCCACCCACTCCCGTCTCTCCATCACATAGTCACTGAAGTAGCCCCTCTGTTCCCTGCACTGGATGGAGGTGTCGTTGGGGGATCTTGGTGGGGACATGGTAAGCAGACTGAGCCAGTGAACAGACAGTGAGAGTTGGGATGTGGCAGGTCCAGACCCAAATTCTCCCGGACTGTGTTTAGCTCCTTGACAATCATTCATTATTCACCTCTGTGTGTCACTGACATCCTTGTGCTATCAGTGAATCTTTTTGAGATGCAGAAACAGGCCACTGGCTTCTACATGTCCAAAGGCTAAGAATGACATCACATAGCATCTAAGCCCACAGCAGAGGTTTTCAGCTTTGTGGCTACAGCCAAACTGGTGTTCACACCAATGTCCTTGAGAAGTGCTTGACTGTGACATCCCCTGCAGAGTAGAAGCTTGTAGAGAGAGAACTGACACAGAATAGTAGTGTATGGACTAAGGAGTTTCGTGTACATAGATTCATTTTTCTTCAAAGATTAATTATCAGCTGGTTGTAGATTCTTCCCGGACCCTGGGAGGGGACTATCTAGGGGCTGGACCCCATAGTCCCCGATAACATTTGGCTACAGAATGAATGTGGGCCCTGGCCCCCCCACTGTGAGTGGCAGCCGCCTTGCTTGCCGACCTTGACCAGATGTCCTCCCTATTCAGATTCCCTGCAGGTTTCCTTCTCACCTAACATTCTACCGGAGGTTCTTTGTTCCTGTATCCTGCATTTGGTGTAAACAGCTTAGATGCAAAAATGTAGAACATTCAGTAGCAAACTTCTGCCCTCCGGGGATCCACCATTGTGCTGTAAGCCTGTATTTAAGGTTTCCTCCCTCTTTCAATAAACGGCATTCGACTGGCACTCGGCATTCAGCCGTGGCGAATGACTCGCTGTCTCTTGTCCCTTATTTTTTAATCCACAGCCCCTCGCTCGGACATGGTGAACGGGTGGTGATAGCGCGGGCGTTATCCCTACAAATGGAGGTCCCACCGAGATCCGAGAAAGAAGGGACGAGCTGATGGACACCCGAAAGGTAAGGCTGGCCAGCATTTTAAAGAAAAAAGGTACGGGTGAATTGTATTGAAATGGGTGCAGCTAGCTCACAGTCAGTTGATTGGACTGCTGAAGCAGGAAGGCACCGAAGTTAAGAAAGGGCAAGACAGCTGAAGATTTTAAATAAAAAAGGAAATCTTCCCAATAAAGAAGAGGGAAGAAAAGGAAATTTCCCGTTAGAAAAGGGAGAAAAAATTTTAATCAAGAAAAAAGGATTTTCCCGGTAAAAAGGGGAAAAATTTTTTGATACTAGGCCTAAAGATTGGGGCCCTGTAGAGGAAGGATGGAGGAAAGAGAAAAGCCTCTTCCCAGTGGTAATGGAGAAAGAAAAGACTTTTTCCAATTGTAGAATTTTCAGGATAGCTAAAACTCGGAGCTCTTTCTGCCTGCCAGCACAGAGCGGCAGCATCTGAATTACAAAGAATCGGCAGGTGGGCCTCATTGCTGCTGGCTGAACAGAGGTTAGAAGTTTTGCTGTCTGTTTGCTTATTTTGGTTCAAATGTTTTTTAATTTTCCCTCAGAATGGGAATAATTCAATATTTAGGATCCCTTCGTGGGAAATGTTTTTCTGTTTTTCCCTTATGGCGGGAATAACTCATTATTGTTAGGTAGTCCCTTCATGGGAGTAGGAAGTTTAAACAGGAGTTTGTGTGTGCGGGGCGCGCACCCAGCGGCGGCAGCGGCGGACAAAGGCATGCAAGAGATAGCGCCCGTGGGAGTTGGAGCTGCGATGGAGCGCGGCCCGGCCAGGCACCAGCACTAGAGCCCAGGCACGGGCACTAGAGCCTGAGCACTGGGCGGAGCCAAAGCTAAGCCGCAGCTTCAGCTCCTGCCAAGTGAGCAGAGGCCCAGGAAGGGACTAGCGCCTAAAAGTTTAACGGGCCTAACTTCTGATGAAAAATGGTTTCAGTCAGGACATTGAATGCTAAGTCAATGCTGTGTGAATAAAGGATGTTTTGTTCTTTTGATTGTCTTAATAAATGTTTGGATGAATGTTTGATTCTCATGGTAGATAAACTAAAGGAACAAGATTCATAATTTTGAACTATATATTAGGTGTCCTCTTGTCTGTTGATCATTACTGAAAATTTGGTTCTGCAATTTAAGTTGCTTTCTAGAAATTCTTGGTTTAATTTTATAGAAATATAACACCTGAAATGGATTGGGTTGTTAGCTTATTAAATAATGTTGTTGCTAAGATAAACCCATAAAAAATAATCTCTTACTGATAAAGAGGTTACAAAATTATTTTTCCAGTAAATAAAATACAGGTAAATTGTTTGGTCCACATTGTTAATAATTGGTTATTTGCATTAATGTGTTACTTGGAATTTATAAAAAAAAAGATACTCTTTTTAAGATTTTATAAAAATACTCCAGAGTATTGCCTAAAGTTACCTCTTCAAATCCTATAGAGATTGTATTTAATGCTTTTATAATTGACATATGTAAAAAGGACCATGGAAACAAAAGCTGGTGATAGAATTGCTCAATTATTATTGCTTTCATATTTTAAAGGCAAAATGGCGCCTATATGTAGAACTGGGGGTTTTGAAAGTACAGGAGAAAAGATGTTTTGACAGTTATCAATGATAAACAGCCTAAAATTAAAAACAAAATTATATGGGATTGAGATTGAAAGATAATTGGATTCTGGTGCTGGATATATCTATAATTTCACAAGAATCCTGAGATCCCAATTGGCCCCTTAAGAATTCCATCTCTAACCTACAAGGTATTGGCACAGCTCAGACGCCATTACAGAGCAGGCTACTCTTAAATTGGAAGGATGAGGAAGGTCATGCAGGAACTTTTCAACCCTTTGTGCTACCTGACATTCCAGTGAACTTGTGGGGACGAGATGTGTTAGATGGTATGGGAGCTGTGCTCACTACACAGCCTGTACAATAGATGCTGAAAAGTCAAGGCTACTGCCCGGGCAGAGGTTTAGGGAAAATGTTGCAAAGAGACCCACTCCCTGTGACAGACAAAAGCTGTGTCACTAGAGGTCCTGGGGATACTAGAGGACTAGAGTCTTTTCCATAGGGGTCACTGCACAGCAGCCTTCAATTATACAACTGATAAAAATCACTTGGAAAAGTGATGACCCTGTATGGGTAGAACAGTGGCCCCTTACTAAAGAAAAATTGGCCGGGCGGTGGTGGCGCACGCCTTTAATCCCAGCACTCGGGAGGCAGAGCCAGGCGGATCTCTGTGAGTTCGAGGCCAGTCTGGGCTACCGAGTGAGTTCCAGGAGAGGCGCAAAGCTACACAGAGAAACCCTGTCTCGAAAAACCAAAAAAAAAAAAAAAAAAATTGGAGGCTGCGAACACATTAGTTAAGGAACAGTTAGATGCTGGTCATATCATTCCTTCCACTTCGCCTTGGAACTCACCTATATTTGTTATTAAAAAGAAGTTAGGAAAATGGAGGCTATTACAGGATCTTAGAGCTGTAAATAAAACCATGATTCTCATGGGAGCAACACAACCTGGCTTGCCTGCCGCTGTGGCAATTCCTAAACATTGGCATTTAATTGTGATTGACTTCAGTGATTGTTTCTGGAGTGTTTTGGCAAACAGGTCCTATTCTATGGGTACATTCCCCAGCTTCTCCAGCGAAAACCATCCATTTCTCCCATTCATGAATATTTATTGCAAGTGCAAGGACTTATATGGCCCCGCTCACATAACCTTTATGTGGGCCATATTAGAGCTCACACTCTTGCCTGGACCTCTAAGTGAAGGTAATCAGAGGGCTGATGCCATTACTCGTATGGCTGTTACATTAGTTTGTTCTGCCTTTGAAAAGGCTACTCAGTTGCATCAACATTATCATCTTAATGCTGGATCTCTTCGTCATCACACAGGCATAACCTGGGAACAAGCCATCCAGATAGTTAAATCATGTCCTATTTGTTGAATTTTTACCTGTTCCTCATTTGGGAGTTAATCCCCGAGGACTTTTACCTAATCATGTGTGGCAGATGGACGTCACACACGTGCCTTCCTTTGGAAAATTACAATACGTCCATGTGTCTATTGATACATATTCTTCTCTAATTTTTGCTTCTGCTCATTCAGGGGAAAAGGTTAAGGATGTTAAGAATCATTGTCTTCATGCTTTTGCTTACATGGGAGTGCCAAAATGCATAAAGACTGATAATGGTCTCGCCTACAGCAGTATGGGATTTTCAAAATTCTGCCAAGACTTTTCTATTGTTAATAAGACTGGTATTCCTTATAATCCTCAAGGACGGGCTATAGTAGAATGCTGCCATCTTACCTTAAAAACATATATTTCTAAAGTAAAAAGGGGGGAGCTAGGGGCTCATCTCTCCTCTCCACATTCTATTCTTTCCCTTGTTTTATATATTTTAAATTTTTTATCGATGGATTCTGCTGGAGTATCCGCCACAGATAAGCACTGGAGGGCTCCTGTTGCAAATCATCCTCTGGTACGATGGAAGGATCTTTCTACTGGCACTTGAAGGGGACCCGATCCGGTGTTGGTGTGGGCCCGGGGATCTGTTTGTGTCTTTCCGCAGGACAATGAAGTTCCTCTTTGGGTCTCTGAGCGTTGTGTGCGCCCTGTGGCTGCTGCTGAATCCCGACATGGCAGAGACCTATTGGGCCTTCATAAAAAACTCTCCCCTTCTGATGCCAATGGGGATTGAGAGCCCAATACGGCCAGCCTTGGCAAGCATTAACATAAGCCTAGGAACTGTAGCCATATGGTTGGATTCTTCAGAAGGTAATGTATGGTAACTTTTTTCAAAAATGTTGAGAATGTGTCATACCTTGGAGATTAAGGATAACTCTGAAGGTCACTGACCTCTATTTGTTAACAGTAGCATGCCAGCTAAGCCTTTTCACATTTTGCAACCCTCTTCAAGCTGGTGTAGTACCTACTTTTCAGGAATGGCTCTGTGCAACATTTATTGGCCTCCTGAAATTCATCTAGCCTTTTTGAAGATACCTTAAAAGTGAGCCTGAATGTAGACATTAATGAGACCATTAGTTCTGCTCCTTGTTTGCTGTTTTTGTTTTTGTTTTCTTTATGGTTCTTAGTTGTTCTTTTGCAGACCTGCCAGCCTAAGTAGTGCTGGGATCAAGAAAAATGGGCCTTGGTGGTTCGTGTTCCTGGAGCTGCGTCCATGCCAGTGGACCATGGCAGTTAGACACAGATGATGCTCACACGTTCCAGAAGAGAATCTGACATCGCTGTTGCCGTTGTTGCTGTTATAGCAGTGGTGGCCACTGCTGCTATTGCTTCTGGGATGGCTATTTCATAATTGGGTTCCACAGCTAGGACAATGGAGACCCTGGCAGCAAAAGTAGCTACCACAGTTAGTTAATCTTTATTTTATTGGGCATGATAAATTTAATTCTGCATTTATACATTTAAATTGGCTTTGAAAGTTGTAAAAATTATTTAAACTCAAGTTCTATTTGCTTATGGGATACCACCTTACAAGGACTCCAATTTGCAGTAAAGCTCGTTTAAGAAGGGAATGGCTCAGTTGCCTTTAGCCTCCTGGCTATTGGTGGGTTAGGACTTCTGTTGGTCTTTTCTGTGTCGCACAGATTGCAAGCCCAGTGCCACTTTGAGATCTTTGGCAGCAGTCACTCTACAGCTCACGTGGTTGAGTCTGTATGATAATGAGTATTCAGAGACGGGTAATGCTTGGGGGGCGGTCATCAACCTAAGACAGAGCACTTGTGTGGCCTGGGCAGGTGTCTCTATGACGGGTAAGGTGACCTGCTGACGTCCCATGCAACCTAAGTCAGAAGCTCATTTTTAGTAAAAAGGGGGGACCTGTGGGCCCTGGCCCCCCACTGTGAGTGGCAGCCGCCTTGCTTGCCGACCTTGACCAGATGTCCTCCCTATTCAGATTCCCTGCAGGTTTCCTTCTCACCTAACATTCTACCGGAGGTTCTTTGTTCCTGTATCCTGCATTTGGTGTAAACAGCTTAGATGCAAAAATGTAGAACATTCAGTAGCAAACTTCTGCCCTCCGGGGATCCGCCATTGTGCTGTAAGCCTGTATTTAAGGTTTCCTCCCTCTTTCAATAAACGGCATTCGGCTGGCACTCGGCATTCAGCCGTGGCGAATGACTCGCTGTCTCTTGTCCCTTATTTTTTAATCCACAGCCCCTCGCTCGGACATGGTGAACGGGTGGTGATAGCCCGGGCGTTATCCCTACAAATGAACTCTCTCCTTTTGCCCTGTGAGGTGAGAACCGAGTTTCTTCACAATGTCAAACCCTAAACTCCCAGAATCTGGCTCAGACCTCAAGAATCTCAACACAATTGATGGTTGCATAGACAGAATAGTAATTATGGAGATAGGGGCTCATGTCCCAGAGTGGCCTGAAACTCAATGTGTAGCTGAGGCTGGCCCTGAACTCATCCTCCTGCCTCTGCCTCCTGCTAGGGTGGATGACAGGCATGTGTCAGCACACTCAGCTTGAGTGCTTGGGGTATCAAACAGGGTCTTGGTGCATGCTAGGCACTCTACTCACTGGGCCCAGCCTCGGTTCAAAGACAGCTGTGGGTTTACAGACAGAGAGATCCTGCACGAATGTGTTTCTCAGTTTCCCACCAGAAGCCCAGTTCACAGTAGAAAGATATCTCCTGTGATGTCTGCATGAGAATGCTGGTAGATGTAGCTACAGTTTTATTGCCTGGCCCACAGTCAGGACAAATCTCTCTCACCTGCCAGTCCCACAGCCCCTCAGACCCAACCAAGTAAACACAGAGACTTACATTGGTTACAAACTGCATGGCCGTGGCAGGCTTCTTGCTAACTGTTCTTATATCTTAAATTAATCCATTTCTATAAATCCATACCTTGCCACATGGCTCGTGGCTTACCGGCATCTTCACATTCTGTTTCTCATCGTGGCAGCTGGCAGTGTCTCTGACTCAGCCTTCCACTTCCCAGCTTTATTCTCCTCCTTGTCCCGCCTATACTTCCTGCCTGGCCACTGGCCAATCAGTGATTTATTTATTGACCAATCAGCAACACACTTGACATACAGAACATCCCACAGTAGGTAGACCCATGTCTGAATGCTTGGTCCTCTGTTGGTGAACTGTTTAGGAAGGAGGTGTGTCACAGAGGCAGGCTTTGAAGTTTCAAAAGCCCAGTCTCTCTCTCTCTCTCTCTCTCTCTCTCTCTCTCTCTCTCTCTCTCTCTCTCTCTCTCTCTCTCTCTCTGCCTGCTGCTGGAAGATCAGGATGTAGCTCTTGGCTGTAGCTCTTGGCTACAGCTCCAGCACCATGATGATCATGGCCTAAGCCCCTGGAACTGTAAGCAAGCCCGTAGTTAAATGCTTTCCTTTGTGTTGCCTTGGAGCTGTGTGGTGGTGGCGCACGCCTTTAATCCCAGCAGTCAGGAGGCAGAGGCAGGCAGATCTCTGAGTTTGACGCCAGCCTGGTCTACAGAGCGAGTTCCAGGACAGCCAGGGCTACACAGGGAAACCTTGTCTCAAAGCAAACAAACAAGCAAAAAAAACAAAAATACATAAAGAAATAAAACAACTAGTGAGATGATGTGGGACACAGCTTCCAGGGATGCCCCACCAATCCCCGGCCTCTCTGCTTCTTGCCAAACCCAATGTGGGCAAGGCGTTTTCTATGTGTACACTCTTCATTTAGGGGACTTTAGGAGATGTGTAGAGTGCTGTAGTCTGAGAGAGGGGTACAGAATGTGGAGGTGACGTTGGGAAGGTCCAATTAGGTTGTCCAAGTTCCCAGCTGTGGCAAAGCACTTCCTGATGCACACGCCATTTACTGGTCACTCATCCTCTCCTAGGGCCTTGGCTGCACAGCTCAGAAGTGGGTATAGTGTCACCCCACACATGGGGGTTCAGGATGCCACCTCAACGCTCACTTCTCTCTACTCATGCTCCTGACCATGGGGACAGGCTTGGAGAAGCTGGAGTCAGCCTATGATGGCTTCCTTCTGAGCTCCTCCCCACATCCTCGTGGTGCAGGGGAAGCATGGGAAAGAGACAAGGGAGCCAGGACAATTGAGGAAATGCCTGGGACAGCATGACTCAGGGGTGGAGCCCCGCCTAGAATCCCCCAGTCTCCCGTCTTGTATAATATTAAAAGGACCTGCCTTAATAACACACATCCCAGGGGCTCAGAAGAGAACTACGAACGGCGAGAATTATTTTCGGGAAATGAATCTCAGCACACCAAGCTCTTCAGTCCACTTGTTTTAATTCCTCTGAGATAAAATCCTGTCTACACAGCTTCAGTTCTGTTCTCGTGCCTAGCTCCTTTCTTGCCTGATCTACTGTTCCCTCTAAGTTCTATCTTAATTCTCTCGTCTTAATTCTGCCTCATCTAGGTCCTTCTCATCTCGTTCTTACTCAGCTAGTACTTCCCCGTCCGGCTCTTCCTCATCTTCCACCTTGTCCACACATTCTCTCGGGTCAAAATCCTCCTTCTCCCTCTCAGTTCTCTGTCCTCAAGCTCTCCACTCCCCTCTTCCTCTCCATCTCCTCATACCTCTAAGTTCTATCCTCCTTCTCTGAAAATAAAACTGCCTTCTTTTTTCCTGTGGCTCCTATCTGTCCAAGCTATCTGCCGTTTTTCTGCAGGGTGGGGGAAAGTGTGCTCAGTCGCCAGGCAACCTGTGTACAGCTAGATGCCTCTGGTGATAGTTAAAGGGAGATCTAGAATTAGAGGTAAGATTTAGAAAAGGAGGAAGTTAAGCTTAATTGGCATATCCACCAGACCTTCTCAAACAGGTAGTCTGGACACTAGGGTCTGTTCTTAGAGAGTACAGAGGTATCTCTGATAAGATACTTTCCTCCATCTGGGGATGGACCTGGCCGGATGCTGCCAATGACGATAATTACAGGGAGGCTTGAACTGGGGTTCTGGCTGAGCATAGCTGTCAGCACAGAAGGTTATCTAAATATTTCTAGAAGTGGTTAGGTAAGGAGTTAGAGATCTATAAAATTAGTAAGGCTATAAGAAAGGAGGGTCCGTGCTAAATTGTGCAAAGCTATTACTTAAGGTCTACCTAACCTAGGCATTGTCTCCTTATGGAATTTACCTTAAATCAGGAGACTTGCATGTGGGCTGTTATTTCTATTAGTCCTTGAAAGTGGCTAAGGGAGATACCTGATTCCAGAGAAAGCCTTTCCTGAGGCTGTTCTCTAGATACCTTGAATGTGTGTGTCCAGAGAGTGATTGGTCCACACTGTTGGCAATTATTAGGAAAAAAACAACTGGGAAAACTATGAAGACACACATGATTTTCATAACAGAAGACAGCTGATATGTAACAAGCCAAGTAACACCAAATGCTCCCTTGGAATTTGGCTTCCTCTGGAGGAATTCCTTGATCCCTTCAGGTAGTGACTTTGCCATAACCAGCTGAGTTCTTATAATATATTCCTGTGGCCTGTATCACCCCAGTTAAGGGGCTGGGGGCATGGTCAGGGGTGGAGCCCCACCTAGAATCCCCCAGTGAGGGGCTGGGGGCGTGGTCAGGGTGGAGCCCCGCCTAGAATCCCCCAGTGAGGGGCTGGGGGCATGTTCAGGGTGGAGCCCCACCTAGAATCCTCAGTGAGAGGCTAGGGGCTTGGGGAGATCTTGGGAGCCATGCAGCCTAGTTTCAAACTAGTATATAAGTGTTTATCCAACAGGTCTCCAGATGAGGCAAAAGCCCACAGGGGCAGTATCACTTGGCAAGTACCAGTAGACAGAATACTGCTGAGGCCTCATAGCCTGCATGCTCTCTTCTCTGCTGTGGGATGTTCTGTGTGCTGTGAATGTGTATGCTGTGATTGGTTGATAAATAAAAAGCTGATTGGCCAGTAGCCAGGCAGGAAGTATAGGTGGGATAAACAGACAAGGAGAATTCTGGGAAGTGGAAGGCTGAGTCAGGAGACACCAGCCTGCCATCCAGGGAGCAACATGGTATGGCACACAGGTAAAGCCACAGAACACATGGCAACATATAGGTTAACAGAAATGGGCTGAGTTTAAGTGTAAGAGCTAGTCAGTGGTAGGCCTGAGCTGATGGATGAGCAGTTTTAATTGATATAAGCCTCTGTGTGTTTACTTGGGTCTGAGCAGCTGCGGGACAATGGGACTGCGGGAGCCAGATGGGACCAGGAACACTTTCAGCTACACTTCTCTCTCCTAATATTGATGATTCTCTTGGTGGTTTTAGTGTCATTTCGTCAATCATGCATGGAACAGATGTGATCATTCCTGGAAATCCCATTTTTTTCTTGAATGTTTTCCCCTTTGGGCTCTGATGCTTCTCAGGTTTCTTGTCTGGAGATGCCAGCTGTCATGTCAGAGCCCAGGAGCTGTCCTGATTTAGTGCTGACAGGATCAGAGGCAGATCACCACTATTTCTGTAAATATGTTTTGAACGAGATTGTTGTTCTTGAAAGTGTGAGCCTATGTCAATCACCTTTTGGTTTTGTAAAGACAGGATGTACCTGGCCTGATATTTGGCCAAGCTTGCAAAAATGATTAAGTGTTGTTTTTAGTTTAAAGATGTTATGATGTAAAAGTTGGGAAAAAACATATTCAACATATTTGTTTTTGCTGGAGGTTAACACTGGAGGATGGGAAAAACTTGTGTGTTAGTGTGGAAAACCATTATGATGATATTTTATTTTGTACTAAAATGTTATTTGTATGTTAATAAATAAAGTTGCCCGGGGGTCAGAGCTATTAGCAAGCCATAGGAAAGCAGGGCAGTGGTGGCGTACGCTTGTAATCCCAGCACTTGGTAGGCAGAGCTGGGTAAGTCTCTGTGTGTTCAGGGATACAGCCAGTATTGGATACACATGCCTTTAATCTCAATACCAATCATAGAAAACCTGGAGGCCTATACAGACAGGCTGTGAGGAGGCGGTCATGTGGTTGGGTTTACAACCAATGAGAAGGCAGGACAGGAACTCTATATAAAGACTTTAACACAGGGGTAGCTCTGGTTCGGAGAGGTAGGACCACTGCAGGAGGAAGGGTAAGGTTTTAGCTCTTAGCTCTGACCTTTTGGCTTTCTTCTTTGCATTGGTTCTGTGTTTCTTATTTAATAAGATGGTTGGTTACATCTACATATTCAAAAACATATTCAACATATTTGTTTTTGCCGGAGGTTAACACCGGAGGATGGGAAAAACTTGTGTGTTAGTGTGGAAAACCATGCTTGTTTTTGATGCGTAAATGCTGCGGGCCACAGGAATACATCATAAGAACTCAGCTAGTTATGGCAAAGTCACTACCTGCAGGGATCAAGGAATTCCTCCAGAGGAAGCCAAATCCCAAGGAGTTTTTGGTGTTACTTGGCTTGTTACATATCAACTGTATTCTGTTATGAAAATCATGTGTGTCTTCATAGTTTTCCCAATTGACTTTTCCCTAAGAAGGGCTGACAGTGTGGACTGATCACTCTCTGGACATACACATTCCAGGAATTTGGAGAACAGCCTCAGGAAAGGCTTTCTCTGGAATCAGATATCTCCCTTAGCCACTTTCAAGGACTACAGGAAACACCACCCAGGTAGGCGTCCAACTTCCGAGGATAACAATGATAACAGCCCACCTGCAAGTCTCCTGACTTAAATTCCACAAGAAGACACCACCCAGGGGGGCGCCCAACTTCTGAGGACTAACAATGATAGCAGCCCACGGGCAAGTCTCCTGACCTAAGGTAAATTCCACAAGGAGACACCGCCTAGGAGAGGTGGACGTTAAGTAATAGCTTTACACAATTTAGATCAGACCCTCCCTTAATATACAAAGAGGGGAGAAGAGAAAAGAGAGTGGAAGAACTAGACGGGTAAGAACTTGAGAGGAACAAACTGAGATGGGGAAGAACTAGATTGAAGGGCTAGAAGAGAGTATTAGAGGAATGAGATGGAAGATGAGGAAGAGCCAGATGGGGAAGTACTAGCTGGGTAAGAACAAGCTGAAAAGGACCTAGATGAGAAAATTAAGATAGAACTTAGAGGGAGTAATAGGTAAGTATAGAGAGAAATCAGGCAAGAAAGGAGCTAGGCACGAGAACAGAACTGAAGCTGGGTATAAAGGACGTTATGCCAGAGGAATTAAAGCAAGTGGACTATAGAGCTCGGTGTGCTGAGATTCTATTTCCTGAAAACAGTCCTCGCTGTTCATAGTTCTCTCCTGAGCCCCTGGGATGTATAACATTAAGGCTGGACCCGCTAATATTATACAACACGTAAATAAAGACAGCTGTAGCTATTCAGAGCCGGCCACTTGTGCGAAACTCATCTGGCGGTCGGACAATTCAGTTTTTCCAGCCTACACCCCTTCCCTGTCTCAGGAACCGAACCCAGGCTGCAGCAGACCAGGGCATTGAGGGTTGGAATCCCGCGCCCTGCTCCCCCCCCCCCCCCCCCCCCGTGTAGAACCCCCCCAGTGAGGGGCTGGGGCGTGGTCAGGGATGGAGCGCCTGGTTGGCATTGACACAACCTGGATGATGATGATGATTTTATTATTATTATTTTAGTTTAATGTATTTTAATAGCAAACTTACAGGAACAGCCCAGAAGACAGACAACATTAAAAACATGGACTTGCATGTAGGACAACTCAGAAAAGTATAGTGAATGGATGGAATCTACTGTATGATTAAAATGCTACAAACACCACTTAGTTGCCGTCAATAAGAAATTTACTTATTTAAAAAAAAATACAAATGCTGGCATTGTCCAGAAAATTTTAACAAGTTTATTTATAATTGCTATACAGTTTATTGGGACAAGAGCCCACATGGAGGTCAGAGGCCCCTCACAGCCTCTGTGTGTCTGGCTGTTTCTGAAAGTCTGTCTAGTTTGTCTGTGTACTTCGGATTCTCTCTGGCTGGTCCCCCACCCTCCTGGAGCGCAGCCACAGCTTCGGTCTGTCCCACAGCCAGCTGCATCTGCAGAGCCCCAGGCAACCCTGAAACAGCCAGGAGCAGAAGTTCGTGAGGCGCTGGCCCCTCTCCGTGCTCAGTTCCTTGGGGATGGCATAGGCCAGCCACACGCTCAGCAGTGCCGTGAAGACTAGCACTGTGATGCTGAGCTCTGGTGAGAAGAACGCCATGGGTAGGGCCCCGTCCACGTACACGCTGAACATGGTGTCCAGGCTGCAGTAGCTGCAGGGGGCAGTGAGACACACTGTCATGGGTCCCCACTCCCCTTCACACAGACGACTTTCTCTTGCCTGTTGGTACTAAGAAGTGCTTTTTTGTTTGCTTTGGTTTGGGGGTTTGGGGGGAAGTTCTAAGGACAATCACATCACCGTTTGAAGGAAAAACTCGATGACGGGTCAGCTGAACTTCGGCTGCTGTCAAGAGGAGAAGAATGGCTGGGGAGCCAGTGTGGTCCGGCATGCGAGGACAAACAGCCTCAGTGAGGGGAGGGAGGCTTTAGTGAAAGCCAGCAGCCCAGAATGTCAGGGGGAGAGCGGGCCGGATCCCTGCCCTTATATTGCTGCAGCCACAAGCTGCTGCTGTAAGAGTTTTGACCCTGATCTCATGTAGCCCAGGCTGGCCTCAAACCAGTTATGTAGTTGAGGATAGACTTGAACTCTTGATCCTCTTGTGGCTGTCGAGCTCCCCTTTGCTGGGATGACAGGCATGCATCACCATACCTGGAATCTGCCAGATCGCTGGGACACCAAACCTATGTGCCACCTCTCCTTGACCTCCCCCAGCCACAGTGTCCCCTCACTCACCTGTAGTATGGATCCACCACAGACAGAATGAAGGTATAGATTCCATTTCTTTGGCCAAAAATAACCCTATTGTCTGTCTGGCCACCTAATATCTGATACTCGACCTCTGGCCACAGCAAGGGGTTGTCCTTGTTGTCCTCATGGCAGCTGACGTAGTTCTGTGGACAGAGAGGGATGCCATTCTTGGCCCTCAGCCTCTGTCCTTCACACAGTATACGTCATCTCTTCCACTGAACTCCTAAGGAAATCCCTGCAGGTAGGGCCTCAGGCCTCCTAACCCTTCCAGCCTCCTCCCTCCACCCTTCCTGGGACTCTTGGCAAGATGTAGCCTAGGCTGGCCTTGAACTTGCTTTGAAGTGGATCCTCCAGCCTCCAGCTCCGCAGTGATACAATGGCCAGCAGACACCAGGGAGGCCTGGGGGGTGGGAGGGACCCACCTACCTCTCTGTTCCAGAGGGACCCTTGGTATAAAAAGTGCAAGTCTGACTGAAAGGTGCTCCAGTTCTGAGGCTGCGATCTGCAGTTGGCGGTGGCGGCCGTCAAGGAGTAGGAGTAGGTGGTTATCCCGTTGACCTCCGTGATCACGTACTCAGCGTCCATGATTTCCTCTAGAACCCCGTCCTTCCACCTGAGACACAAGGTGAGGTTCCACGGGAGGCCACCGCTGGGGGTCACCCCGACGACAGGTGTGGGCAAAGAATGAGGGCGAGCAGAGGAGAGGGGAGTCCAGCCACCGTGAACAAGGGTCCTCCCTGAAAAGGGGGCCAAGGAGCTTAGAGTACAAAAACTTTTCCTGTTTGCGTGTTTGGGTTTTGTTTGTTGTTCTGTAGCCCAGGCTGACCTTGAACTCCTGATCCCCCTGACTCCACCTCCTCACTGCTGGGACGACAGGTGTGCAACCATGGTGCCTGGTTTATGGGATGCTGGGAAAGGGACCTAGGGCTTCATGAAGCTAAGAAAGCACTCTACCGCTTGGCCCCAGCAAATAGAACCCTGCCTGTCTATCCCTGAGAGAGTTTGGGTGGTGTCTGAGGATACCTCCCCAAATCTTAGCTCTGCACCCAAGGAATGAAGCCACCCTGACATCCCTGGGTTGAGCCAACTATGACATCTGAATGCTGAACTGAGTTTCTCATTTTAGGACTGAATTTGCCTCAGTAGCTGAGGATCAGAACAACCTGAACACACAGACATAGAGCCAACCTTGACAGGCAGGGTTCAACGATGTGGGGAAGGAGTGCTGGGGCCTCGGGGGATGCCACTGCCTCCTGAGCGATGCAGCATCCTGTTCCAAAGAGAGCCTCAGATACTCAGGGAGGTGAACAGAATTTACTTGCAGCTTCCAGGAACTGCAGAAGTTGTAGCTCCAGAAGCTTTTCCCAGCCAGCCACAAACACTGCCCAGACCCCTGCGTGTTTAAGGAAAAGTCTGCATATGCTTAGCCTCCACACAGCTTTTCCCCAAGATATTCTTTTCTTTTCTTTTTTTTGGGTTTTTTGAGACAGGGTTTCTCTGTGTAGTTTTGTTGCCTGTCCTGGAACTCACTATGTAGACCAGGCTGGCCTCAAACTCACAGAGATCCTCCTGCCTCTGCCTCCTGAGTACTGACATTAAAGGTGTGTGCTACCACCGCCCGGCTCAGGATAATCTCTTTAAGACAGAGTCTTGCAGTGCAGCCCAGACTAGCTTCAAACTTGCAATCCTTCTGCCTCAGCTTCCTGAGGTGTGTGCAACTGTACCTGCTCTGAGTGTCGTGGAGTCTCTATGTGACTGTGCCTTCATTATCATATCTGCCTGACAAACTCCTACTCATCCTCTGAAACCCCACAACCTCTCATGGAAACATAGACATTGCTCCAGGTGAGGACAGAGGCAAGAGAGAGGAGGAGGGAGGGAAACCATAGACTGCATAGAAGGGGTCAGAAGAAAAAATGTAATCCAGCCGGGCGGTGGTGGCGCACGCCTTTAATCCCAGCACTCGGGAGGCAGAGGCAGGAGGATCTCTGTGAGTTCGAGGCCAGCCTGGTCTACAAAGTGAGTTCCAGGAAAGGCGCAAAGCTACACAGAGAAACCCTGTCTCAAAAAAAAAAAAACAAAACCAACAAAAATGTAATCCAGGTTAGTGGCACAAGAGATGCCAACACTTGAAGGCTGAGGCAGGAGTATGGAAAGTCTGAGGCCAGCCTGGGCTACGTAGTGGGTTAGAGGCTGGCCCAATATGAACAACAACAAAAGAGAGTGTGTACATCTGCAAGTCAAGCCACACAGACCTGGGCCCACACCTCCTTAGCTTTGGGCTCAGTCGCTGGGGCTGACTCAGGACAGACAGAGTGGGATAAGAGGGGGCGGCTGTCCTGGGAGGAGGGAATGCTGGTGCAGTGGGGGGCCTTACATCTCCACCACGGGCTTCCACGGCTTGTCATAGTAGACCAGGCGAGGGCAGCCCAGTTCCTTGTACTGGTAATACACCAGCAGGTCGGCCTGAGCCTGGGCATCATAGTTTACTGGCCTGTAGGCTTCCCTGTGAAGAGACAAGGAGCACGGTGATTAGAAGCCCACACCAGCACCTGGGTCATTGTTTTGTCCTTAAATCACAGGTCCCGGGATCTGAACTCAGGTCCTGGCAGCTGAGCCCTCCCCAGCCAGGACTGATGTGGAAAGACTGTTTGGTTTTTCAGGTTTATATTTATGTGTCTGACTCTTTTGCCCGCTTGTGTTTCTGTACACTGTGTGTGTGAGTATATGTGTGTCTGAGTGTGTGTGTCTGTTTGTATGTGTGTTTGTATTTGTGTCTGTGTGTCTGTTTCTATGTGTCTGTAGATGTGTGTGTATTTGTGTTTCGGTGTGTGTATTTGTGTTTCGGTGTGTGTATGTCTGTGTGTGTATTTGTGTGCGTCTGTCTGTGTGTCTGTTTCTGTGTGTCTGTAAATGTGTGTATATTTGTGAGTCTGTGTGTGCACGTGTCTGTTTCTGTGTGTCTGTATCTGTGTGTGTGTTTGTGTGCGTCTGTCTGTGTGTGCACGTGTCTGTTTCTGTGTGTCTGTATCTGTGTGTGTATTTGTGTGCATCTGTCTGTGCATCTGTCTGTGTGTGTGTGCCTTTTTAGTCAATGCATTTTAAGCCAAGCTCAAGTCTCCCAAGAGGGGGACACAGCCAATCAGTTGACAGCCACACAAAGCTCAAAACTGAACCCGTCCCAGCCTTCTCCTCCCAGACCCACATGTGGTTAGGAATTCTTGGACAGATGGCTGTGGGAGTCACACCTCGATGGCCCAAGGGTGATGAGGGGACACAGTGGGTAAAGGCACTTGCTGCCTAGCTCATAACTTGAGTTCACTCTCTGAGACCCACAAGCTAAAAGGAGAGAGCAAAATCCACAAATTGTCCTCTGCCTGCTACATGCTATACTAAATGAATAAATAAAATGTAATCAAAATACCTAAAAAAAAAAAAAAAAGCATTCATTTGAACAGTGTTTCTCTCTCCTAAGTCTACCTCTG
Organism: Peromyscus californicus insignis; assembly: GCF_007827085.1. Lineage (NCBI taxonomy): Eukaryota > Metazoa > Chordata > Mammalia > Rodentia > Cricetidae > Peromyscus > Peromyscus californicus. The sequence continues at coordinate 49,954,577 of NW_026294492.1, forward strand.
CCTTCATCACCCCCAGCCCCAGGGGAGGACTGATTCTGGACCATCAATGGATACTAAAATCCACAGATGTGTGAGTCCTATATAAACAATGGTGTGTGTGTCCGGGAGTGGGAGGAGCTGTTGGTTCACATCTGTCCTTCCAGCCACTCAGGAGGTTGAGGCAGGAGGATTATTGAATGTATTGTCAGACCCTGTCTCACAAAAAAGAAAGAAAACAGGTTGGAGGTGTGGTCAGGGGTGGAGCCCCACCTAGAATCCCCAGTGAGGGGCTGGGGGCGTGGTCAGGGTGGAGCCCCGCCTAGAATCCCCAGTGAGGGGCTGGGGGTGTGGTCAGGGGTGGAGCCCTGCCTAGAATCCCCAGTGAGGGGCTGGGGGCGTGGTCAGGGTGGAGCCCCACCTAGAATCCCCAGTGAGGGGCTGGGGGCGTGGTCAAGGTGGAGCCCCGCCTAGAATCCACAGTGAGGGGCTGGGGGCGTGGTCAGGGGTGGAGCCCCTCCTAGAATCCCCAGTGAGGGGCTGGGGGCGTGGTCAGGGTGGAGCCCCACCTAGAATCCCGCAGTGAGGGTCTGGGGGCGTGGTCAGGGGTGGAGCCCCGCCTAGAATCCCCCAGTGAGGGGCTGGGGGCGTGGTCAGGGTGGAGCCCCGCCTAGAATCCCCAGTGAGGGGATGGGGGCGGGGCTAAGGTTAGTACCTAGACTACATCCTCTAGAACTGTAAGTCATAAACCTGTTTTGTCTACAAATTGCTAAGGCTAAGTGTGTTTGGTATTGCATCAGAAAAAACACTGGGCTGCCTTCCTGAATAACAGACCACCACCAAACCCAGCAGCACCAATGCTGACCTTGGCTTTGTGCTGGTTACTTTTATTAGTCAACTTGATACAAGCCAGGGTCATCTGGGAAGGTGAATCTCTGGTGACAAAATGCCTCAGAAAATGCCTCCATAAGATCAGGCTGCAGGCTAGCCTGTAGGACATTTTCTTAATTAGTGATTGATGTGGGAGGACCCAGCTCACTGTGAATAATGCCATCCCTGGGCTGCTGGTCTTGGGTCCTATAAGAAAGCAGGCTGAGCAAGCCATGGGGAGCAAGCCAGTAAGCAGCGCCCTCCATGGCCTCTGCCTCAGCTCCTGCCTCCAGGTCCCTGTTCTGACTCCCAGGATGATGGACCACAGGCTGTGAGCTGAAATAAACCCTTTCCTCCCCAGGTCGCTCTTAGTCATGGTGTTTCATCACAGCAGTAGAAATCCTAATGAAGATAAATTTGGTAACACGAGTGGGGTGTTGCAGCGGTAGACACAACCATGTTGTTCTGGGGAGGATTATGGAAGGAGTCTGGAACTTTGGACTGGAAAAGTCATTGAGTGTTGAGAGCTCAGTGAGCTATTACGAGACCTTGAAAGATAGGAGTGTTGAGAGAAGTGCAGATGATGGAGACGTGTCTTGTGGAGTTTCAGAGGGAATTTAAGAGGCCCTCAAAGACTGTTAGGGCTCTTTGTTTGACGTTTTGCATTAAGAATGTGTGTGTGTGTGTGTGTGTGTGTGTGTGTGTGTGTGTGTGTGTGTGTTTAAAGAAAAGAAAAGAATGTGTGTTTTAGAGCTGGGCCTGGTGGCACACACCTTTAATCTCAGCACTGGGGAGGCAGAGGCAGGTGGATCTCTGTGAGTTTGAGGCCAGCTTGGTCAACAGAGCGAGATCCAAGACAGCCAGGGCTACACAGAGAAACCCTGTCTCGAAAAAACAAAAACAAAGATTCTGTGGTTCTGCTCAGTTGGGGCTGCAGAATTGGCTGTGATTAAGAAGAGACCAGCACTGGGAGAGGACAGGAGAGGCCACTGGTGAGGGTGCAGCCTCAGTGTCATGGGAGACCCCAGCATGCTGGAGATGCCAGGATTGTAGATGACCACCGAGCACAGCAGCAAGTGTGGGGTGGAGCCGGCCTGAGTCTGGACCCGAGGTTGTATCTGCTGCAGAGGGCGGAGCTAGAGAAGTGGAGCCCAGAGGGGGACACTGAGCTACAGGAATTGATTTCCACTTGATTGTCAACAGCATCCTGGTTCTTCCCTCTTGGAGTAAGGAAGTATTTAACTTATTGTTTTTATTTTATTGGAGCCCACAGTCAAGGGACTTTAGACTTTTAGGAAGACATTGGATATATTTCAAGATACTGAATTTTTTTTGAGTGTTTGAATTTTAAATACTTGGGTTGTATTTTTAAATATATTTATATTAACATGAATCATTGGAGACAAACAAGAAAGGAAAGGTTATGGGTTAATACTTATGTACTTGTGTGTCAAGGGGTCAAATGTTCTGTTTGTTTGTTTAGTTGGTTTGGTTTGGTTTGGTTTTCCAAAACAGGGTTTCCCTGTGTAGCCCTGGCTGTCCTGAAACTCATTCTGTAGACCAGGCTGGCTTGGAGCTCAAGAGATCCACCTGCCTCTGCTTCCCAAGTGCTGGGATTAAAAGCATGCGCCACCACTGCCTGGCTTCCTGGTTGGTTTTTCTGTCAAGGTGATATAAGCCAGAGTTATCTGTAAAGAGGGAATCTCAGTTTAGAAAATGCCTGTGGTGCATTTTCTGGGTTAATGATTGATGTGGGAGGCCAGGCTTACTGGGGATGGTGCCACTCCTGGGCAGCTGGTCTTGAGTTACTTAGGAAAATAAACCAAGGAAGCCATGAGGAATAAGCCAGTAAGCAGTGTTCCTCCACGGTCTCTGCATCAGCCCTTCCTCAGGTTGTAAGGATTATGTCCTTAATTACGTCACCAGCCTGTGATGGCGTCCCAGCCTAAAACACGGGCGTGCCCTCTGTGTGTTCTCTTTTTCCGCACTCTCTCTCTTTCTGTCTGTCCTCCCCCCTCCGCGTGGTCCCCCCCCCCGGTCTGTCTCTCTCTCTCTCTCTCTCTCTCTCTCTCTCCCTCTCTCTCTCCCTCTCTCTCCCAATAAAGCTCTAGAAAGGTAACTATGGCTCGTGATTTTTCCACCAACCAGCACTCTCCTCCCTCGGCATGGCCGCTGCTTAACCAACACAGGCTGCTTTTGGCCATGACGTCTTATAGCAATGCAAACCTCCTAGGATAGCTTAGGGCCAGTGCTGAGGCCCGGCTTTGACTCAAAGTGCCACCTCAAAGGAGAGGCATCGAGATGGGCTTCAGTGCCTGGCACTAAGGGACAGCTTCCGGCACACCACTGCATCGCACTAGCTCCTGGGGCTGCATGGTTCTCCTGGGCCAGACACCAGTTTTAAATCACTCTGCCTGGTTCCCTGGGGTCTCTGTCCCAGTGTGTGGAGGGCTGGGGGGTGGGCAACACCCCACTTACTTCTCAATGGTGTAAGTATAGTTTCTTTGCAGCTCCACCGGGTTGAGGATTCCCATGGAGCAGGCAGAGATTTTGCTGTAATGGAGAGAAGTGGACAGACCTGAAGAGGGACAGGACAACCAGGGATGGAGCGGTGGCGGCGGCGGCGGCGGCGGCAGCGGTAGGAGGAGGGACACGGGAACCGAAGGGGGCAGCAAGGCTGGGAGGGATGGGATCCCAGCCCCAGCTGTGCAGGGTGGGGGCCTGCAGGGGTGCTAGGGAGGGTTCCAAATCCTTCCTTGTAAATTAAAATCCGTGGCTGCAGAGATGGCTCACATGGGGGAGGGGCTCACAACTGTGTGCAATGCCAGCTCCAGGGGAGCTGGTGCTTCTGGACTCAGAGAACTTGCACTCTCACACTCACACACAGACTCAGACATTCAGAGTCACACACACTCACACATACTCACACTCACACACAGACTCACACATACACTATCACACACTAACTCACTCACACAAACATTAACACACTCACATACACTTACTCACACATACACTATCACACACTAACTCACTCACACACTTTATAGTCTTTAACACAAGAAAGAGCAAATCATCATAGGAAGGTCAAGGCATTGTGATACTAACAAATTCAAGTCACACACAGGATGGCCCCAGAGCATGGCATGGCCACCTCCATGCATGGCTGACCGATCACCTCCTGGCTCAGGATGGGCTGCTTCCAGGAATTTGGGGTTTTCAGTGTTTGATTTGTAATAGAACTGCTAATTATGTGCAGAATTTTTATTTTAATATTTAAAGTTAACATTTAATAACATGTAATTTAAATGGAATATTTCAGTGTTTGAATGTCTGTTTGTTTTACGTGTGTGAGTGTGTTGCCTGCATGTCTGTCTATGCACGTGTGTGTGCAATGCCCACAGAAATCATCCTAAATCATCCCCTAGACCTGGAGTTACAGACAGTTGTGAGCCACCACATGGGTGCTGGGAACCGAACCCTGGTCCTCTGCAAGAGCAGCTGTTGCTCTAAAGGCTGAGCCCTCCCTCGGGGCCCTCAGTTCCCTATTATAGAACTGCTAAACATACAAAAGTCGCTGGAATAATGTCACCTCACTCTAGCGATGTTGCCGGCCCCACCCTGCATCCCCTATCCCCGGGGATGTCACACTCACTTCTGCACAAGTATCTTCTTTGTCTTGTCACAGCCAACTGAGATGAGCGTGGACTGCAAGGAACAGACACACTTCATGAAGAACCACTGTCAGACCTGCCAAGCCTGATCCCAACAGAGTGGCTCTCAGTGTCACATCTCATCTTCCCAAACCCAAGCTCTGTCCCTAGAAAACACCTAACTCTCCATCCCCTCCCCTCAAAAGCACACAGTCTCCACATGGCAATTGTCTGTAAGAACTGTATTCCTTTTCCTGGCTGAGTAATATTCAATCGAATGGATGGGCCACGTTTTCTGTATCCACTGGTCAGTTTTCCCACTCTTGTCCCTTGTGAATTGTGGCTGCACCCCTGCTGAGCTGCACCTGGCCTGACTCCAGAGAGTAACAACCAGCCCTAACCCGTCTTTTGTTTAACCAATATCTTTTGTTTCTCTTATTGCCCTATGTGAATCTTGTCTCAGTCTCCCATGGATACAAAGGCCTATGCAAAACTTGGTTCAGGAAATTCGGAAAACCATGGTACTTGATGAATCGAGGAATTTGCACTTGGCCTTGTATTTTTGGGAGCTCCTTTCAGGCTGTTTTGAGAATACGGAAATCAACTTACGAAAGTATAAATATTGAGAAAAATAAAAATGCCCTGGGCAAAGGGAAAGTCCTTAGAGGCTGGACTCCCCTGATGTGGGATGGTCTGTATGTCAAGTGTGTTGCTGTTTGGTCAATAAATAAAACACTGATTGGCCAGTGGCCAGGCAGGAAGTAGGTGGGACAAGGAGAGAGGAGAATTCTGGGAAGTGGAAGGCTGAGTGAAGGAGACACCGCCAGCCACCACCATGACAAGCCGCATGTGAAGATGCCGGTAAGCCATGAGCCACGTGGCAAGGTATAGATTAATGGAAATGGATTAATTTAAGCTATAAGAACAGTTAGCAAGAAGCCTGCCACGGCCATACAGTTTGTAAGCAATATAAGTCTCTGTGTTTACTTGGTTGGGGCTGAGCGTCTGTGGGACTGGCGGGTGACAGAGATTTGTCCTGACTGTGGGCCAGGCAGGAAAACTCTAGCTACACTCCCCTGCAGTCAAGATAGGCTAAATTCATTCTTAAGGTGCCTCTGAGTCTTTTTCCCAAGGATCCCCGTGAACCCACACACCCATGCCGTGACACATGGCTTCAGTGAATAACACAGCTGGGAATGATGTACGGACAAGTTTTTGCAAGCAGGCATTTCATTTTCAAGTCTCTGGAAGAACCACTTAAAACAATGGTTCTCGCCGGGCGGTGGTGGCGCACGCCTTTAATCCCAGCACTCGGGAGGCAGAGCCAGGCGGATCTCTGTGAGTTCAAGGCCAGCCTGGGCTACCAAGTGAGTCCCAGGAAAGGCGCAAAGCTACACAGAGAAACCCTGTCTCGAAAAACCAAAAAAAAAAAAAAAAAAAAAAAAAAAAACAATGGTTCTCAACCTATGGGCCACAACCCATATGGGATCAAAAAACCCTTCCATAGAGGTCACCTAAGACCACCAGAAAACACAGATACTTACATTGTGATTCATAACAGCAGCAAAATTACAGTTATTTTTCTATGGTTGGGGGTCACCACAACACGAGGAACTATATTAAAGGGTTGCAGTGTTAGGAAGGTTGAGAACCACGGCTCTAGAAGTTCTGTTCCCTCAAATTGGCCAGGGATAATTCTAGAGATGCCCAGTAAGAAACAGCACTTCACCCAGAGGATTCTGAGGGATTCAGATGACCACAGGGACCCCAGCACTCAGGACACTGTCATTTTATGTCCACCCCAGAACCTGTGCAGTGCGGTGGGAGCAGCGTCCCTGCGACAGCACACGAGCAAACGTCAGGCAGCAGACGTCTGTACGCACCAGCGGCTTCAGGTCCACACACGCGATTGTCTTGTCGGCTATGTCCACGGTTATGGAGGAGATGGCATTCCGCTTGATGCTGCAAGGCAACAGGGCTATAAGGCCTGCATTAGAGTGACCACCGGTGCACTCATCAAAACGTTCACCCATCTGTCAACCATCCATCCGCCAGTATCTGTCATGGCTACTCTTGGTTGTCACCTTGACACAGTCAGGAAGAAGGAACTTCACCTGAGATTTGCCCCATCAGATTTGGCCTGTGTGGCATTTACTTGATGAGTGATCGATGTGTGACACTTCAGCATCCAGTGGTGCCACCCCTGGGCAGGTGGTCCTGGGTGGTATAAGAAAGCAGCCTGGGCTGGAAAGATGGCTCAGCCATTAGGCTAGGCTCACAGCCAAAAATATAAGAAAGCAGGCTGAGCACTGGGCCGTGGTGGCAGATGCCTTTAGTCCCAGCACTGGGGAGGCAGAGGTAGGTGGATCTCTGTTGAGCCTGGTCTACAGAGTGAGGAGTTCCAGGACAGCCAGATCTGTTACAGTCTCAGAAAAACAAAAACAAAAGAAAAAACCCAAACAAACAGAAACAAAACAAAGCAAAAAGCAGGCTGAACCACCAGGAACAGCCAGGAAACAGCACTCCTCCATGGCCTCTGCATCAGTCCCTGTCTTCAATCCTTCCTCAGCTTTCCTTCAAGATGGACCGTGATCAGTCAGTGGAAGCCAAATAAACCCTGTCCTCTCCAAGTTAGTCTTGGTCATGGTGTTTATCACAGCACCCGAAAGCAGACTTGGGTACGACACAGATACACAGACACACACAAACAGACACAGACTCACAAATGCACACACACACAAACAGACACAGACACTCACAGATGCACACACACACAAACAGACACAGACACACACAGATGCACACACAAACAGACACAGACACACACAAACACACAAACACAAACACACAGACACACACACACACACACACACATCTGCGCAGGCTGGCTTCAAACTCCCTATACGATAGCCAAGGCTAACCTCGAACTTGACCTTCCTGCTCCTGCTTCCCCAGAGCTGAGATCACGTGCATGTGCGGCTGCACTCAGGACCTGGGGTGCTGGGCCTGGAACCCAGAGCTGCATGCTTCCTGAGTGAGTGCTCTACCAATGAGCTCCAGGCCCTGTCCCCACGCAGAACTCCAGTCTAATTTTATCTCAATCTTCTGGAGGTACGGTTGCAACTCATCCCTACTTCTCCCGCTGTGGCTCTGCAATCCCTTCCGATAGCAGTGGGGAGAAGCCTCTAGCCCTCTCCAGAGAGCACATCAGATACCTGGTGGTGAAGTTGAGGTCCGCCCTGTTCTGATGCTGCTGCTGTTTGAGTTCAATTTCCTGCAGAATGGCAGCAGGGGCAGAGAAACGGACAGACAGACACACACACAGAAAGACAGCCAGTTGCAGCAGGGGTCCACATCAGCCAAATGGGGCGGGGCTAGTAAGGGAAGGGTGACTGGTGGGCACTGTGGGACCTTGTCTGTCAGCTGTCCAGCCCCACTATGTCATGGGAAAGCCTTCTGCAAGCTCTCATGGCCCTTGTGACCCCAATCCTTGGTGTCCCCCATGAGCTGCAACTTTGTCTCCCCCCTCACTGACATTTAATGTCCCAAGGAGTTGCCTGAAGTGTGGGCTTGGATGCATCCTGCCTGCTCAGGTGACCTCGTATAGACTGGCACCACAGGCAAGTCCTGTCATGACCCTGAGGCTGACAGGTGCAAGGGGGACCCCCTCTACCAGTCCCTGGCCAGAACCCAGCCCTCTACCTAGGTTCTCCCCATCCTTCCTGTGCCTGGCGCACCCCAGCCTCTCCTGTGTGACAGGGCATGTGTGGGTGGTGTCTGCATGTCTTGTTCAGGGCAGAGGAGTTGAGGGCTGTGCAGGAAGGGAGGAGGGAGGCTGATCCTTTCAGACAAGAGATACTGGCGTGAAGGATCATGCAAAGTGGCACATTCCCGGTATCCAGCCCTTAGGAAGCCAAGGCAGGGTGACATATTCCATGGCTAGCCTGGCCTACAGAGGGACACCATGTCCCACTAACACAAAACAAACAAAAATCAGTGCCTGGGGTGTCACTGGGCCAAATTGGTCAAGGCCCCTGACATGGCCACCGACACGCACCAGTTTGTACTTATAGTTGCCGTCGAAAGTGTTGCCAAACTCATGGATTTGTGCCTCGAGCCCCATGGAATGTGGGTTGCTGACCATCACCTAAGACATAACACACAGACAGCTGTCCCCTGTGACAGACACCCGGGGAGCCCTGTCCACCCTCGGCACAACCAAGCTGCTTCTGCACAGAAGCTCCTGGGTTGCAGCACACCTGGAACATCTGCCTGTCAGCTGCAGCCTTAGAGCCTGAGGCCACTGAGCTGTGAGACACAACAGGATGGCATGGACAAGAGGGAGAGTGGGGGGGTTGTTGGAAGAACCCTGAGTGGGAGGAGGAAAAGACAGAGAGAGAGGGGGAGATGGAGGAGGAGATGGAGGAGATGGAGAAGGAGGAGATGATGGAGGAGGAGATGGAGATGGAGGAGGGGGATAAGGAAGGAAGAGGGTAAAAAGGAGGAGGAGGAATTGGAGGAATGTGGAAGGGGCAAAGAGAGAAAAGAGGAAGTTTGGACACACAAGAACCTCTGGGGTTGTGGGCTGGCAGCACTGTGGAGTATGGAGCCCGTGAGACAGCTTCCTTCTGTGGCTCAGGCTGGAGTGTGCAGGCTGGGTGTAAACTCACCAGTGGTATGGGGATCTTGCCTGGCCGGGGAATCATGAGAGCAGACAGCTCCAGCTTGCTGTTCATGTCTATCGTGAACATTTGTTCTACCATGGTGCTATCCAGAAACTCCACCTGGGGGAGATGGAGGGATGTAAGGAAAGGCTGTTCCCCAGTTCTGTCTCCAGAAGCAAAGGACAAGTGGGTGATGCTGCACATTAGGTACAAACTTTTATCCTCACACTGGGAGCCACAGCTAGACTCTGTGTCCCCAGAGAACCTTATGTAGACAAGCATCCCCACTACCCTTTTCTAGGAACCAAGTTCTTCCAGAATGTTTTTTGCATGTTTCGTGCAATATTGGGGACTGAACTTGAACCCTGGCATTTGCTATGCAGATGCTCCACCTCTGACCACGCCCCAGCCCTTTCCTGGGTGAGTCTAGGTGGGGGCTCCACCATGATCACATCCCCCAGCCCCATATTCACTTTTTCTCTTAACACGAGGTCTTGCTGAGTTGCACAGGCTTGAGTGGAATTTGAAATCATTTTTCTGCAACCTCCCAAGGAACTAAAATTACAGTCTTCCGCCATCATCTCTCCCTCAAGTTTTCTGTTTCCCCCATTCTTTTTTTTTTTTTTTTTTTTTTTTTTTGGTTTTTCGAGACAGGGTTTTTCTGTGTAGCTTTGCGCCTTTCCTGGATCTCGCTCTGTAGACCAGGCTGGCCTCGAACTCACAGAGATCCGCCTGGCTCTGCCTCCCGAGTGCTGGGATTAAAGGCGTGCGCCACCACCGCCCGGCTGTTTCCCCCATTCTAAAAGCAGAGATGGGCTCAGGGAGTGACGTGCTGGGACGTGACTCTCCTCCATTATATGAGGTCCGTCTGCAGTGCCGACAGCTACCCACCCCGGAAATAAGTAACTACGAAGGTCACCGGGAATTGACTTAGATCACGGGGGTCACCTACATTACAAGGTTCAATCTGAAGGCTGGCGTTATTGAGAACGTACTGCACGTTCACAATGCACTTCTGAAAGTCAAACGCTGGGAACCGTGGGTCAGCTACCGGCGTGAGGACCTCCAGCATGCCAGTGTCCGTAAAAGAGATGCCGGCTTCTTCAGACCAGACAGGCTGCTCCGGCAGCTGCGGGAAAACCCATGTCTGAGGCCCGACCCCTGCCCTTCCGTCTTTTCTTTTGGTTGTTTCTTCCCACAGAGTCTTACTCTGTAGCCCCACCTGGCCTCACAAACACAGTAATCCTCCTGTCTCAACCCTCCCAAGAACTGGGGATGAAGTGTGGACTCAGCATCGCATGCCCAGCCTACTACTTTAAAAAAACAAAAATGTTATTATATTTATTTCTTGTGAGAGTGCACCCACGGTGGAGGTCGAAGGACAACTTAGCGGGAGGCAGTTCTCTCCCTCCACCATGTGGGTCCCAGGGATTGAACTCAGGTCATCAGGCTTGGTGGTTGGGGCCCTTGTGATCCCCCGCCCCCTCACCCCCTGGGGGCTCTTCAGCCGGATGCTGTGTGTGTATGAATATAACGCTGCTTGGGATGGTGCCTCAGCCACGCCAAGCAATCACTCTCTCTGGAGCGACAGCTTAGTCGCTTCACGTGTGTATTTCACTGTTTTTCTTTGTTCTGTTTGTGGTCTTGGGGGCTTGAGCCTGGAGCTTGGTACTGATTAATTTGCTTGTACGCATAACTGTGTAGGATGAGTCTCAGTGGGTAGAGTGCTTGCCTAGTACACACACAGCCCTGGATTCCACGTGCAGAATCCCCCAAAGCTGGGCATGGAGGTGCCTGCCTGCCATCGGAGCACTCTGGAGGATCAGGACTACACGGTCATCCTTGGCTATATATGGAGTTTGAGTTCAGCCTTAGCTACCTGAGGCCTCGCCTCAAAACAAAACGACATTTCAGTAATGTGATGCCCAGGTTTTGACTAAGGGCAGGGGTCTAAGAAGGAAGGTTCACATCACAGCTATTGGCTGAGGACTGAGACATACTTGGACTAAGGTGGTTCCCAGGTAACCCTGATTCCCGTAGTATACAACATTTTCCCGTGTCAGCAAAGCCAGCTCATAAGCATCTAGGAAAGAGAAAGCAAAGGCAGAGATGAGGTCAGGTGCAAAACAAAAGGGCCAGTGAGAGGGTTCAACAGGTAGAGGTGTTTGCTGCCAAGCCTGAAGACCTAAGTTTGATTCCCGGGACCCACATAGTGGAAGGCGAGACTCAACTTCCATAGACTGTCTTCTGACCTCCTCACATTCACGCAGGCACACATGCAAACATCCTCACACCCACGGCTGCAACAAGCAAGCAGATGTAAGAAACAAACAAAAGGCAAGGATCAGTCACCCCTCCCTGCGACCACCACCCAGCGTCAGGGGGTCGCAGGCCAATCACAGCAGAGCTGAGGAGCAGGAGCCCCAGCCAATCACAGGCGTGCGTGGGGGCAGGGGTGGGGTGGAAAGGCCGGAAGGCTGAAGGGAGGCAAGAGTGAGAACAAAAGCAAGTCACCCGCGGCGACAGGTCAGCCACGTACTCGAGGCGAGGCTGTGGATGTTGATTCCGATGTTAGAGATATCGGGGGTAACAACTGTCTTCCCTTTCCACAGCTGCACGGTTTCCATGATCTGGCCTAGGAGGAGACAGGGAGACGGTGATGAAATGTGTCCCGCGCAAGCGCACCACACTGCTGGGCTTGGGGCCTCCCTACACGGCCCCCACACCTCTCCTATGCATTCACTGGTTAGTTTTTTGATTTGGTTTTTCATTCACTGGGTCTTTAAGGCTTGCCATTGGTTTGCTATTCAAAAGCCCAAGGAGAGAAACTAGACAGACACCTGATTCTTCAAAACACAAGGGACACGTGGGCTCTGGTGAAATGCAACCCCTGAGTCTCTTTGGTAATGGAGCTCTGAAAAATGACAGCTGGACTAAGTAAAGAACAATGTTCCACGTTCACAGAGTGCATGCCACGGGTATCTGTCAAGAATAAAACTGCCTCAAGGCTCTTGACCAACCAGCAACGTGGTGCTGAGCACTGTGTGTGTGTGTGTGTGTGTGTGTGTGTGTGTGTGTGTGTGTGTGTGTGTGCATTCCTGACCTCAAGGAAACTAAAACCTAGGAGTGGAGGAGCACCTAGGAGGTTGAGGCAGGAGGATCCAGACTTCTAGGCCTGTCTGGGATACAAAATGACCTTAAGGCTAGCCCAGTCAACTTAGTAAGATTCTACATCAAATTAACTAAGAGGCTGGGGGCGTGGTCAGGGTGGAGCCCCGCCCAGAATTCCCCAGTGAGGGGATGGGGGCGTGGTCAGGGTGGAGCCCCGCCCAGAATCCCCAGGGAGGGGCTGGGAGCGTGGTCAGGTGGAGCCCCGCCTAGAATCCCCAGTGAGGGGCTGGGGGCGTGGTTAGGGTGGAGCCCCGCCCAGAATCCCCAGTGAGGGGCCGGGGGCGTGGTCAGGGTGGAGCCCCGCCTAGAATTCCCCAGTACAGGCCTGCCTTTAGACCTTCAGCACCTCTCTGAAAGTCTAGCCCAGCTTATAATTCTAGCAATAAGGAGGCAGAAACAGGAGGATCACTGGGATTTGCTAACCAGTTCCAGGTTGAGTAAAATTATATATTTTTTTTAAATATAGAAAAAAATAAAAAAGGAAGTAATTGAGCAATTGATGAACAACTCTGGCCTCCATATGCACATGAACATATACAAAGATCTGGGTTCCCAGTCTAAATTCATCCACATTGGTGGAGGTCTGGACAGGGCGTGGCTTACCTGAATTGGGGGACACCAACAGACTTGTCTGACTCCAGAGGACCAGAAACCCCCTCTGGCCTGGCTTGATGATGACGTCAAGAGAGTCACTGTACTTAAAGGGTATCCCTGCACTGTGATTCAGGGGGTGCTCCATGTAATGAAACGAACCCTGAGATAAGAGAGGTAACTGAGTCACTGTGACCCAAATCCACTGGGACAGTCCTGTCCAGTTCAGCCAGCCTCCTGAAGTGATATGAAGTCAGGCACTTCTCAAGTCAGGGAGGTAGCTCTCAGGACTGGGGAGCTCCAGGGATGGTTTGGGAGAGGCCAAGGACATTGCCCAGCCCCGGCCCTTCCCAGGATGCCCCAGAGAGTGTGTCCTACAGTGAGGACTGAGAGTGTTTGGTTGGTTGGTTGGTTGGTTGTTTTTTTTTAGGATTAAAAAATTACTGGTGTGTGTGTGTGTGTGTGTTTCTGTGTCTGTGTGTCTGTGTGTGTGTGTGAAGCTGGAGTTGTAGGTGCTTGTGAGCCACCCAGTGAGGATGCTGAGAATTGAATTCAGGTCCTCTTCAAGGCTGGGAATCAATATCAAGTGCTGAGCCACCTCTCCAGGCCCTGATGGTTAGTCACTATGGAGATAAGCCTCCAGGTACCCCTGAGAGGGAATATTTGGCCTCTGAGTATGAATGCTGATTAGATTAGATTAGTTGGGGTAGGAAGACCTAGCCACTATGGGTGGCACCATCCCCTAGGTAAGTGGTCCTAGGCACCTAAGAAAGCTGAGCAAGAATGAGCCAGGAACTGAACTCCTCCACGCTCCTGCCCTGAGCTCCTGCCCTGACTTTTCTTGGTGACGGACTGTGACCTGGAAGTGTAAGCCAGACAAACCCTTTCCTCCCTGTCTTAGTCAGGGTTTGTATTGCTGTGAAGAGATGCCATGACCACAGCAACTCTGATAAGGGAAAACATTTAATTGGAGCTCACTTACAGTTCAGAGGTTTAGTCCATTATTATCATGGTGGGAAGCATGGCGGCATGCAGGCAGATGTGGTGCTGGAGAATGAGCTGAGAGTTCTTATATCTTGACCCACAGACAACAGGAAGTGACCTGACTCACTGGGTATGGTTTGAGCATATATGAGACCTTAAAGCCCCACCTACACAGTGACACACTTCCTCCAACAAGGTCACACCTCCTAAAAGTGACACTCACCTTGGGAGGGGCAAACCACCACACTCCCCAAATGGCTTTTGGCCAAACTATCTGTCACAGCTGTAGAAGGAAACTGGAAAAGGCCCACCCTCCTCCCTCCCCATAGCCTATGCCTTCAACACAGGCAGTGTCCTAGGGCAGCGATGGGGCAGGTCACTGGGGAGAGGCCATAGAGTCTCTTGGGGTCTGTGATGGGTTTGTGAGGAGACATTTGTGGTTAGCTGGCATGGAGAGGCAGCAGGGATGCTCCGGGCACCCGAGGTAAGGATCCGGCCCCATGACCACAACCCTAAGCTGAGAAGGCCGGAAGTAGGTCTGCTCTGGAAACACCATGCTTTCCCACAGTACATTCTGGATGCCATTCACTTTTGCACAGGTTCCCTGTCCGGAGGGTGAGGCTGATATAACCTTCTTGACAAGGAAGAGAATGGTTAGCTGTGATTTACGTCACTCCTCCAGGAGAGGGACACCATGGAGGGCACCATGTGCTTGTGATGGGAGGCAAGGTCAGGATGATCATGAAATGCAACGAGCCTGGACCTCACGGTGAGACCCTGCCTGCAAAAATGCAGCAGGAGCTGGAGGGCAAGGTGAGGCCCACGCCTTTAATCCCAGCACCCAGGAGGTAGAGGCAGGAAGATCTCTGTGAGTTCGAGACCAGCCTGGTCTACAGAGTGAGTTGCAGAACAGCCAGGGCTGTTACAGAGAGAAACCCTGTCTCAGAAATGGGGGGGAAAGGCTAGGGCTGAGCATGGTGGCAAAACAAAAAAACCAAACAAACAAAAAAGAGAAAGAAAACTAGCAAGAATGTCCACTCCCGTTTTTTTTTTTTTTTTTTTTTTTTTTGGTTTTTTTTCGAGACAGGGTTTCTCTGTGTAGCTTTGCGCCTTTCCTGGGACTCACTTGGTAGCCCAGGCTGGCCTCGAACTCACAGAGATCCGCCTGGCTCTGCCTCCTGAGTGCTGGGATTAAAGGCGTGTGCCACCACCGCCCGGCATCCACTCCCGTTTTACTGGAGTACAGAGGTTTGTTGAAATGCAGACAGCAGAAGCTTCCCGAAGCTTCACACGGTGCCCCTCTCCTGGGGGACTGAAAGGAAGACACTGAGGTGCAGAGGCGATGGACCTGCTGAGGCCACGCTGCAGGAATGAGTTATTTTAATTCCCGTGTTCACCTTTATGTCTGTGTGAAGAGACCAGACAGAAGACGGTACCAGACCCCGTGGACCTGGAGTTACAGATGGTTGTGAGCAGCTGAATGTAGGTACTGGGAACAGGGTCTTACTATGTACATCAGGCTGACCTTGAACTCACAGGTCTGCTTCTGCCTCCAGATGCCTGTGCCACCATGTCTTGTTCCCGCCTTGTTCTTTTTCAGGCAGTCTCTTACTGGCATGGGACTTATCAAATAGACCAGGCTGATGGTCCCAAAGGCCCTGGGGATCCTCCTGCCTCCATGTCCCATGCTCTGGCATTTCCAGTGCGAGCCATCACATTAGGCTTTTTCCATGGGTTCTGGCAGGTGGAACTTGGGTCTTCATGCTTACAAGTTGAGCATTTTGCTGACTAATCCCAGGGATAGAGTTTAAAGACAATTACTAACTTTATGGTTCTTTATGAGGCATCTGTGTTCCCTTCCTGGAAGACATGAGGAGCAGTGGGGATCCCTATGCCCAGTAAGCCTGCATTGGCTGTGAGCATGCTTGCTCTCTGAAGAGACAGTGTCTGGGGTGCAGAAGCCTGAGGCTTGGGGTGCTGGGAATCCTGCACACAGGAGACGACTCCCTCTGCAAGGCCTGAAGAGATGCTGTGTGGGACCCAGTAACCCTGATCAACATCACCATGCTGAGCTGACTGCAAAGAGCTGGGCTGTAAGCCCAAAGCATTCCCTAGACTAAATGGGCTCATGCCCCAATTCAGTTTTTCTCATGGAGCTACCCCAGTAATGGGTCAAGGGTGTCGACTGCCATGACCTCCCTGTGTGGAGGGAGCCCTAAAGATAGACCACCTGCAGTTGTACAGACCCACAGGCCAAGGGCTGATCATGGGGTGAGGAAAAGAAAAGTAGTAGGTAGAGAGTTACGGGGCAGAAAATCACCTTCAAATTTCTGCTTTGGCTGGGGGTATGGATCATCAACAAAGCCATGCATAGAACCTTCAATGAGGGGTGGGTAGGTGGATGGATGGATGGATGGATGGATGGATGGATGGGTGGATAGGTAGGTGGATGGATGGGTGGGTAGATGGATGGGGGTGCATGGATGGATGGGTGGGTAGGTAAGATGGATGTTTAATTGGGAGGGAGGATGGATGGGTAAGTGGGTGGATGAATGGGTTAGTGGGTGGGTGGAGGGCTGAATGTGTTGACTGGTGGGTAGGTGGGTGGATGGATGGATGAGAGGAGGGGTATGTGGGTGGATGGTTAGCTGGCTGGCTGGCACAATGGCTTGATGCATAAGTGGTACATGAACGGGCAGATGAATGGAAAGGTCAGTGTATCTCAGATGCAGAAAGCACATTGCCTGCCTAGCATGTCATGTCCTCCCATCATTTGGGAAATCGAGACAGAAGGATGGGAAATTCGATGACAATCTTGGCTACATGAGGCCCCATCTCAAACTAACTAAGAAAGTAATAGACAAACTAAAAAATCCAAAAGAGCTAACTGTAGCAGTCAGAGCCCCTGACCCCAGTCCCGCTCCCACGTCTCTGAGGTCACCTTACATCCAGCCCGGTACTCACCAGTTTGTTTTTAACCTCAAGTATTCCCACCTGAGACAAGGAATAAAAGTGGAATATGCCTCCTAATGTCCCTTTAAGTCTATCCTGTGGAACAAACAGGAAATGGTGCGTGTGAATGAAACGCGTGTGACAATAACACATTTATCATTTGAGGCAACACAGGGTCTTGCATTTAGCTCTGAATACAATCTACATCACTCGTCAAGCTCAGGAAGGCAGATCTCCTACCTCCGGAATACAACAGCCATAGCAGAGGGCCAAGGCCGACAGGGTGTGACTCCAATCGCACTTGAGACCCAAGTCTGTTGTCCACATCTCCCTGCTCCTTCAGCCCCACATTTTTCTAAGACACGGATATATTTTTTTAAAGATTTATTTATGTGTTTTACATATATGGGTGCTCTATCTGCATGTACGCTTGCACACCAGAAGAGGACATTAGATCCCATTATAGACAATTGTGAGTTACAATGTGGTTGCTGGGAATTGAACCCAGGACCTCTGGAAGAACAGCCAATGCTCTTAACCATGGAGACATCTCTTCAGCCTGATACAGATATTTTTTAAAGATTTACTTTCTAGTTTTTAATTATGTGTGTGTCTATGTGTGGGTGAGCGCAGACGCCATTGGAGACCAGAAGAGGTCAGATCCCTGGGGCTGGAGTTACAGCTGGTTGTGAGCCATCTGATGTAGGTAGTAGGAACTGAACTCAGGTCCTTTGCAAGAGCAGCCAGTGCTCAAAAGAACAGGCAGTTCTCCGAACCAGTGAGCACTCTCTCCAGCCCCTCCCCAGGTTTTGACTGGATAGAAAGTACCCAATGGTTGAGGGTACTTACAAGCTCAAAACCCTGGGTTCCACACCCCATATCCCATAAACCAGGTTGGGGGGGTGGTATTTCACCCTAACACATGGGAGGTAGAGGATCAAGACTGTGTAGTCTGTAGTGATACAATTTTATGAAATTATTTCTTGACCCCCCCCCCAAAAAAAAAAAACCCGCTGAATTTTTGCTGGACCTCACAGCCAAGCTCATAACACACACTGAGGTCACTTAAGACTTAAGGCTGCTTAATGTCGCACACCTTTAATCTCAGCACTCAGGAGGCAGAAGCAGGCAGATCTCAGAGTTTGAGGCCAGCATGGTCTACAGAGTGAGTTCTAGGACAGGCAGGGCTACACAGAGAAACCCTGTCTTGAAACATCAAGAACAACAACAAAAAGACTTAAGACTGCTGTCCTACTGTGTGCTCAGCCTGCCTATTCAACCTGTCTTTAAGAGAACAATGTAGCCGGGCGGTGGTGGCGCACGCCTTTAATCCCAGCACTTGGGAGGCAGAGCCAGGCGGATCTCTGTGAGTTCGAGGCCAGCCTGGGCTACCAAGTGAGTTCCAGGAAAGGCGCAAAGCTACACAGAGAAACCCTGTCTCGAAAAACCAAAAAAAAAAAGAGAACAATGTAAGGCCGGGCGGTGGTGGCACACACCTTTAATCCCAGCACTCAGGAGGCAGAGCCAGGTGGATCTCTGTGAGTTCAAGGCCAGCCTGTTTTCCTTCCTTGGTAGGTAGGACACCACATATTTTGGTGCCTCTGAAGTTTTCTTCCATGGGTTGACTGACACAGAGGTCAGTCAGATGCATAGCAAGTCTGAGGCCATCCTGGGCTACATGAGACCCTGTGTTAAAAACCAATTAAAAAGTAGAGTCTCGGGGCTGGAGAGATGGCTCAGAGGTTAAGAGCACTGGCTGATCTTCCAGAGGACCAGGGTTCAATTCCCAGCACCCACATGGCGGCTCACAACCATCTGTAATTTCTGTTCCAGGAGATCTGACACCCCCCCCCCACAGACATCTATGTAGGCAAACATCAATGTACCTAAAATACAAATAAATTATTTTAACAAAAAGCAGGGTCTCTGTGATACGGTTAATCTACTAGAGTGCCACCCTTGCAGCAGGGTTCCCAAATACATTTTTCATATTCTTGTAACTTTGATGAAGTATCTGAGAAATGAAGCTATAATGGGAAAGGTGTTTATTTGTTTGTTTGTTTGTTTGTTTTTTGAGACAGGGTTTCTCTGTATAGCTTTGCGCCTTTCTTGGATCTCACTCTGTAGACCAGGCTGGCCTCGAACTCACAGAGATTTGCCTGCCTCTCCCTCTCGAGTGCTGGGATTAAAGGTGTGCGCCACCGGCCCGGCAATGGGAAAGATCTCTTGCTAGTTATCAGCTGAGAAGTCACAGCTCACAGTCAGCCATGTGCCGAGGTTTGGTCTCTGGCAAGGCAGCAGCATGCAGAAGTGGAGAGATACACTCATGTCCTGGTGGTTACAAAGCTGTGCTGGTGTTTTCTCTCAACACCACACAAATCCAAACGTATCTGGAAAGGGGAAATCCCAATAGAGAAAATGCCTCCATAAGATTCTCCTGTAGATGGGTCTGTGGGATGTTTGTAGACCAAGCCAGACTCCAACTCATAGGTCCACTGTGGTGATACTTCATTTGTGCTCTAACAAATAAACCTTGCTTGGAAATCAGAGTACAGAGCCAGCCACTAGTTAACCACAGAGGCCAGGCAGTGGTAGCACACACTTTTAATCCCAGCACTTGGGATCTCATGCCTTTGATCCCAGTACTTGGTAGGCACACACCTTTAATCCTACCACTAAGGAGGAGGAAACAGGAATCGATATGGCTGGGTGGAGAGAGACAGGAGCTCACCCCTTGCAGGCTGAGGAGTTGGTGAGGTAAGTAGCTGTGGCTTGTTCCTTTGTCTCTCCGATCTTTCAGCATTTACCCCTATATCTGACTCAGAGTTTTTATTATTAAGACCAATTAGAATTCGAGCTATATCTGGAGCCCAACTTTTGGGGCATTTAAATTCACGAAAAAGCCGCTTGTCTGTGGCTTTGCAGCCACTGGCACAGGCCAGAGTTGCACGCGGCCAGAGTCACCCCACCAGATAAGGTTTTCCTTTCTTTTCCTCAAGCCTCTGAGGGAGTTGGGATTTTTCTGTTGCAGCCTCTCTGCAGCAAACTCCATAGGCTTTGGGGCTCCAAAAACCGCAGGAGTTAGCCGCCTTCGCACATTCCCCCGTGGAGACGGCTGTCTCTTTGGCTTCTTCCCTCCCAGTGGGTTGTGGGATTTCTCTGGACTCCCTCCTTGGGCTGCTGCCACACTAGGTAGCTGCCTTAAAAACTCCTTGGGCTTCTACTGTCTACGCAGAGCACTCAGCCCCACACTTCACCATCATCTGAATCGCCATCATTGGCAGATTTGGTGAGACAGTTGGACATTTTTTTTTTTTTTTGGTTTTTTGAGACAGGGTTTCTCTGTGTAGCTTTGCGCCTTTCCTGGAACTTGCTTTGTAGACCAGGCTGACTTCGAACTCACAGAGATCCGCCTGTCTCTGCCTCCCAAGTGCTGGGATTAAAGGCATGCACCACCACTGCCCTGCTGGGAATTCTTAAAGGGCGGAATTAGTTAAAAGAGAGAGCTTTTTTCCACATTAAAAAAAAGGGAAACACTATTAAAAGGGAAACACTATACAGTTAGGTCTCTGTCTGATAATACGCTGGATGGTTTGAAAATGGAGCAATTAAATGAGAGGATAATGAACCTAAAAAAGTAGGTTAATATGAGTGCTAAGATACAAGTTTTAGAAAAACTTATTAAAACAGATCATAGAGATATTCAGACCCAGACAGAGGAATTTAAAGGAGAACCAATCTCAACATTGCATTATAAGGTTACAGAGAAACAGCCTAAGGTTTTCAAACAGACAACCTTAATCTATCCGGTAACCTTACAGGAACTTCCAAATGATAGATATTCCCAAGACTGTGTATGAGCTGATTGGACTCCTGTGCAAATGTTAGATTTAAAGAGATCCAAGGAAGTGATAGTGTCATACAGCATGCATTCACCTTTTGTGAAGCAGATGGTAAACTCATGGTCAACTTGTAATAAAATTATCCCTGGAGAGATTTGGTTATAGCAGCCTTAGAGCCTGGTCTTCAATTATAGTGGAGGACCTGGTGGAAAGATGAGGCTGAGACCATTGAACAATGAAGTAGGGCTAGAGGTATGGAAATCTTTCAAGACCAACTTCTTGGAGAGGGAGATTATGCTAATGTAGAAAGGCAATCTCTATATGGATGACCACACCCTGGCTTTATGCCACACAGCAGCCTTGAATGCTTAGGACAGAATTGAAGAAGTAGGAAAGAAAACTGAGTCATTTGCTACAGTTATACAGGGCCCAAAACAAACCTTCACTGATTTCCTACAAAGATTGACTTTAGCAATAAATAGAATGATACCAAATTCAGAAGCTAGACAAATAATAATTGAATCCCTGGCTTTTGAAAATGCTAATGCAAAATGCAAACAGGTAATTAGGACATTAATGGTGAGATTTGCACCCTTGGAGGAATGGATCCGAGATACAATCAATATTGAATCTCATAACCATGATGATGCTTGGATAAGAGAGGTGATTCCTGAGGTTTGAAGAAAAACTAAAATGTCAAGTGTTTCAATTTTGGTAAACAAGGTCACCTAAAAAGGGATTGTAAACAGGACATTCCCAGAAACAATGTTTTTTATAAGAATAATTCCAACAGAACACCCCTCCCTTCTAGAGCATGCAGAAGGTGTGGCAAAGGCAGACATTGGACTAACAAATGTAGATCAACAAGGGACAGACAAGGTAACCCTTTGCCAATGGGAAACACCTTGAGGGGGTCTTTCACAGGCCCCATGTCAAATTCAGTTCAGTCATTTCCTGTCATTGTGGAGGAAACTCCTTCCCAGAGCAATTTAAGCACCTAATGCCTATTGTAAGAAACCATACTGCTCTGAATGACAGAACAGATATAGAAAATAAAACAAAAATTTAAGGAGAAACCATAAATCAAGATTGATAAAGATTAGATTTGAACAAGAAAGACCTCTTAAGTAAAAGAGATGATAGTTCATCAACCAGCATAACCATTCAATTTAAACTAACTTATAAGACTAACAAATGCTTTTCATTTGATCAGATATAACTTGCCAAAAGGGAACTTTCCCAAAATTAGGGTTGGGGAAGGGTTTTATTTTTGTCTTTTCAGGAGATTGAAGGCCAAGGAATCTAAAGAACACTAGACAAACGAGACATGTAAAGAAAAAGGACAAATCATCCAGAAAAAAAATGTCATAAGATAAAGAGTAAATTGGCCTATTATTATATCACATCTCCAACAGGATGAAATTTCATAAATCTTCCTAAATGTTTGTTTCTGCTTTTCTCTAGAGACATATAATGCAAATGGTCTTTTTTGTAGCCCCAGTCCAATTAAAAATTAAAGCTGGGGGGCTGGAGAGATGGCTCAGAGGTTAAGAGCACTGCTTACTCTTCCAAAGGTCCTGAGTTCAATTCCCAGCAACCACATGGTGGCTCACAACCATCTGTAATGAGATCTGGCGCCCTCTTCTGGCCTGCAGGGATATGTGCAGACAGAACACTGTATACATAATAAATAAATCTTTAAAAAAAAAATTAAAGATGGCTTTGGAGATGGAGTGTGGTTCTCTTTTCTCTAAACCCAAGCATGCTTGTTAAAATAAACCTCCCCCCAAAAAAAAAGAAAAAGAAAAAAAATGAAATCGAAAATCTTTGTCTCATGTCAGAAGAACCAACTGATACGGGACAGAAGAAAAACCAAAATTAGGGACTATTCTATTGCCACTAATCAATCCTTTGGTTGTATTTTGACTCTTTAAAGCTTTTCTTAAGGCATAAATATCTCAAAATTTATAAAATTAATATGTATATTTTAAACTTTTTGTCATGATATTAATGGTCATGTAGAGTACTAACTAATTCTAGAAAAAGGCTTCATCTAGCTTCCTGTACATGATTTCAGGTTTGAGCCTCTATCAGGTAACTAGGAATCAAGTTTTTGGACTCTGAATGTACATAACAAATATCGATTCTTGAACCTCTTTGAGATCTGCTGCATAGGGCATTTAAAATGTTTAAGTCTTCTGCCATGAACCAAGACCATGCCTAACACAGCCAGCCATGGAGTAAGAAGGAAAGAAAGATATAAAAAGCCTAGAGGCAAAATATAGTTAAGGAGAAATGGGATCATTTAAGTTAGAAAAGCCACCTCGAAACAAGCCAAACTAAAGCTGGACATTCACAAGTAAGAATAAGTCTTCATGGTCTTTATTTGAGAGCTGGGTGGTGGGCCCCCTAAGACTTAAAAAAAAAAACAAAAACAAAAACAAAAAACCTAGCCGGGCGGTGGTGGCGCACGCCTTTAATCCCAGCACTCGGGAGGCAGAGCCAGGCGGATCTCTGTGAGTTCGAGGCCAGCCTGGGCTACAGCGCGAGATCCAGGAAAGGCGCAAAGCTACACAGAGAAACCCTGTCTCGAAAAACCAAAAAAAAAAAACAAAAAAACCTACACCTTCACCATACAAAACTTTGGGGGAACACCATACTCAAATCTCAAATCACAGCTTTCCTCTCACAGAAAGGCTTGAGGTCTTTCACATGCTTCTGTTCTTCTGTCATGTGTCCTCCTCCACTTCTCATTAGCTTCTTTTCAGAACACAGCTTTGAGATGCCATTTGGAAGTGAAGGGCAGCCATTTGGAAGTAAAGGGCAGCCATCTTGGCAATAGAGTCAGCAGGAACCTGGAACTGAGATTTCCCAGCCTCCAGAATCATGAGAAATGAGTTTCTGTCCTGTTGTATTTTGTTTGTTGAGACAGGATCTTACTCTATAGCCCAGGCTGGACTTGAATTTGCTATCTTCCTTTCTCAGCCTCTTGTGAGCCTTCACGCCACAGCTGGTCTGTTTCTCATCTATCACCCGCTCCTGGTTCTTTTGTTATAGCACAGAAAGTCTAAGACAGGCACCTTTTGGGGTCCCGAACGGATATAGATTTTGTTTTTGTCTTTTTCCTAATGTGTATGGGTGTTTTACCCACATGTGTGTCTGTGAACCCGATGCTTGGTGCTGGTGGGGGTCAGAGAGGGTGGCAGATCTCCTGGGACTGGAGCACAGACGCATGTGAACCCACAGTGGGTGCTGGAAATTGAACCTGGGTGCTCTGGAAGCGCAGCCACTGTGTGTGTGTGTATGTCTGCCTGTCTTTTTTTTTTTTTTTTTGGTTTTTCGAGACGGTTTCTCTGTGTAGTTTTGGTGCCTTTCCTGGATCTCGCCCTGTAGACCAGGCTGGCCTCAAACTCACAGAGATCCTCCTGCCTCTGCCTCCCGAGTGCTGGGATGACAAGCATGCTCCACCGCCGCCCGGCAAGCCTGTCAGTTTTCAATCGATGTGTTAATTACACAGAACCTTTGCCCCCATGTCCATGTTGCTCTTTGATCACAAACCCACTGCCCTCTCTTGTCCCCTCCCACTCCTGCTCATCTCCCTCCCCCCAAGTGGTCCTCTTTCTAACTTCACACTTCTGGTTTCCATGACTGTCTTAGTCAGGGTCTCTGCTGCTGTGATGAACAGCATGACCAAAAGCAGCTAGGGGAGGAAAGGGTTTATTTCACCTGACATTTCCCTGGCACAGTCCGTCACCAGATGAACTCAGGGCAGGAACTGAAGCAGAGGCCACAGAGGAACACTGCTTAGTGGCTGCTCCGCACACCTCGCTCAGCCTGCCAGGGGTGGCACTGCACACAGTGGGCTGGGCCCTCCTACATCTATATCATCTATCATCAATCAAGAAAATGCCTCCCAGCTCCATCTGGTAGAGGCATTTTCTCAACTGTGGCTTCTCCCCAAACGACTCTAGGTTGTATCAAGTTGAACTGATGGGTTCCATTAGGACGGTCTGCAGGAGTGTGACTTGGGGGTCACTTACAGGAGCAAATGTCTGTCCTTGCCTTCAGTATTAACCACCCACTGAGCCAGAGGGAGGGCAAGGCCTCCCCAGAGCCAGCTCTACTCCACGCTTTTGACTCTCCTTCCCCAGCCACTTACCAGGCTCTCACTGGCCAGGTACTGGAACGAGAATCCTCCATTGTCAGAGAAGAATATTTTGGTCCTAGGCAGTGGTCCACCACGGAGATACGCAAAAACGTTATTCGATAACTCCTGGGAGAAGAGCACACAGAAGACGTCACAAGAATGCTCAGTGGGTGGAATGCTTGCTAAGTGTGCAGGAGGTCCCGGCTTCTATCCCCAGCACCACAGAAACCCAGCATGCTGGTGCACACCCACGTCCCGGAACTTGGGAGGTGAAGGGTCAGGAATTCTAGGTCATCCTTAGCTATGCCTGAGAATTACTTCCACTGACCTAGCCTTGGGCATCCAATCCAAACAAATGACAACTCTGTGCTTTCATGAAAACTATGTACAAGTAAGCACTGGCCGGGGCTCGGCCCCCGACCCCTGCAGAGATGCAGTCTCACCACTTAGGTTACCATATGGATACCACAGCTTACCAATGGAGCCAAACACGGGCACGTGACTGAGGCAGAGTGCTTGGCACAGCTTTGCGTTTAACAATCAAAAAGGGGAAACAACCAAATGACTCAGCACTCTGAAGGGGTGAGGGACCGATGCACACATCTTGCTTATGAAAGCTCCGAGGCTGCATCCTGTATGCTTGTGTTCACACGCTGTGGCATCTGAGTGAGAACGTCCCCCCCACAGGCTCATCTGTCTGAACACTTGGTCCTCAGTTGGTGGAACTGTTTGGGAAGGGTCAGGAGGCAAGGCCTTTGTAAAGGAGGTATGCCATGGGGTCGGCTTTGAGGCCACAGCAGGCCCAATTAGCTCTCTCTCTCTCTCCTGCTTGTAGATAAGGACAAGAGCTCTCAGCTGCTGCCCCAGCACCATGCCTGCCTGTTGCCAGGCTCCCACCATGACAGTCACAGACTCACCCTGTGAAAATGTGAACCCCAACAAACTCTTCTGTAAGTGCTTTGGCCATAGTATCTCATGACAGCAACAGGACAGTAACTACTGTGGGATGTTTCTTTACACTGTGTGAACATATGTCGCTGTGACTGGTTATAAAGAACCTGACTGGCCAATAAGTGGACATGATAAGATTCGGAGAGAGAACCAGACTGAAGACACTGGGAAGAAGAAGGGTTGGAGTCAGAGGAGTTGCAGAGAGGAAATAGGAGGTGCAAGATGGCAGAATGTAGATTAATAGAAATGGGTTCATTTATGTTGTAAGAGTTAGCTAATAACAAGCCTGAGCTATTGGCTGAGCATTTATAATTAAAATTAAGTCTCCATGTTGATTATTTGGGAACTGGTGGGTGGGAAAGAAAATTCCCCCTACATATGTCACCCAATGTGGGGCAACTACATCCACATAAGACCTGAGAATGCAAAAAAAAAAGGCCCCAAACACACAAAAATGATGGGAAAAAGGGTAGATTATGAAATCTACTTTAATCCAAAAAACAACTGTTAAGCTCACATATTTTACATTGGTATGGATTTTAATTTATTGATACAAATTTAAAGCTATTTTGTTATACTGTATATATATTTCTACTCTTGTTTAAGGTATTATATGTTGTTGGTTATTTTTTTACTCTTTTGGGGGGCCCACCACCCAGCTCATAAATAAATCACACACAGAGGCTAATTCTTAATTATAAATGTCCAGCCTTAGCTTGGCTTGCTTCTTGCCAGCTTTCCTTAACTTAAATTATCCCATCTACCCTTTGCCTCTGGGCTTTTCCTGTTCTCTTACTTCTGTAAATCTTACTATTACTCTATGGCTTGCTGTGTACTGCTGGGTGGCTGGCCCCTGGGGTCCTCCTTCTCTGGCTACTTCTTTTTCTCCTCCCAGATTTCTCCTTCTATGTATTCTCTCTGCCTGCCAGCCCCAACTATCCTTTGCTGTGGGAGGGTCTGTATGTCAAGTGTGTTGCTGATTGGTTGTTAAATAAATCACTGATTGGCCAGTGGCCAGGCAGGAAGTATAGGCGGGACAAGGAGAAGAATAAAGCTGGGAAGTGGAAGACTGAGTCAGAGAGACACTGCCAGCCGCCACAATGACAAACAGCATGTGAAGATGCCGGTAAGCCACGAGCCATGTGGCAAGGTATAGATTAATGGAAATGGATTAATTTAAGCTATAAGAACAGTTAGCAAGAAGCCTGCCACGGCCATACAGTTTGTAAGCAATATAAGTCTCTGTTTACTTGGTCGGGTCTGAGTGGCTGTGGGACTGGCAGGTGAGAGAGATTTGTCCTGACTGTGGGCCAGGCAGGAAAACTCTAGCTACAAATGGCGCCCAACATGGTGGCAAGAGTTTCCACCTTAAAACTGAGAAAAGATTCTAAAACGGAGCTAAAAACAGCTTCCTAATTGTCTCTCTCAAATGAGCAGCAGCTGCTGGTTTGAGCTACTGGTGGGTTCCTAGCATGTAAGCTCGACCTGCTGTATGATGGGAATGAGGCCTCTGCAAGTGGCACATTAAGCTGCATGGTGGATTTAGACTTTGCTAGTACAAAACAAAAAAAGAGGTTTCTGGGCTACATGCTGCTTGGATAAAAGCATAGACCCACGATAGCTCCTAGAGCTGGTGGTAGACATGCCACTGCCATGTTGGGAAGCTGAGGTGGGCGGAGCCAGCAGTCACAGCTGCTGCAGTTTAAAGCAATAGATTCACAATAAGACAGATTCAGATGTAATAGTTTACAATGTGTGTAAAAATGTACGTAGGCTTGAAAGAGACAAGAAAGGTGATATATACAGTTATATAAACAAATACATAGTTTTAAAAAATAAAGTCTTTAAAGAGACAGTAAAATTAATATATAAAATAAGCCATGTAAAGATGAATAGTACACAGAGAATTTGGATTGTGTTGTCTTTGGAATTTTTTTTTTTTTTTTTTTTTTTTGGTTTTTCGAGACAGGGTTTCTCTGTGTAGCTTTGCGCCTTTCCTGGGACTCACTTGGTAGCCCAGGCTGGCCTCGAACTCACAGAGATCCGCCTGGCTCTGCCTCCCGAGTGCTGGGATTAAAGGCGTGCGCCACCACCGCCCGGCTGTCTTTGGAATTTTTAACTGCAGAAAACATTTGATCGTAAAAGATGTTGAGTTAAACCAATATGCATATTTTAAAGATATCTTGACTTCAAAATTTGGATATAAGGATATGTTGCTTTGGAAAAGAGTCTCTACTTTTGTTCCCACAGAAAGCCAGAGGCTATGGATTTGTTCCAGATTAAGATACATCAGGTTTGACCAGCCAAGACCCCCTGAAAGGTCTCCCATGACATCATGGCCCAGATGATCCAACATCCAGAACCTTTTCAAGGCGACTGGCTCAGATGATACACCCTCATGGACTACTCCATAATCCTAAAATTTTCTTTGTGTCCCCATAAGATACAGCGCCCCCCTCCAGCAGGAAGTAGTAAGAGAAGCTACGCCCAAATTCCCAAATTATATGTAATTTTACTTTGTTAAGGTTAAAACCTTCCTTTTTGAAAAAAAAAAGGGGGGGGGGAGTGCTGTGGGATGGTCTGTTTGTCAAGTGTGTTGCTGATTGGTTGTTAAATAAATCACTGATTGGCCCGTGGCCAGGCAGGAAGTATAGGCGGGACAAGGAGGAGAATAACGCTGGGAAGTGGAAGGCTAAGTCAGAGAGACACTGCCAGCCGCCACGATGACAAACAGCATGTGAAGATGCCGGTAAGCCATGAGCCATGTGGCAAGGTATAGATTTATAGAAATGGATTAATTTAAGATATAAGAACAGTTAGCAAGAAGCCTGCCATGGCCATACAGTTTGTAACCAATAATATAAGTCTCTGTGTTTACTTGGTCGGGTCTGAGTGGCTGTGGGACTGGCAGGTGAGAGAGATTTGTCCTGACTTTGAGCCAGGCAGGAAAACTCTAGCTACAATCCTTTCTCCTGCCTCCCTATTGACTGTTCAGTTCTTTATTAGACCATCAGGTGTTTTAGACAGGCAAAGTAACACAGCTTCACAGAGTTAAGCAAATGCAACATAAACAAAAGTAACACAGCTTAAAATAATATTCTACAACAATTATGTTTATACAGTTCAAATAAAATGTAATATATAATTAAGAAATACAGATTAATAGTCATCTATAATAGTCAAACTTATAGTCATGTTAGTTAGGTTTTCTAGGTATACAAATATATTTTTAATTAGATAAGTAAGTTTCAAACACTTCAAAGATGTACAGAATATGACATTTTTATTTTATTTTTTTTTTTTTTTGGTTTTTCGAGACAGGGTTTCTCTGTGTAGCTTTGCGCCTTTCCTGGAACTCACTTGATAGTCTAGGCTGGCCTCAAACTCACAGAGATCCGCCTGGCTCTGCCTCCCGAGTGCTGGGATTAAAGGCGTGCGCCACCACCGCCCGGCCAATGACATTTTAAATGTTTTAATAACTTAGACTTTTCTCGACAGTAAGACACATCTGCTCCTGGCAGCATCAGTTACTTCAAAGAGGATGATGGGGATCAAAGAAACTCGTTATGGAGTTTGTTTTCTTTATGGCAAAAGCTAGCCATGTGGGCAAAAAAATGGCCCTTGCTGAAGAAATTGCTGACAGTTACTATGGTGATATTTTATTTATATTAAAATGTTATTTGTATGTTAATAAATAAAGTTGCCTGGGGGTCAGAGCTATTAGCAAGTCATAGGAAAGCAGGGCAGTGGTGGTGTACTCTTGTAATCTTAGCACTTGGTAGGCAGAGCTGGGTAAGTCTCTGTGTGTTCAGGGATACAGCCATTATTGGATATACATGCCTTTAATCTCAATACCAATCATGGAAAACCTGGAGGCCTATACAGACAGGCCGTGAGGAGGCGGTCATGTGGTTGGGTTTACAACCAATGAGAAGGCAGAACAGGAGGAACTCTATATAAAGACTTTAACACAGGGGTAGCTCTGGTTCGGAGAGGTAGGACCACCGCAGGAGGAAGGGTAAGGTTTTAGCTCTTAGCTCTGACCTCTTGGCTTTCTTCTTTGCATTGGTTCTGTGTTTCTTTAATAAGAAGGTTGGGCCGGGCGGTGGTGGCACACGCCTTTAATCCCAGCACTCGGGAGGCAGAGCCAGGTGGATCTCTGTGAGTTCAAGGCCAGCCTGTCTCGAAAAACCAAAAAAAAAAAAAAAAAAAAAAGAAGGTTGGTTACATCTACATTTGGCGCCCAACGTGACAAGAATCCACTAAAAACCTCTTGGCTTGGCGGCAGGTCCGGTTTCCAGCCTGGGCGCCCGGCTGCCTAGCTCGGGCCCAGGCCTGACTGACCCGCAGCTGGAGCTACTTGCAATTGCTACAAACAACTCAGCCCTGCCCTGCCAAACAGGGCCCCTGCCTGTAAAGCCAAGGCTTGACTCGGCTCAAGCGGCTATGCTTTCTCTCTCTCTCTCTCTCTCTCTCTCTCTCTCTCTCTGGATTCACACCTCGAACACCAGATGGCTGTTTTGAAATTCCCTGGGATTCTACTGTTCTACCCAGACTTGGTAAGTCAATTAACATATCTATTTAAAAGAGCATTTTTTTCTACATTAAAAAAAATGGGCTTTATGTGTACATTGGAAGAAAATTGGGCTTTGTTTGAAATTTTAGGCACTCTGACAATGGAACAACTATATGAAAAGATTAATATTGATCGAATTATTCAGTTTATTACTTTTCTTATCCTCATTTTACTATTTAAAAAGACAGTTAATTTAAGTGCCAGGATAACAGTCTTAGAAAAACCTGTTAAACCTGTAAAAATGAATTATAGAGAAATTCAAATTCAGACAGAAGAAATAAATAGTGAAGCTGTCTCAAAATTGGATCATAAGGTTACAGAAAGAAAGCCAGTTTTCACACAATCACCCTTAATTTATCCGGTAGCCATACAGCAGCTACCTGATGAAGAGAATGAACAAAATACTTGGGTTCCAGTTAAAATGTTAGACTTAGAAAGATTTAAGAAGGCAATAGCATCTTATGGCATGCACTCCCCATATGTAAAGCAAATGTTAAACACCTGGTCAACTTGTAATAGGATTCTACCAAAGGACTGGTGGGATTTGGCAAAGGCTGTTCTTGAACCCAGACAAAATCTCCAGTGGAAAATGTGGTTCAATAATGAGGCTAAAAATATAGAAAAACAATGGAGGGATAGCGGAATACAAATCTGCCAGGATCAGCTTATTGGAGAAGGCCAATATGCTTAGGTACAAACACAATGTTCATATGATGTCCAAACCCTAGTTCTATGTCGAACGGCAGCTTTGAATGCATGGGACAGAGTTGAAGAACCAGGAAAAAAAAGTGAGTCATTTACAAAGGTTATACAGGGCCCAAAAGAACCTTTCACAGATTTCTTACAAAGATTGACTTCAGCAGTACAAAAAATGGTCCCGAATTCAGAAGCTAGTAAGATAATAATTGAATCTTTGGCCTTTGAGAATGCAAATGCAGCGTGCAAAAGAATAATCAGGCCGTTAAAGGCAAGATCTGCACCTTTGGAAGATTGGATTAGAGACACGGTTAATGTAGAGGCTTATGACCATGATGATATGTGGGTAGGAAAAGCAATTTCAAAAGGTTTGAGAAATGTTAGATGTTTTGGATGTGGAAAGCAAGGACATTTGAAAAGGGATTGTAAACAGGTCATTCCTAGAAATAATGTTTCTTCAAGGAACACTGGCAACAGAATGCCCCTTCCTTCTGGAGCATGCAGAAGGTGTGGTAAGGGAAAACACTGGACCAACGAATGTAGATCAACAAGGGACAGACAGGGTAATCCTTTGCCTCAGGCTTTGGGAAACTCCCAGAGGGGCCTCAGGCAGGCCCCCACAGTAAATCCAGTTCAAATCTTTCCTGCAGTTGTAGAGGAAACCCCTACTCAAAGCAACTAAATAACCAAATGTCTATTGGAATAAATCATGTTGGTCGAGATGATGAAACAGAGAAAATAGGAAATTCAGGAAAAAACATAAAGAAAAATTTTTGGCAAACTTCTATTAATGAACAAAGACCAAAACTAACAATAAAGATAAATGGTGTTTTGTTGTCTGGTCTGGTAGACACAGGTGCGGACATTACCATAATTGCACCAGAATTTTGGCATCCAACTTGGCCTCTTCAAGAGGTAAACATACAACTGTTAGGAATTGTGAAACAGAGTGCAAGATGGCTCGAATGTATAGGTCCAGAAGGACAGAAAGGAAAATTAAAACCATATATGGCTAACATAGCTATGAACCTGTGGGGTCGAGACTTGTTACAACAATGGATACTCAGATTAATATCCCTCTAATCTCAGAAACAAATCATAAATTAGTACATGTTTCTGAGAGAAATATTAAAAGATATTATTCTAATGAGTGCTCACCAGCCATCCATGTCATACAAGAACAGGGCACAACAACTGATAATTTTCCAAAAACACCAACAGCTCTACCTTTAAAATGGTCAACAGACAAGCCTGTATGGGTTCAGCAATGGCCTTTAACAACAGAGAAACTCCAGGCTTTAGAAGAGCTGGTACAAGAACAGTTAAATGCTCATCATATTGAAGAATCAACCAGCCCTTGGAATTCTCCTGTATTTGTTATTAAAAAGAAATCTGGTAAATGGAGAATGGTAACAGACCTTAGAGCAATTAACAAAGTAATTCAGCCAATGGGCTCTCTACAATCTGGAATTCCTTTGCCTACTCTGTTACCAAAAGGATGGCCTCTCATAGTTATTGATTTAAAAGACTGTTTCTTTTCAATACCCTTACAAAAAAAAAGACAGAGAAAGATTTGCTTTCACAGTGCCTACTTATAATAATTCTCAACCGGTTAAAAGATTTCAATGGAGGGTTCTCCCACAGGGAATGTTGAATAGCCCAACTGTGTGCCAATATTTTGTACAACAGCCATTAGAAGTAGTACGTAAAAAATTTCCTAAATCTATAATTTACCATTATATGGATGATATTTTATTAGCTGACTCAAATGCAGATACTTTAGAAAGAATGTTTGAAGAAGTAAAGAAAATTTTGCCTTGCTGGGGATTACAAATTGCTCCTGAAAAGATTCAAAGAGGAGATTCTATTAATTATTTAGGATATAAAGTAGAACTTCAAAAAATTAGACCTCAAAAGGTGCAAATTAGGAGAGAGAGACTACAGACTCTTAATGACTTTCAAAGATTATTTGGAGACATTTCTCATCTAAGAACTATTGTTGGGGTAAAAAATGATGAACTGAATAATTTGTTTAAAACCTTAGAAGGTGACAAGGACTTAAATAGTCCAAGAGAATTATCACCTGAAGCTGCGAAAGAATTGGCCTTGGTAGAAAAGAAAGTACATGAAGGGCACATAGATCGTATTGATCCAAAGCTGGATTGCATTTTGGTTATTTTACCTTCTAGGCATTCCCCAACAGGAATATTAATGCAAAGGGAAGATATTATATTGGAATGGATATTTTTACCAAATAAACCAAATAAAAAATTAAAAACTTATGTGGAAAAAATCTCTGACTTGATTTGGAAAGGAATATTGAGACTTTGTCAATTAGCAGGAATAGACCCAGCAGAAATTGTCGTACCTTTAACTAAGGAGGACATTGAAAAATTATGGATAGAAAATGAAGCTTGGCAAAAAGCTTGTAGTAATTTTCTGGGAGAAATTAACAGCAAATATCCCAAAAGCAATAGAATTGATCTTATAAAGAGAGCTGATTGGATCTTGCCTCGAATTGTGAGGAAAAAACCCATATCTGGAGTTCAGACATTTTATACAGATGCCAACAAACAAGGAAAGACAGGTTACAAATCAGAAAATTTAAGTAAAGTGGTTCAAAGTCCTTATAATTCAGTTGAAAAATCAGAATTGTATGCTATTCTGTTGGTATTAATGGATTTTTCAGAACCTCTCAACATAGTAACTGACTCTCAGTATGCTGAAAGAGTAGTATTACATATTGAGACTGCAGAATTTATCCCTGATGCTTCAGAATTAACTTCACTATTTATTCAATTACAAGATACAATCAGAAAAAGGAGTCATCCTTTATATATAACTCACATCTGATCCTATACTGATCTGCCAGGCCCTCTAGCACAAGACAATGATGAGATTGATAAATTATTGATAGGAAATGTGCTGGAGGCCTCAGAATTTCATAAAAAACATCATGTAAATAGTAAAGGTTTAAAAAAGGATTTTTCCATAACCTGGCAACAAGCCAAAGAAATAGTAAAGAAATGTCCTACTTGTTCCTTCTACAATCAAACGCCATTACCAGCAGGATGTAACCCAAAGGGTACTCAGAGGAATGAAATCTGGCAGATGGACATGTTTCACTTTGCAGAATTTGGAAAATTGAAATATGTACACCACACTATCGATACTTATTGAAGATTTCAATGGGCAACTGCTTTGAGTTCTGAAAAAGCTGATTCTGTAATCACTCATTTGCTAGAAGTTATGGCCATTATGGGTATACCTGCACAAATCAAAACTGATAATGCTCCATCATATGTCTCTGTTAAAATGAAACAGTTTTTTGCTTATTATAATATAAACCATATTACAGGTATACCACATAATCCTACAGGTCAAGCAGTTATAGAATGATCAAACAGAACTCTAAAGGATATGCTAAATAAACAAAAAGGAGTAACAAAAACCCCCAGAAATAGACTACATAATGCTCTATTAACTTTGAATTTTCTTAATCCCAATGAGAAAGGAACAACAGCTGCAGAGAGACATTGGACAATAGAAAAAACTACAGAATTAAATCAACTTATATACTTTAAGGATGTGCTAACCTCAGAATGGAAACCAGGATATATGTTACGTTGGGAACGAGGTTTTGCTTTTATTTCTACAGGAGAAGATAAGCTGTGGGTACCATCAAAATTGATAAAGGTTCGATTTGAACAAGAGAGACCTCTTTTTTTTTTTTTTGGTTTTTTTTTTTTTTTTTTTTTTTGAGACAGGGTTTCTCTGTGTAGCTTTGCGCCTTTCCTGGGACTCACTTGGTAGCCCGGGCTGGCCTCGAACTCACAGAGATCCGCCTGGCTCTGCCTCCCGAGTGCTAGGATTAAAGGCGTGCGCCACCACCACCCGGCAAGAGAGACCTCTTAATTAGAGGAGGTGGTAGTTCATCAACTATCATGAACATCCAATTTAAACTAACTTACACCAGTAACATATGCCTTTTCATCTAATCAGATAATAACTTGCCAAAAAGGAACATCCCCAAAAAACCTTGGGGAAATGCTGTGGAATGTTCTGTATGGCAAATGTGTTGCTAATTAGTCAATAAATAAAACACTGATTGGCCATTGGCTAGGCAGGAAGTGTAGGCGGGACAAGGAGGAGAATAAAGCTGGGAAGTGGAAGGCTGAGTCAGAGAGACGCTGCCAGCCACCACGATGAGAAACAGCATGTGAAGATACCGGTAAGCCACGAGCCATGTGGCAAGGTATAGATTAATGGAAATGGATTAATTTAAGCTGTAAGAACAGTTAGCAAGAAGCCTGCCACGGCCATACAGTTTGTAACCAATATAAGTCTCTGTGTTTACTTGGTCGGGTCTGAGCGGCTGTGGGACTGGCAGGTGATAGAGATTTGTCCTGACTGTGGGCCAGGCAGGAAAACTCCAGCTACAGGGAAAGGTTTTTGTTTTTGTCTTTTAGGAGAATGAAGGTTAAGGAATCTGAAGAACACTGGACAAATGAGACAACTGAAGAAAAGGGACAAATCGTCTATCCTAAGAAACAGAGTGAAATGGCGTATGGGTATGTTATCTAAAAAATTTTATGTCTTCCTAAATGTTTGTTTCTGCTTTTCTTTATTTTTTTTTAAAGATTTATTTATTGTATTATTATTGTGTATACAGTGTTCTGTCTGCATGTATGTCTTCAAACCAGCAGAGGACACCAGATCTCATTAGAGATGGTTGTGAGCCACCATGTGGTTGCTGGGGATTGAACTCAGGACCTCTGGAAAAGCAGCCAGTGCTCTTAACCTCTGAGCCATCTCTCCAGCCCTCTGCTTTTCTTTAAAGATTTAACACTATTTAACTTCTAATAGTCCCAGTTCAATTAAAATTTAAAGCTGACTTTGGAGTTGGAGAATGGCTCTCTCCTTCTTTAAACTCAAGCAGGTTGTTAAAAGGAAAATGCAAACTCCCTGTATCATGCCAGAAGAAAAGAGCCATCTTCTGCTATGGGACAGGAGAAAAGACAAATTAATTAAGGGACTATTCTATTACTAATCTCAACTCTTTGATTCTGTTCTGATTCTTTAAACTTTTCTTAAAGTATGAATTTTATATCAAAATTTACAAGATTAATATACATAGATATATATACATTTCAAAAACTTTGTTAAGATATAAATGGTCATATAGAGTACTAACTAATTCTAAAAAGCCGCATATATTGTCTTTGTGTTCGAGTCTCTTATCAGTTTTTTGCAGGAAATCACGGTCAGGCCTAACATCAACTGAAGTCTCCAGGAAGAAGATGGGGCCCCACAACAACAACAATTCCACGTGGACATTGATAACATCACTAAGCTGACAAACATCATCTACAGATCAGCTTTGAACTACAAAGTGCTCAGAGCAATTTTGAGAGAGCTAGCTGAGATGATCCAGTCTCAAAGACTACTTGAATAAGGATTTGAGATTAAACCCTGAACTTTGGCATTATACACAGACTGGATAACGAAGGATATAGTTACCTTTCCTAGAATTTGACAATTAACCTAAAATTTTTCTTTCAGGATAAAGATACCTTCGCCCATACCCAGCAGGAAACAATTTCAAGAATATGACGCCCACATTCCCAAAGAGTTGGTGTGGGGCGGGTGGTTTTTTTTTTTTTTTTTTGTCTTTTAATGGGTTTTGGGTCTGGAATAATTTTCATTGATTAGGGGGGTTGGTTACAAGTTGTTGTCAAGGGATAGGAAAAGGGCTAAGCAAAGGAGATTAGATTTAAGGTTCTTATAAAAAAAAAGAAAAGAAAAGAAAAATGTAAATACTTTACATTGGATTGGATTGTTTTATATTGTATACAAATTATATATATTGAAATTGATATTGTTAGAAAATGCTATATGTATATTTCTAATTGTACCATTCATTTAACAATGTAATGCAATTTTCTGATCCTTGAATGTTGTTATTACCAACTATTAGGATATAAAGAAATGAAAGTTAGTAGTTAGACATTATAATAGAACTTGTAGTTATATTAGGTATGTTTTCAAGATTGAGTAGATATATTTTAGATAGACAGGTTATCTTCAAACCCTTCAGAGATCTACAGAATATGGCATTTAAAATGTTTTAATAACTTAGAAAATTTTTCTTTTTTGTTATGACTATGAGACATGTCGGCTCCTGGCAGTACCAATCTACTTCAGAGAAAATATGGGCATTGAAGAAACTGCATATGGAGTTAACTTTCATTGTGGCAAAAGTTAGCCACTGGACAACAAAGTATCCTCGAATCAACTGCTGACAAACAGGACAGACAGGACACGAAACAAAGGACTACTGATTCTTGTCAAAACAAGTGTGGTTATGGCTTTATCAAAAGGCATCTTCTGAGGCCACGACAATATGGCACCATCCCTGAAGTGGCCTTCGCAATCCGGGAAAGGTACAGTGTCCTTTTCTTCGAAGGCAGCTGAACAGGCAGTGGGCCGATGGCTTCTGATGTGTAATGGAACACCAGCTGAAACAGTTATTCTTGAAGAGTAATTAAGCTCACACCTCTCAACAGAAGAATGGCATTTAATAGAGGGATGTGGAGAAGAATGCGATGCTGAAATGAAGCCACATACACACATAGCCAAGATGAATGGACAGCTGAATTCAAAAAACATCAACAATTTCCAGAATTTAAAATCCTGAATCATGACATGACACTAGTGGAATTCAGGTGTTTCTGGTTTATAGACTGCTCTCACCCAAGGTGAGGCTGAACTGTTGACCTTGTGTACATTCTACTTCACAAATGAGTCTGTCAGATACGCTAAGCCTATAGGCTGAAGATGATGCCCCAACACTGCGGAGAAACCTCAGATGATTGTCCAGGCAGCTGGCTGTTTCTGTCAACTCACAATTTTTTGGAAGTTGCTTGCATATACTTCCTGTTTTTATTTTTTTGTTAGCTAATATTATTTCCTTCTTGGGTCTCTGAGGGAGTTGAA
The DNA here is from genome assembly GCF_007827085.1 of Peromyscus californicus insignis. NCBI lineage: Eukaryota > Metazoa > Chordata > Mammalia > Rodentia > Cricetidae > Peromyscus > Peromyscus californicus. Next base: position 49,992,646 of record NW_026294492.1, read on the forward strand.
GATTAGTTAGTTATAGTTGAAGATTAATTAGGATAGAAAGTGAATTAGATACAATAGAATAGATAATGGAATTATTTTCTCTGAATTTGTCAAATACAAATGAACTAGACATTGTTTAGGTATTTATTACTTGTATATATTGTATATAGTTATTGTACTTTTGTATATAGTTTTTCTTATGTTAGTTATAAGCTTTTTCTTTTTTCCTTTTTTATTAAAATAGAAAAGGGGAAATATGGTGATATTTTATTTGTATTAAAATGTTATTTGTATGTTAATAAATAAAGTTGCCCGGGGGTCAGAGCTATTAGCAAGCCATAGGAAAGCAGGGCAGTAGTGGCGTACGCTGGTAATCCCTGCACTTGGTAGGCAGAGCTGGGTAAGTCTCTGTGTGTTCAGGGATACAGCCATTATTGGATATACATGCCTTTAATCTCAATACCAATCATGGAAAACCTGGAGGCCTATACAGATAGGCTGTGACGAGGCGGTCATGTGGTTGGGTTTACAACCAATGAGAAGGCAGAACAGAAACTCTATATAAAGACTTTAACACAGGGGTAGCTCTGGTTCGGAGAGGTAGGACCACTGCAGGAGGAAGGGTAAGGTTTTAGCTCTTAGCTCTGACCTCTTGGCTTTTTTCTTTGCATTGGTTCTGTGTTTCTTATTTAATAAGAAGGTTGGTTACATCTACAAGTTACTGTCCAAATTGGACCAGCAGGACACACAAAAGGTGACTGCTGAACTTTGCCAAGACAAGGTAGGGCAGTCTTTCAAAATTTCCTGCTTCTGGAAAAGGTCTGTCAGATATGCTGGGCTTGCAGGCCAAAGATGGATGCCCCAACATTGCAAAGGAACTTTGAGTGACTGTCCAGGCAGCCCGATGTCCCTGTCATTAGGTAACATTACATCTTTCTGGTGTCTTTGATGGAACTGAAGGCTAGATAGTTATAATAATAGTTTTCCTCAGTTATGATATAAGGTAGATTAGATATCTTTAGATTCACCAAGATAAAATAGATAATTGAGTGTTTTCTCTGATTTTGTCAAACACAAATAGACTAGATATTGTAACTGTAATTCTTAATTGATAACTGTTTTGTTGTATGTAATTTTACTGTGTTAAAGTTAAAACCTTCCTTTTTAATTAGACAAAAAGGGGGAAATGTGAAATATTCCTTTACACTGTGTGAATATAGGTCACTGTGATTGGTTTGACAAAGAAGCTGACTGGCCAACAGCTGGACAGACTAAGGTTAGCCAGGAGAGCCGAACTGAGGACACTGGGAAGAAGGAGGGCAGAGTTGGAGGAGTCTCCAGAGACACGGAGATGAAACAGGCAATAAAGATGAAAGAGAGGTAACACCATGTGGCAGAATACAGATTCATATAAATGGGCTAATTCAAGTTCAAAGAGTGAGCTAGTAACACACTTGAATTATTGGCTGAGCATTGATAATTAATATTAAGTCTCTGTGTCAGTTATTCGGGAACTGGCAGGTGGGAGAGAAAAGTCCACCTACAAACTACCATATATTCCTAAAACAATGACGTTACAGGGGCGGGTGGTCTCCGGGGAGATTAAGTGTGACTATGAAAGGGGTGGATGGAGGACAGTTCTGTGGAGATGACATTTCTGGACAGTAGCTCCCCCTTGTTAGGTCACAAAGTAGGTGTCCCCTGGCCCCACAAATGGCGGTGCTGTTGACAATAGCCTAAGATGATGGCCCAGGCCCAAACCAGGGCAGATTCCTACCAGATCAACAGAAACTTAAAGACAGCATTCCTCAGAAGTCCCGTGATGCACATTTCTATGTCAGGAAAGCATTACTTCCCTGCCCCCCACGGCCAATTACCACTCTTTTGGAGTGTACCTGGTTCCCTATTAACCCAACACATCTGCCTCAGCTCAGAGACTCTCACCAAGCTGACTCACATAAATCCCACATGCATTCCCACCACGCTGCACTCTCCACTCCCAATAAACTGTTTTTCCACCCATGGAATGGTCTAGTTTGGTGGTTTCACTCTGCCTCACTTAATCCCTTATCTATGATTTCACTTTTGGTGGATTCAGTGGCCCCCTCCCAAGTAAACCACCGTCTAAAAATATTAAAGGTTAAAATCCAGAAGTAAGTTATAAGAAATAGTGTGAGGTGTGTTTTGAGTCCCTTGGAGAGTCCCAGCTAACTGGAGGCCCTGGACGCCTGGCTTCCACAGCTGTAGCCAGCTTGCGCCAGTCTGGGACCTCTCAGTTGACCTCTGGGTTGGATAGCCACAGGCAGTCTGTTACATGACTGTGCTGCTCATCGGAAAGGGCAGGAATTTCAAGACACAAGACATAAAAATTTCTGTCCTGACCCAGGGGGATGGGGTACTCAGGAAGAGCCCTCCCTGAAAAACCCACCTAGTGATGAATTCACAGGCGAGGAAAGGCTGCCAGAACATCCAAACCTCATTTCCTTGTAGGTAGAAGTTTCTGGCCCGCCCACCAGGTCCCAAACAACCACACTGAGGCTTATTATTAATTATACATACTCAGCCGATAGCTTAGGCTTATTACTAACTAGCTCTTTCAACTTAAATTAACCCATTGCTATTAATATATGTATTACCATGTGGCTCATGGCTTTACCTGTCCTCCAGCATGTCTCCGGTGTCTCCTGGTGACTCCTGTGACTTCAACCTTCTTCTTCCCAGAACCTTTAGTTTGGTTGTCTCGCCTGTATTTCCTGTTGTGCTACCATTACTCCTTCAGCCACACGTCTGGCCTTTGCTCTCGGTTTGTTTGTTTTTTTTTCTTTTTTGATTCTTGGTTTTTGTTTTGTTGGTTTGTTTGCTTTTTCTTTTTGTCTGTTTATTTATTTATTGAGGTTCTCACTGTTTTGCCAAGGTTAGTCTCAAACTCATGGCTGTCCTCCTGCCTCAGCCTTCTGAGTACTGAGATTGTAGGGGTGGGGCACCAAGGCTAGGTTCAATTAACTTTTTAAAACTTGTTTTTGAGCCAGGTGTTGGCGCACGCCTTTAATCTCAGTGCCGAGGGCTGTGGGAGTATACAGCAGGTGACAACTTAGTGTTTGACAGGTCGACCCTCCAGATGCACGATTCCCTGTTGGGGCCCCACTTGGCAAAGCCATTTTGTTATTGACTGCAAATGACCAGTTCTTTTCTACCAGTAACTTCCTCAGGTGCCACTGCTATGCCTCCCTGTAAGAACAGCTGTGGGGTTTTCCACAGCCCTTTGGTGGTGTGTTTTCCATCTTTGGGCACACTTACAGTTGTGGGTGATGAGGTTATGATTTCTGTTTAAGCTGTATAATTTTGATGTGTAGAAACAATACTAGGATATTTTACATTACTCAGACTGACGTAGGATTCTCAGTTACTAGGACAGCCTGTTACATAGACAGCTTTTAGACTTCAGAGCAGATTCAAAGCAGGCTGGTTGCCCCTACAGACATTTATACAAGGTCATTTTTCCAGTTGTTATTTTGCTTATTCAAGTTCAGAGGTTGAAGCAACTTCAGACATAACTTTCTCAGTAATTGACTTTTTGCACGTAGTCCCAGCCTCAGTTAATGCTACAGGCTCAATGTTCGGCCAAATGTTTACTTACTGTCTGGGATCCCTCAGCAACTTGGAGCTACCTGCATGGGTCAATGTGACATTACTAGTCTAAGAGAAACTACACGATGTTATCTTGTGTTGGGAGAATGGGTAGAACCCTGAAAATGTAACTTATAATTGTCCAGCGTTTGGCTGTGAGAGAGCAGCCGTGGTGGTATGGAGAGCGATGGCAATGTAGAGCTATGTGAGAGCTGCTGCTGAATCTGAGTGAAGTGTGTGTGTGTGTGTGTGTGTGTGTGTGTGCGCGCGCGTGAGCGCGCGCTGAGTGAGAGATGAAAAAGAAGAAGCATTAGGGGATGTGAGAGAACGAATGAGGGCGAATGATATGAAGGAACAGTGTAAGAGCTGGGCAGAGGGAAAGAGTGAATATGTGAGTGTGTATAGGTGTGCGTGGACCGAGAGAAAATGTAACATACAATTGTTCAAAGATGGGCGGAGAAGAGGAAGTGTGAGAGTGAGACGAGAGAATGAATGAAAGAATGAGTGAGTCCAGGGTGAATAAATGATGTAATAATATGTAAAGGAATGTAACAGAGTAGAGAGAAGAAATATGTAGATGTAACTGTGCCAAAGAGACTTGTAACTGTGTGGAGGCAAGATGAAGCTGTAAAGAGAAGAGATGCAGAAGAAAAATGTATGTAGAAGAAGGGTAGGTAGTCATGTAAAAAGATGTATGTGGAGACATGGAGCTGTGTGCAGCAGTGTGGAGATGTGCAGCTGTGTGGAGACAGAAAGACTCAGAGACCATTTTTAGGATGAGGTAAAAGAGAAAGCTCACATCAGAAGGCTTGTGTGTTTCTTTATTACACCAGTCAGATAGACAGAAACTTATTTCTAATTACCCCCAGATAGAAAAAGTCTAGCCCTCAGATAGATAAGAATTTTTCCTAAGCCCTGGCTGCCTTTGTGGATTTTCTTCCATTACCCTGGAGGTGGCCTTGGAGCAGGCTCTCCATAAGGCCTCTGATATCCCAGCACTCAGGAGACAGGTGGATCTCTGTGAGTTCAAGGCCAGCCTGGTCTACACAGAGAAACATTGTCTTGATAAAACAAACAAACAAATAAAAATAAGTAAATAAATAAAAAGTGTGTGCATGAATTTTGAAAAGAGTTCTTGGGGAAGAGAGCCTAAGGCCCGGACACTGCCACTCCTCAAAGCTGTGGGTATTATACAAACGCCTCACGCTGGATGGGGGAGGCTTCACAGGAGCCATTGGCCAGGGAAGCCCTGAGGCCCCCAACAACAGGCTTCTCGGTCATCTTCCAGACCCTGTCTATCAGCTGACATGACTCTACTGCTGAGGACTCCACACACCTTGGTCACCAGTTACAGAATAAATTAGCCGGAAGCATCCTTCCTGCTGGCTGGCTTTCACAGCCAGGAAGTGCTATGTGGGGTGCAGGAGGAGGGCAAGCCACAGGGGGCTGCCCAGCCACACCACCTGTGAATGGCAATGCTGGCATTATGGCGAGTGACAGGAGGGAGCCCAAGCCTCAGTTTTTAAACCTGCTTGAAACTTTGTGGTCACAGGCCTGTGGGACCCAAGACCATCCTTTAGCTCAACTGGCAAGGGTCAAAACATCTGTTTACACTAAAGGCAAACACTGCTCTCAGCCCCGGCCACGGAGAGCTCGACGGTGAGCAGCAGTAGATTCAGAGACTCACAATGGCTACAGGTGCTGAGAATGAGGGCCAGCACTCTTACACCGCCAGCTCTGGGCACAGAGCGGGGCAGAAGGAATCTAAAAGCCGGATTAGGTGAAGGGGCTAGAAAAGACCACCTTCCCGAATGACAGGCACTGCAGTGTGGACCTGAGGCAGGGCTTCCCGGGCCATCCTCCAGGTCCCTGCTGCTGACCACCAGCTGGGTCTTGAGGGGGCAATCACATTCTCTATCTCTTGAGATAGGTTCTAGGTAGCCCCAGCTGGCCTAGAACTCAATGTGAACACCAGACTAGCCTGGAACTCATGAAGCTCTGCCTGCCTCCACCCCTAGACTTACCTGTCTATTAAACAAACCAAGTGTGTAAGACAGTGTAAGGTGTGTGTTCAGGTCATGACTGTCAGCCTAGCTCCTTTCGAGGCATAGACAGGAGGATCCAGAGTTCAGAGTCATATTTGGCCTGGGTTATATGAGATCCTCCCTCAAAAACCAAGAAAACATTCCAACACACAATAATAAAGGAAGACACACTTTGAGTTCTGTTGACTGGTCACTCCCATGGGAGGTTATCTCACGGGCGGTTACCTCACGGGCCAGCCTTCCTCTGAGTGTGGGGAAACGACACTGCCTAAGGCCACTTATACTTACAGGTTCCTAGATCATTCCTAAGTATTTGCACTTAGAATAGAATAGTGGGGGTTTTTTTTTTTTTTTGTTTTGTTTTTTAATGAAAGATTCCAACTTACCAGGCAAAATTCATTTTTAAAACAACATTTGTCGCCACTGACGTGTGAGACAGGCTGTGATATACCTGAAGGGGAGGTAAGTCAAATACATACATTATAAATATATATGTGTGAATTTTTTATTTTATTTGTGTGTGTGTACATAGTGCAGGTGCCTGAAGTGGCCAGGAGGGGGCGTTGTGTCCCTGGAGCTGGAGCCATAGGCAGCTGTGATTTTTGCTGTTGTTTTTGAGACAGGATCTCATTGGCCTACAACTGGCTATCCATCCCTCGTGGACATCCAAGTCCTGAAACTTCCTGCTTCCACATCCCAAATGCTGGGCTGAGAGTCCTGCGCCAACACACCTGGCTGCATATTTTGAGTTCTCCAAAGTTAACTATTAGGACAGGAATGGTAGCACATGCCTGTTAGTTCAGGACTTAAGGCTGAGGCAGGAGGATTGTGAATCTGAGGCCAGCCTGCACTACAGGGTGATGCCCTTTCTCAAAACAAAACAAACAACATCATCAAAACAAAACAGGGGCTGGAGAGATGGCTCAGTGGTTAGAGAGCAGGCTGCTATCACAGAGGTCCCAGGTTCAATTCCCAGAACCCACATGGCAGCTCACAGCCATCTGTGACTCCAATTCCAGGGGACCCTGTAGTTGGAATTTTCTCTGGGCTGCCAAACAACTTCCAAATAAAGACACAGAGACGTATTGTTAATTATGAATCCTCGGCCTTATCTTATGCTTGTCCCACTAGCTCTTATAACTTAACCTGTTTCTCTTCATCTACATTTTGCCTCAGGGCTTTTACCTTTCTTTCATTCTGTGTGTCCTACTTTCCTGCTTCCTTCATGTCTGTCTTGCTGGCCCCTGGCATCTCCCTGGCGTCTCTTTTCTTTCTTCCCCACAGCCTCCTCCCTCCTTCCTGCCTGGAAGTCCCGCCTATACCCCCTCCCTCACTACTGGCCAGTTGGCTTTTTATTAGACCAATCAGGTGCCTTAGGCAGGCAAGGTAACACAGCAAACACATCTTTACATAATTAAACAAATGCAACATATCTTTGCATAGTTAAGCAAATATTCTGAAATAGGACCTGACGCCCCCTTCTGGCCTGCATGGGCACTGCACACATGTGATAAACAGCCATGCAGGCAAACACTAATACAATACAATAAAAGGGGAGAAAAAACCCACCAAACTTCAGAATGGGACTGTGGCTCAGTGGGCAGAGCTCCCACATAGCATGCACAGGCCCCAGGTTCCACCCCAGCACCACATAAACCAGACATGGTGGTGCATGCCTGCTACCCCAGCACTGCAGTGGAGGGGACAGAGGGACCATGGGCTCAAGGTCATTCTGGCTATCTAGCTAGGTTGAGGCCCGCCTGGGCTACATGAGGCCCTGTCTCCAAAACAAAACAAAGTGCAGCCAAGAACAGGGACAGCAGAGGGCCCAGGGTGGCGGGGGTGGGACAGGAGATCTGGGGCAGGAGATCTGGGGCAGGAGATCTGGGGCAGGAACGGGAGACCACAAACCTAGAGTTCTACTCCATCTGTTCGAAAGGTAATTGTACATGTAGACTTTCTTATTCACCACAAACAGTAGTTTTGAATCAGAAGTGAATAAAGCGCTTGTGACCGACGCTGCTCCCACCTAAGGACAATGACAATACACTGTGACAGAATGCCTGACATGGGCCTCTGAAGGGCTGCAGGGTTGGTTCCGGCTCACAGGGAGGGCATGGTCCATCGGTGTGTGTGTGTGTGTGGGGGAACCAGACCATGACTCATCACAAATACACACTGGTAGCTGCAGCTAGTCAGGATACTAGTTTAGGAATCAACTGTTCTGGATAGTAACACTCGCTATTTAGTTATTGTGCATCGTACAGGCAGGCCTCAACCTCACTCCAATCCACCTGCCTGTCTGTCAAATGCTGGGATCGAAGTCGTGAACCACCACTCCCTGCTATAGATATTTGGTTTTTTTACTGTGTGTGGCACGTGTCTGCGTGTGCTCATGTGGACACCAGCGGTTAATGCCTCCAGCTCTTCCTGTACCACTCCACCTAATTGTTTTTTTAAGCATGTATTATTTTTAAAGGTATAGTCCAGACCTTGAACTCATGATTCTCCTGCCTCTTCAGCATATCCTACAGATGCACCTTGGCTCAGCAATTAAGACTACTGGCTGTTCTTCCAGAGGATTGGAGTTCCGTTCCCAGTGCCTACAAGGTGGCTCACAACCACCTGTAACTCCAGATCCAGGGGACCCAACACCCCCTTCTGGCCTCCCCAGGCATTGCATGCACTTGGTGCATAGACATGGAGTTACACACACAAAGTAAATTCAACTTTTAAAAAGAGTCATTATTTTTATTTATGTGTATCTGGCACATGCCTTCAGGCACCTCAGGGGCCAGAAGAAGGTGTCATATCCCCTGGAGATGGAGTAATAGGTGGTTGTGTGCCACCATGCAGGTGCTGGGGATCGAACCCAGTGCTCTAACCACTGAGCTCCTCTGATCTCATATTCTGAGGTCCGGTCTCACTGAACCTGGAGTTCTGTTTGGCTGGTGACCAGTGAGCTCCAGGCCCTCCTCCCTGTCCCTCTGCGGCACTTCGCTTCTCTGGCACTCTGCGGTCACACCCTCCCTTGACTCACGGCGCCCTCTCCTCAGCCACTGCTTCACTTGTTTCTTCCACATTTATCGGCCCAGATGCTAAGTTAGGAAGGCAGAGCTGGTCTCCGTTGACCTGTGTGCACCCTTCTTTCTCAGTAGAGACTCCTCGGAGAGTCTGGAGAGAGCTCAGCGTCTACAAGCACAGGCCGCTCCTGCAGGGGCCAAGGTTGGGTCCCCAGCACCCGCAGAGGTCACAACCACCTGTTACTCCAGTTCCGGGGGATCCAGCACCCTCCCCTGGTCTCCTTGGGCACCAGGCTTGCAGACAAAACACCATATACGTAAAATGAAAATGAATGAAATCTCAAATAAACATTTTAAGGGAAGGGGAACAGAAAAGGAGAAAGGGAAAAACTACAAGGATGAAAGAAAAGTAAGAGAAAGGAAAGGAGAGGGTGGGGAGGGAGGGGAGGAGGGAGGGAGGGGAGGAAGAGGAGGAGAAGGGTGGCATGAAATCACTCTTCTGACTTCCTGTGACTCAGCATCTCGCAGCTGACAGACCCATGCCCCGAACCCCACAGTTTCCTGAGTGTAACTCATTTGGAGTCCCAGTTGGGGAACTATCTACCTTCATTGACTTGGGAATGATGAGTGGCGGGAGGCTGCTCTCAAAATTGTCCTTCGATATGAAAATCTTCTTCCTGTGACCAAGAAAAAGGTGTCAGGAAGCTTCTCAGGCTGGGCAGTCCTAACCTTCTCCCTTCCAAGCTCCCTGTAAGCCCAGAGTCACCCAGAATTGTGTTATACTGTGTCTGCCCACTTTTATTTTTTTTAATGACATAGAGATAAAATGGCCACAAATGAAATATGCCAGGTGTGGGGTGGCACAGGCCTACTGTCCCGACACTTCAGAGTCTGAGGACAGAAGATCAAGAGTTTCAGGCTAGCCTGGGCTACATGAGACCCAGTTTTTAAAAAAAAAAAAAAAAAACCTGGCAAACAGATAAACAAAGAAATAGACGTGTGTGTGACCAGTGACCAGCAGTGGCGGTGCACCTAGCGATCTACTCCAGCACTCCAGAGGCTGAGGCCTGTGGCTGCTGCAGGTTTGAGGCTGCCTGGGGATATAGAGTCAGAGTCTGTCTATAAATACAAGAACAGGGACCCAGTCAGTAGTGCTCGCCTTTAATCCCAGCACTCAGGAGGCAGAGCCAGGCGGATCTCTGTGAGTTCAAGGCTAGCCTGGTCTATAGCCAGGACTACACGGGGAAACCCTGTCTCGAAAAAACCAACCAACCAACCAAACAAACAAACAAACAAAAAAGGAACATGGACCAGTAAGATGGCTGGATGGTTAAGACGCATGCCCCACGCCTGACCACCTGAGTTTTATCCCCAGAACTAACAGTATGGAAAGAGAGAAATGACCCCCACAAATTGGCCTCTGACCTCTACATGTCTACACTCAGACATGCGCACAAATAAATAAATGTAGTTAAAAAATTTTTAAGCCAAGAAAATAATTTTTTTGTTGTGTTGTGTTGTCAACCTGTGATTGGCGGAAGCCACAGGCTTGGCACCTGTACCCTGAGTGGCAATACTTTGCCTGCGCCCAGGTCTCCCCCTCTGTGTCCACACCCAGCCCAGCGAGGATTCTCTGTGGGCCACAGACTAACAGCTTGGGCCAGAGCTGGTCGGGTTTTAAAAAATGAGAGGCAAGGGTAAAAGTGGGAAAGGGCAGGGAGAAGGAGAGGAGCAGAAGGGGGAGGAGAGCAGGGAAGGAGACAGGAAGCAGCTCACCCCAGGTACAGGACGACGTTGCTATGGCAGAAGTCCCTGAGCACGTGTATGGAGCTGAAGGCATAGAACAGCATGTCCTGCGGGACAGCACAGACCGGTCAGCCAGGAGGAGGCCCGGGCCTGCCCCTCAGTACTCAGGAGGACCAGAGCTCAGGTCCTCGACCCCAGTCTGGGCCACTGAGATCGAGAGAAGAGAAAGAACACACTAGGAACGCGTGCGATGCAGCCATGGAGAAACGGGCGTGCGAGGAACCACTTACCCCTTCAGGTAGCGGCTTGGAACCGAACACTTTCCCGGTCCTCACGTTGAACGGCCTAGAGGGATCAAAACACAGCAACTGTCGGTATTTGGCTTTTCATTTATTCTATTTTTAAATATTTTCCTTGTGTGGGTGTTTCGACTGCATGTCTCTCTGAGCTCCACATGTATGCAGTGCCCGAGGCAGCCAGCAGGGGGCACTGGGTTCCCCAGGCCGCTGTGTGGGTGCTGGGAACGGAACCTGGGTCCTCTGCAGGAGCGGCCAGTTCTCTAACCGCTGAGCTGTCATGGCCTTTCCTACCATGCTGCCTCCGGACATACTGCACAGGATGTGGTCTTGGTGCTTCGAGGGTTCTGGGAGTCCTACAGCATTGGATGTTGGTGGGAGCTGTTCCTGACACGATTGATTGCCGGAATAGCGCAAGAGCTGGGCAGGGTAGCTGTGGCTCGGTCAGCCCGGTGCCTGCCATAGAGGCAGGCGGCAGAGACCCCAAGGCTCACACTCACACAAAAGACTGGGCCAATGAGATGGCGCACTACAGAAAGGAGCTTGCGGCAAAGGGCTAACAACCCAAGCTTGGCCCTGGTGGAGAGAACTGACTCCTGCAAGTTGTCTTCTGACTTCACACCCACCCACACACACACACACACACACACACACACACATTCACAGACACACACATACACACAGACATACACAGAGACACACATAAACACACCCAGACACACAGACACACACATACACATATTCACAGACACACAGACATAGACACACAAACACACACACATACACACAGACACACACAAACACACATACATATACACAGAGATGCAGAAACACACACAGACACAGACAGTCACACACACACACACACACACACACACACACCAAATAAATTAAGTAATTAGCCAGGTGTGGCACACACCTTTAATCCCAGCACTCAGGAGGCAGAGACAGGCATATCTTTGTGAGTTTGAGGCCAGCCTCATCTACAGAGTGAGTTGCAGGATAGCCAGGGCTACACAGAGAACCCATGTCTCAAAAATCAATAAGTAACAACAAAAAATTCAGGAGCTGTAGAGATGGCTCAGCGGTTAAGAGCACTGGCTGCTCTTCCAGAGGACCCAGGTTCGATTCCCAGCACCTACATGGCAGCTCACAACCGTCTGTAACTCCAGTCCCAGGGGACCTGATGCTGTCTGGGCACTCTGAATTTTACCCATCCCCACCGCATCCCATGCACAGTGCTGGGGATGGATCCCAGGGCCTGGTGCTATGGGGGCTCTCTTCCTTGAGGGGTCCCTCCAGTTTCCTTTCACTGTTTATTCAGAGACAGGCTAAACAAGTAGCCCAGGCTGGCCTGGGTCTCCTGATCCTCCCACCTCTTCTTCCTCACGGTTGTGAGGGCAGCCACCATGCAGGGTGTCTGTGGTGCTGGAGGTGTCTCGGGCTTCACCAGCTGGGCCAGGTCTCTGCACAGGGAGCTCCAGCCCACCCCTCACCAGAAGCTGCTTTTGCACAAGTATTCTTAAATGTCCCTACTTCGTGCTTTGCTGTTTTGAAGCAAACAAGTTCCTTGTGTGTGGGACAAGTCACCTGTCTGGGGCACCTACACCCCTCTGGTCCCCGTGGCTCTTTGTGGACGGTATCCTTGAAAGCAAGTTACTAAAATCTATATATAAACGGGGACGCCCGGATGGTAATGTTGTCACCTGCCACCTCAGCACTCGAGAGGCTGAGGCACAATATATATATATATTTTTTTTAATTCAGAGACAGGTCTGACTATGTAGCCCAGGCTGGATGTAACTCATAGCAGCCAGGTGCCTTGCTGGACTCTGCTGATGATTCAGGGTTCAGGGGTCACTTAGCAACACATAGAGATGCCATCGCATGGTAGCGCTCAGAGATGCTGCTAACCGTGGCACCATGCACAGTACCCTTCCCAGCATGATTTAACTAGCCTCAGATACCCCCAGCTTTGGGATGGATGGTGGGACAGGTTTCAGACCACACAGGAACTTGGATTTTATACATGCCCAAGGCCCTGGTTCCACACCCCAGCACTGGGTTTTAGTGATGTGCTTGAAAGGGATGTGTCAAGTTTGATTCCTTCAGTGGGGCTGGAGAGAAGGCCTCGGCTCTAACATTAGTCAGCCCCGTGCCACCTCTAGCTGCATCACATCCCGGTTAGGCAGTCGTACCGGCACAGTGGCTCAGCTCTGACCACAGTGGCCACCGCCGCCAGCATCAACAGCAGCATCTTGCCTGGTCGTCCACAGCTAACACCGCTCCTCAACTGCCAAGGAGCTTGAGGAGGAGTCTGAGCATGCGCATTGAACCTAAGGTAGGCCACTTCACTCCTCTCCCCCCTCCCCCAAGTCTGGGCATGCGCACCTGGTAAGAAGGCTACTATCAGGATCTTTTGGACCTGCGCAACAGAGTCTCCCCCAAAGCCCCAATAGGTCTACTCAGAGGCAAGTGGAAGGAGTGGGCATGAGCAATATGGAGCCGGAGCATACACATTTTGAACCTGAAAGTTAGCCCCCAGGCTCCCAGCTCCATAAGTCAGATTCGTGAGCATGCACAAATGAATTCTAGGAAGTCTGCATAGAATGTACATTTAAACAGGTAGGTGTGGAACCAGGGCTTTGGGCATGCATAAAATCCACTAGTTGCTGCCGGGCGGTGGTGGCGCACGCCTTTAATCCCAGCACTCGGGAGGCAGAGCCAGGCGGATCTTTGTGAGTTCGAGGCCAGCCTGGTCTACAGAGCGAGATCCAGGAAAGGCGCAAAGCTGCACAGAGAAACCCTGTCTCAAAAAACCAAAAAAAAAAAAAAAAAAAAAATCCACCAGTTGCTTTGCAGAGTTTGAGCATGCGCACTGTGTCGCTTGGGATGCTCCCTTGAAATGCGTTATGGATATCTGTCCACACAGGAGCAGGCACGTATGCGCAAGGCCTGCTATCTGCAGAGAGGGAGGCAAAAGCCCTTCACAGGCACCTCCTCCAGTGCGGAGTGAAGATGGTGGAACCTGTTGCTGTGTATCACCAGTGTACAAGAATAAGACTGGTTATAAAGCAGGAGTGTGCTGTACTTCCCTTCTGATGCCTTCCGTACAGAGAAGTTACCCAGGATGATGAAAATAGGAAACAGACCACAGTTCTAAGGTACAGCTTGAACAGGAAGGGACCACGCCTCCTCCAGGACCGGCTCCTGAGGCTTTGCGCTCTGACCACGCCCACAACAAGCCCCACCCACTGTATCTGCATCTGGGCCCGCCCCACCCTCGTCCCACCCCTTCAAGCCACGCCCCTCGGGTCACCTCTCAAACCACGCCCCCATCCTCACCTTCAAAGCCCCGCCCTTTGAGTCGTCCTTCGATCCCGCCCCTGCTTCCAGTTCCTCCCCATCCGGACCACACACCACTTCCGCCCCTTCAAGTCATTCTTCCTCAAGCGTTCTACAACACGTCTCGACTTTCTGCCCACCTCCTCCATACCCGCTCTCCTTCCTTGGGCCACGCCCCCACCTCGGCCAGCTCCAAGCCCCGCCCCGCGCCGTGGACCACGACCCCACCTCCACTTCCTTCCCGCCTTGCACTTAGCCTCACGCCAGGTCCCCCCTCTGGCCACGCCCATCCGCCCACCTTCTCCAAGCCCCGCCCCCAGCCGGTAGCACGCGCGCTTCGTCACGTGCGCAGCCGGAGGGCGAGCAGAGATGACGTAAGCGCGGTGCGCCGCCAGTATGGCTGTTCCATGGCGGCGAGCACAGGTTACGTGCGGCTGTGGGCCGCTGCGCGGTGTTGGGCGCTGCGGCGGCCGCTGCTGGCCGTCACTGGAGGCCGCGTCCCGAGCGTGTCCGGGTCGTGGCTGCGCCGAGGCCAGCGGGTCTGCGGCCCGTCGGCTCCCGGGGCGCTTGGCGGCCGCGTCCCTGCGGGCGTGGGTCAGTGGCGGGGGCTGTGGGACACAGGCAGCCGCGGCGGCGGCGGCGGCGGCGGCGGCGGCCACGAGACACCTGAGGGCGGCGCGGAGGACGGGGCAGCGGCGAGCGGCGGGGACAGCCCGGTCGTCACGGCCCTCGCGCCCATGACAGTCCCGGATGTGTTTCCGCACTTGCCGCTCATCGCCATCACCCGCAACCCGGTGTTCCCGCGCTTTATCAAGATCGTGGAGGTAACGAGAGCGTCCCACCTGGCCTTACGGCCCCCAGCTCGGCTGGGAGGGCCGAGGGGTCTCCTCGCGCCCTCGTGTCTAAGAAACTTTTTGAATCGCGTTGCTGCCTGTCATCTCACCGCTCGGGAGTCTGAGGCGGGAGGATGCCAGAGTCCTCGGTGGCTCGTTTGGACACATTCTCCCTTTTTCGGGTCCTTCAGGACCTGTGACAGTGACAGGCTTGAAGTCCGTGAGTCCAGTACCACCTGGTGATAGAAATCCCAGGAAGACTAGCAGCAGAGTACCGTTATTTTCCTTCCGTCTTGGTGAAAGTTTTGTAACACCATCCGAGCCTGCCTTGTTCAATCATGTGTTTATTTATTAAGAGAGTATTATGTATCTCTTGTCTTGAGACAGGGTCTCATGTAGCCCAGGCTAGCAACTGTTGAAGTTTTCACTCCCTTAATTACTTTGTATCAGGCACAGTGGGCCCTATGTTCTAGGAGTAGGAGAAAGTCGGAATGACTAAGGTGTGAGTGGCATAACAAAAGAAGAGGAAAAGGACAGGATTTCAACAGTGTCCCTGACATCTACCTCATATCTATCCTAAGAAGACAGCTGGAACAGCCTTTTACCTAAGGGAGGAAAATTCCAGTGCAGGAAGCTGATCCCATCTGATCCTTCCAGATGAATGAGCCATGAGGAGGCAGGGAAAGAGAACAGGATGATGAAATCGCCAGAAAGCAGAGACATTTGAAAGTAGGGAATTTCCTAATCAGCCGCCTACCCATCTGCGTTTTATGTTTTATTTTTCTCCTTTTAAACTTGGAAATCGCAGTCCAGGGAGGCCAGTGGTTATCAGTTAACCAAGTACCAAGGTCACACAGTGAGTCATTGCTGTGTCCACCACACAACCTCCCCTCCGTTCTCCTGGCTCTGCCAAGTCTATGCATGGCAGCATAGATGTGGGGAGGGTCAGAGGCCACTTCATCTACTTCCTCTCCCATGTTTCCAAGGCCCTTCATGTTGCCTATTTGATAGAAGGACACACACCTAGCCAGCCCTTTAGGGTGACACAGCACTATGTGCAAGTTGCTCCCAAGGGCCTTGGTTTTTCTCATCTGGGAAATGGACATAATAGAAGCTACTGTCTTGGAGTCAGGGAACTGCTGTGGAAGTCACACATAGGCCTATGTGTAAGGGCTTTTTTGTTTTGATTGAGGCAGGATCTCATGTAGCCCAGGCTGGCCTCAAACTTGCTATATAGTTGAAGTTGGCCTTGAGCTCCTGTTCCTCCAGCCTCTCCACCTCCCTAGCTCTGGGGTGACAGGTGCCCTCACAGTGCCCTGAATGACCAATGAGCCTCTGCTGTTTGCTGCTTGGAGGGAGTTCCTGATACCTATGACACTTGTAGGACTCACCTGGAAGGCTCTGCGGAACTTCTCTGGAGGCCTGTTCTGGATTCCCCTTTACTCTAGGCTTCCGGGGGCAGGGCAAAGAGACATTTCTGCTATCTGCCCCTTGAAGATGGTGTGGCCTTTGAAACACTGACATGTGACTTTCAGTTGGCATGACCTCTTAAATGACCAAAATCGGGTACACAGATGCTGACCCAGCCATCAACTTCCAGCAAAGAACTACAGCTGGTTCCTGGGAGCTTTCATGTCTGTAGCTGCCAGAGTTAGGGCTCTCCTCGGCTGCCGAGTGTACAGGGCTCTGGGGCTGGCTGGCTCTGGAGGCAGTGTTTGCTTAGCATGCACGAGGTAAGGGCCCCAACAGCACACAAAGGGTGTAGTGTCAGACACCTGTTGTCTCAGCGCTCAGGTGGAAGGAGGGGGACAGGAGTTCAAGGTTATCCTTGGCTACACGGTAAGTTGGACGCCAGCTTGGGCTACATGAGACACTGTTTTAGTTACTGTTCAATTGCTGTGAGGAGACACCATGACCAAGGCAACTTTTAAAATAGAGTATTTAATTGGGGCTTGCTCACAGTTTAGTATATTAGTTGTGAGCCTCATGGTGGGGAATGTGTTGGCAGGCAGGTGTAACACTGAAACAGTAGCTGAGAGCTTGCACCTGAGAGAGACAGCCTGGCAAGGGCACCCTCCAACAAGGCCACACCTCCCAACCCTTCCCAAACAGTTCCTATGACCGAGACCAAACATTCAAATATATGAGCCTATGAGGCCATTCCCATCAAACACCACAGGCTCCGTCTAGACAACAGAACCACCTGAGCTGGGAGTGGTGCTGACTACAGTCTAATCCCAGCACATGGGAGGATGGAGTAGGATTGTCAAGCCACTCTGGACTCCAGCACGAGACCCTGCCTCAGACAAACACAGATGAAGGGTGTCGGACCCCCCTCCCCAGCCTTGCTATATCAGAAACTTGCCCCTGTAAATCCTGCACTTGGAAAGCTAAGGCAAGAGGATCACCTTGAGTTCCAAGTTAGTGTCAACTATGTAGTGCGTCCTAAACTACAGAGTGACTGGGGACACTGCACAGGTGACATCCATCCTTAAAGGGGTGTGTGTGTGTGTGTGTGTGTTTGCACTTACGTGTATGAGTATTTTGCATGTATGTACATATGAGTGCTTAGTGCCCTTAGAGTTCAAAAGTGTTGGATCCCTTGGAACTTGAGTTAGGGATGATTGTGAGCCACTATGGGTTCTGAGAATTGAACCCAAGTCCTCTACAAGAACAAGTGCTCTTAACTGCCGAGCCAACTCTCCAGCCCAACTGTTTCTGGTGGGTTTTTTGTTTGGTTTGTGTTTTGAAACAGGGTTTCTGTGTGTATCCCTTGCTATCCTGTGTAGCTCAGGCTGGCCTCGGTCTCACAGAGGTCTACCTGCCTGTCTCCCAAGTGCTGGGATTAAAGGCAAGTGCACCATGCCTGTCCCATCCTCAGTTTTAACTGATAGCTGCCAAGGGGGTGGGAGAGTCCATCACTGAGTAGCTGACCAAGATGACTAGGAAGTGGTGCTCAAGCCGGAAGGAAGCTGCCCTTAACTTCAGGGCCTCCTGCCTCAGCATCACTCGCGGTCTGTGACACTAATGAAGCTGTGGCTTTACAGCAAACATTTTTGCCAGCGGCACTGATTGTGGCCTCTTCGGTGCCTCACTCAGTCACTCTCCTGCAGGTTAAAAATAAGAAGTTGGTTGAGCTCCTGAGGAGGAAAGTCCGCCTGGCACAGCCCTATGTTGGTGTCTTCCTGAAGAGAGATGACAAGTAAGTCGTCTTCCCTCCACAAGACTGTAGTTTGAACTTTCAAATTGAGCTAAAAGGAGCCAAGGGCAAGACCACGAGGTGAGCACACTGCCATTTTAGTCTAGGCCAAAGGCTTGGCTTTAGCTTCCCACAGTGAGGGGCTGGGCCATGGCTTAGTAGGGAGCATTTGCCTAGCATGAGGGAGGCTCTTTCCCAGCACTAAAAGTAAACTGTTAGCCCCCGGTTAGGGTTGTAACCCAGGTGCCCCCACCCACAAATCTGGCTCTACTGTGTCCCATGTGAGACTCTCCGCCTCAGTGGGCACTGTAACGGCAGAGGGGAGATCCTGCACGGCTTGTGATTTGGAGGCTGTTAGTGAGGTGCTGCCAACCAGGAAGGACTACTGCTGAGCCGGCAGCCATCCTGAAGGCTCTGTCTTCCTCGTCCCTTCTGCCCAAGCCGCCCCACCGCACACTATGCCTCGGCCCAGCCAGTGTGCCTTGTGTTCTGTCTCCCTCAGCAATGAGTCGGATGTGGTGGAGAGCCTAGATGAAATCTACCACACAGGAACATTCGCTCAGATCCATGAGATGCAGGACCTTGGAGACAAGCTGCGCATGATCGTCACAGGCCACAGAAGGTATGGGAGGGACCACAGCCCGGGTGAGATGAGATGCGCCTGTCAGCATGCCCAGAAGTGACTGTGGCTCTTACGAAGTTGAGGGCAAGAGCTCTGCCCTGACTCTAGTGCTTGCAGGCAGTTGACACCACCAGTCAAGAGAAAACTGTGTCCAGGTTGTATTTGGTGTGCCCCAGGCCAGCAGCATTCTATCCCTCGCTGCAGCTGCAAGAATCCCTGAGGTCTCTGCTGTGGGTGTTTGAACACACAGCTCTACTCCTGGCTCCACCTGTGCCCATCTGTCTGCCTGCTTGCAGGATTCACATCAGCCGGCAGCTGGAGGTGGATCCCGAGGAGCCGGAGCCGGAACCCGAGAACAAGCAGAAGGCCAGGAGGAAGCTGAAGCGAGGCAAGAAGGAGGCAGAGGACGAGCTGGGTGCCAAGCCCCAGCTGGAGGTGGTGCCTGAGGCCTCAGCCAACACCCCCAAAGAGGTGCTCATGGTGGAGGTTGAAAATGTGGCCCATGAAGACTTCCAGGTCACAGAGGAAGTGAAGGTAAGCTCAGTGCTGTGCTGTGGGCCTGAAGCAGCAGTCGCAGATGGTGGGATAGGTGGGCAGGGCAAGCAGGATTCGAACCCATGCCACCCCAGCTCTTGACCTGCACAGGCTTCCAGTGTTCTGTAGAGCACCCACCTGTTGCCTCCTGCACAGTTCATGAGGCTGGGGCGTGAAGCAGGGAAGAAGTAAGCTCTGGCCACTCTGACCCCAAAGTGATGCTGTCCTGCCTTCCTCAATCAAGGTCCCCATGGGTAGGACAGTTAGCCATTGGCCAAGGTAACCCAAAGCCTGAAGCATGTCCTGGAGTGTGCCCAGTGCTATTGCTGCTGCAGGACAGGGACTTCTGCCTAGGGGCTGACCTGTTGGTTGTGGGTGATTGGAACTGTGGGAAAGGTGCCTGTGGGCTGAACTCTGTGGAAGGATGCTGGAATCTCTTGGTGATGTCTGCTGTGAGCTGGGACAGTGGAGAAAGGAGGCCTCTGGGCTGATGGTAGGATTGTAGACTTCATGAGACTGTAGGGAGCCTGGGGAATCATTCTGTTTAATGGAATACATCTCGATTTAGAGCAGTGTCCCATGCTGGTGGCACTGTGCCAGCCTTCCTGTTGGGCTTTGCAGTGGACCCAGGCTGACCTCATGACTTTGAGAGAAGGTTCAAGAGCCGCAGACACAGCTGTGTGGGGCAGGTGCTCCCTTGCCCTGGCCTCCTCTACAAAGATGAATTCAGCTGGGGAGTTGTCCTGCCTAGCTGTGGTAGTGTATGCCTGTGGTCCCAGGACTGTGAGGCTGAGGCAGGAGGATGGCTGGTGTTGGAGGCCAGCCTAGGCCATAGAGTAAGACCTTGCTTCAACAACAGAAAGCAAAGCCCCGGAAAGCATGGGGAGTGGAGGCAGTAGCCCCAAACATGTGGAGGAGTGCTTGCTCAGGCCTCCAGTGGCCGTGAGTGGGGCCTTTGGTTTATTTTCTAGTTTTTGCTTTGTTTTTATACTTACTCCTACGTGGGTGGAGTGGGCATGTGCTGTGGTATAGTCAGGCCATCATGCTTGGCAGCAAGCACCTTTCTGCTCTGAGCCATCTCACTGGCCCTGGTTTTAGTTTTTACTCATGTTGCCCTGGGTCTTCGCTGTTGGTGACTTGGGTTCTGCTCTGGGGTCCTGGTGGGTGGTCCTGGGGTCCCACTTCTGCTGTCTTGTAACTTGCCAGGCCCTGACTGCAGAGATTGTGAAGACCATTCGGGATATCATTGCCCTGAACCCTCTGTACAGGTCAGTGTACATGGTGCCAGCTCCCTGCCCCGACTGCAGCACACTGGCAAAGCTGGCCAGGCTGTGTGTGTGGTAGTGGGGAGAGGGGTCTAAGGCATGGCTGCTCTGTCCCTATAGAGAGTCAGTGTTGCAGATGATGCAAGCAGGCCAGCGTGTGGTGGACAACCCCATCTACCTGAGTGACATGGGTGCTGCGCTCACAGGGGCCGAGTCCCACGAGCTGCAGGATGTTCTGGAAGAGACCAACGTGAGTGTGTGCCCATGCCGTCACTGTTCTGAGCAGGCTCATCCCCAGGGCTAGGGCTCCGTGTGGGTGCCTGTTCCCGTGCCAGCAGCGCTGTGGCTGTGGTGGTCCCTGCTCCCAGACAACCCCACTGTCCCCTGTTGTCTGCAGATCCTTAAGCGGCTCTACAAGGCCCTGTCACTCTTGAAGAAGGAGTTTGAGTTGAGCAAGCTTCAGCAACGCCTGGGCCGAGAGGTGATGGGAAGGGGGAGGTGAAGGATGCACCCTGGCTCTACCTCTTCGACTTAGGGGTTCTCTGTGAGCAGGCTGACCCAGAACCTTACACTTGTGCAGTCCCCGTGTCTCAGCCTCCAGGGTGCTGGGACATTAGGCATGTGCTTTCTTTCATTTTGCTATAGCAAAGTCTCCCCTCCTGGGGGCTGGGCTGCAGCTCAGTGAACACAGCATAAGCCAGACAAGATGGAGGCAGGAGGGTCAGGAGTTCAGGGTCATCCTTAGCTGTATAGGGAGTTTTGAGGCCAGCTTGGGCTACATGACCTGCCTCAAAATCAAAAACAAACACAACACAGGTTTAACTCGTGTGGTTGGGTGTGTTTGTGTGGCCATTACAGCAGAGGTCCACACAGACAGCAATCCCACGTCAGGGTGGCCGGCCCAGGGGGTTGGGGAGAGGCTCTGCCCTGCCTTGCCTGAGCTCTACCTGCCACAGGTGGAGGAGAAGATCAAGCAGACGCACAGGAAGTACCTGCTGCAGGAGCAGCTGAAGATCATCAAGAAGGAGCTGGGGCTGGAGAAGGATGACAAAGATGCCATCGAGGAGAAGTTCCGGGAACGCCTCAGGGAGCTTGTGGTCCCCAAGCATGTCATGGACGTGGTGGACGAGGAGCTGAGCAAGCTGGCCCTGCTAGACAACCACTCCTCCGAGTTCAAGTGAGTCCTCACTGCCATGCCTGCCCCGGGCCAGGCCTGGGATGTAAGTGCCTGTGGGGATGCTGGCTGCCCTGTCCCTGCCTGTCTCTGCCTGCAGTGGCCCAGAAAGCAAGCCTGTGGTGGACCTGTGCAGCCAGCACAGAAGCCCAGCACCCTGCCTGCTGCTGCGGTCCATGTCCAGACTCTTTTTCTACCAGGTTCTGGGCATTGCCTTCCACCTGCTCAGCGGAGCCTGGATGACACTGGTTCCCCAGATGATTCAGGCTAATTCCTGTCAAGTTGCTTAGTTCATTCAGGCAACTCCACACAGGCTCCTGTGTCAGACTGAGTGAAACCCTGGCTTGAGGATGCCCTGTGTCCCTGAAGTGCAGCCCTCCCTCTGTATCACTGAGCAGGCCGTGCTGTACCACCTGGCCTCCCTCGGTGACAGCTTTCTAAAGTCCCTGGCTCAGGGCAGTGCTGTCTGTCCACAGGTGCCTGCAGCAGGCCTGACCTCGGCTTCTCCTCTGAGCCGTACTCATCCGTGGTGTCACTCAGTCGTCCTGTGCCATGCTCACGCATGAGCAGGCTCTCATGGGTGGTGACGGTCCTTCCTGTGGTGTCCCTGCAGTGTCACCCGCAACTACCTGGACTGGCTGACATCCATCCCGTGGGGCCGGCAGAGTGACGAGAACCTTGACCTGGTTAGGGCCCAGGCTGTGCTGGAGGAGGACCACTATGGCATGGAGGATGTGAAGAAGCGCGTCCTGGTAAGGCCCACAGCATGTGCACTACCACTGCCAAGAGCAGGCTGCCTCGTTTTGTCCTTCTGTCCTTCCATTGGAGAACCAGCCAGCTGCCCGCTGGGGCTCAGATGTCCCTAGTGGGTGGGCGGCAGAAGCCTGGTGTACTAGGTGTGCAGGGGGTGGGGGCTGTTGTGATAAGGTGTGCTGTGGGCCAGGCTGTGGAGAAGGGACACCTAATGTGGCTGACACCTGACGACAGCCTGTCAGACCATATATAGCCCAGGGCCCTGCGGCCACAGCTCCAGTCAGCCCAGCCCTTTGGGGCCAGCGAGGGACTCCTCGCCGCCACTGGGTGATGGCCCTGTGGGGCCCTGGCTGTGGAGAGAGAGCTGCATCACTCTGCACTGAGCCTCCTTGGCTTCCACAGGAGTTCATAGCTGTGAGCCAGCTCCGTGGCTCCACCCAGGGCAAGATCCTCTGCTTCCACGGACCACCGGGTGTGGGCAAGACCAGCATCGCACGCTCCATCGCCCGGGCCCTCGGCCGTGAATACTTCCGGTTCAGTGTTGGCGGCATGACAGATGTGGCTGAAATCAAGGGTCATAGGTAGGTAGGCCGGGCCTGGCACCCACCTGACTGGCCAAGCAGTGACCCAGGCTGCACCTGCTTCTGCTCACTTTGGGAGGATGGAGGTTTGCACTGGGCAGGGCAGAGTATTCCAGGCTAGGGGGACACAGAGGTGCCCTGAGGTAGGAGATAGCTAGTTGTTGAACGGCCTGGGCTTTGTTTTTTGAGATGCTCTTGTTATGTAACATTAGCCGTCCTGGAACTCCCTATGTAGACCAGGTTGCCCTTGAATTCAGAGATCTTCTTGCCTCCTCCTGAACTTTTTCTAAGGGCACCTAAACATGCATCCAGTGTGGGACCCCTGATGTGCACGGGAGGCGTCAGATCCTGGCAGGCGCAGAGTGGTTGGTGGCAGAGCCAGGTGGCCTTTCCTAGGCCTCTGGCTGCT
Source organism: Peromyscus californicus insignis (assembly GCF_007827085.1). Taxonomy (NCBI): domain Eukaryota; kingdom Metazoa; phylum Chordata; class Mammalia; order Rodentia; family Cricetidae; genus Peromyscus; species Peromyscus californicus. The sequence continues at coordinate 50,016,077 of NW_026294492.1, forward strand.
CTAGGTCCCTGGCATAGGGCAGAACCCAGTGTGGCTGGGAGAAGCTGAGAGGAAGTAGGCTTGGCAGGCAGGCTGTGCTGAGGTGCAGTGCAGGAGCTAGCCTGGTTAAACTTGGTAAGAAGACTGACTAATGGTGCCTCATTTGCCATCCCAGCACTCAGGGTTAGGCAAGAGGCTCAGGAGCTGTCCTCGGTACGGTGTGCTCTAGAACTCTAAGCCAGCCTGGGTTTCCTGAGACCCTACCTTGGAAAACAAAAGGATCTTGTCACGATACCCAAGCCCTCCCTTCTGCCTAAAGCCCACCGTGGCTCGGGCCCACTCCCAGCCTTAGGCCGCCTTGCTGCTCCGACTACCAGGCTCTCTGTCCCTCATACCCTGCCCCAGCCTTGTTCGCTTGCTGCCTCTCCTGTCTTCTTTCATGCCTTGCAGTGGCACTTTAGCCATCCCTGCCCTGTCTGCCTTGCTGAGCCTTGAGTGTGGGTCCCCCGCCCTGCCAGCTGCCCTGTGAAGATTCCTAAGGGAAGTGGGCAGAACATGACTGCCGGCTGTGCCCGTGGCCAAGTACTGGCTGGAGGGAGAGCATTGGGGTGACCTGTGTGAGTCCAAGAGCTGCCTCCAAGTGGGCCGTGTGGTGGTGTTTGCTGTGGGCCTCTGCTCAGCGTGCTGGCCCACACCGAGGTTGCCTCCCCACAGGCGTACCTATGTAGGTGCCATGCCTGGGAAGATCATCCAGTGTCTGAAGAAGACCAAGACAGAGAACCCGCTGGTGCTGATTGATGAGGTGGGAGGCTCTGGGGACTGGAGGTGCAGGCCACCCTAAGCCCAGCATGGAGTGTGGGAGCTAGGCATGGTCCCATGGCACCTTCCTCACCCAGGTGGACAAGATCGGCCGAGGCTACCAAGGGGACCCGTCGTCGGCACTGCTGGAGCTGCTGGACCCTGAGCAGAACGCCAACTTCCTGGACCACTACTTGGATGTGCCGGTGGACCTTTCCAAGGTGAGTGCTGGCAAACGTGCCCCGGTGAAGGGGCGTGAAATGGCTGCACCCAGCTTCCAGCACCTTGTGCCCCCTTGTCACCCAGGTACTGTTCATCTGCACGGCCAATGTCACTGACACCATCCCGGAGCCGCTGAGGGACCGCATGGAGATGATCAATGTATCAGGCTACGTAGCACAGGAGAAGCTGGCCATCGCAGAGGTGGGTGGAGTCCTGAGTGCCCAGAGGGTGCTGGCAGAGGTCTCGGTGACACTTGGGGCCTATGGTCCTCAGGACAGGGCTGTGATCCCCACTCCAGAGCTGTTCCAGCCTGTGGCACAGGAGTCGGCCTGCCCCTCCCTGCTTCTGAGAGGAAGGGCTGAGATGGTGCCTGAAGGCTAGGGTGGGAGCAGCTTGGGATCCCAGGGTGCCTGAACGGTATAGTGGGGTGGGGGCGGTGGGCATGGCTGACAGCTGCTCCCCACAGAGGTACCTGGTGCCACAGGCCCGCGCCCTGTGTGGCCTGGATGAGAGCAAGGCCCAGCTGTCCGCGGCAGTACTCACTTTGCTCATCAAACAGTACTGCAGGGAGAGCGGTGTGCGCAACCTGCAGAAGCAGGTGGAGAAGGTGAGTCCCTCCAGCGGCATGCCCGGCACAGGCCCCGCCCAGCACCAGCCCTACCCACACCTCCGCTCTGCAGGTGCTGCGCAAAGCGGCCTACAAGATAGTGAGTGGGGAGGCCGAGACGGTGCAGGTGACTCCAGAGAACCTGCAGGACTTTGTGGGGAAACCGGTGTTCACCGTGGAGCGGATGTACGACGTCACGCCTGCTGGTGTGGTCATGGGCTTGGCCTGGACCGCCATGGGTGAGCACCCACCCTGCACCATTTTTTGCTGCCAGCGCTAGGAATCCAAGTGCAGGATCAGGAAGCATGGGCGTAACTCCCAAATCACCTCCTCTCCACCTCCCAGGAGGCTCCACATTGTTCGTGGAGACATCTTTGAGGCGGCCCCTGCTCAGGGGCAGCAGGGGGGACAAGGATGGCAGCCTAGAGGTCACAGGCCAGCTGGGGGACGTGATGAAGGAGAGCGCCCGCATAGCCTACACCTTTGCCCGTGCCTTCCTGATGGAGCAGGACCCAGACAATGACTTCCTGGTCACCTCGCACATCCACCTGCACGTGCCTGAGGTAGGACCCTGTCTGTTTGGCACCCAACTGTGTCATCACCAGCCCCACTCACTGCTTCTCTCTGCAGGGCGCCACCCCCAAGGACGGCCCCAGTGCAGGTTGCACCATTGTGACTGCTCTGCTGTCCCTGGCTCTGGGACAGCCCGTGCTACAGAACCTGGCCATGACGGGGGAAGTATCCCTCACCGGCAAAGTGCTGCCGGTGGGTGGCATCAAAGAGAAAACCATCGCGGTGAGTGCCTGCTGCCGTGCTCCTGGCCCCTGGGTCACCTCGGGGGTGAGCCAGAGCTGACTAGCTTGTCCCCGCAGGCCAAGCGTGCTGGCGTGACTTGCATCGTCCTGCCGGCCGAGAACAGAAAGGACTTTTCGGACCTGGCGCCCTTCATCACAGAGGGCCTGGAGGTCCACTTCGTGGAGCACTACCGAGACATCTTCCGCATCGCCTTCCCTCTGCGCGAGCAGCGCGAGGCTCTGGCCGTGGAGCGGTGACATGGGGGACTGACTGAATAATCATGGGGTGGCGCAGCCACGAGCACAGCTGTAGAATCATGAGTAAAGAATCCTTTCCAGAGCCGAGCCCGAGTCACTCGCAGCCGCGAACACACGCACGCACACACACATCTGCGCGGTAGCAACGTTTATTGGGGGGGGGGTCAGTCCTTCTTGGCCGCGGCCTTCCTCATGGCGGCCAGCACGTTGCTCAGCTCCTCCCGCTTCCTCTTGGCGCGGATGTGCGTGCCCACCTGTGGGGAGGCGCGGTCACCCAGGGCCCTGGCCCGCGGTCGGTCACCCACGGCCCGCCCTCCCCGCTCCCCGCTTACCCTCTTCTTGATGAACTTGAGCGCGCGCTTGTCCTTGGACACCTTGAGCAGCTCCATGGCGCGCCGCTCGTAGGGCGCGAAGCCGCACACCTCCCGGATCATGTCCCGCACGAACTTGGTGTGCTTGGTGAGGCGCTGCGGGGAGCCAACCCGAGCCTTGCCGAGGGCCGGCCCGCCGGCCCGGCCCGCCGGCCCGGCCCGCGCCTCCCCGCCCGGCCCGGCCCTCGCCTCCCCGCCCGCCCCGGCCCGGCCCGCGCCTCCCCGCCCGCCCCGGCCCGGCCCTCGCCTCCCCGCCCGCCCGCCCGCCCGCCCGCCCTGGCCCCGACCGTGGGGCACAAGCCCGGGCGCGCACTCACCCCGCGCCGCCGGCTGTGTCTCGGCTTGCTGACGTTCTTCGTCACCTTGTGGCCCTTGTTGAGGCCCACGGCCATGGGGTAGCGCAGGGCCATGGCTGCGGGCGAGACGGCGGCTGAGACGCGGCCCCGCGGCCGTGACGCCCTCCGCCGCCGCGCCCCGCGGGCGGGCCCGGGAGCCCCGGAGCCCCGGTGGCGGACCCGGGATCCCCGCTGGCGGGCCCCGGAGCCCGGATGGCGGCAGATGCCGCCCTCAGGACCTCCACTTACCTGCTGCTCTCCGATGGCGGCCGCGACAGGAAGGACGGCGCCGCGCGGAACCCTGGGATATCTGCCGCTCGCTCGCCGATGAGGCCAGAGAGGCAGGCGCGCCGCGGTCGCCCTCTGGTGGCCGGAGGCTGCGAGGCTCTTGTGAGCATGCGCAGTCCGCTGGACGAGCTCTCGCCGGGGCCGCAGCCATGGAGCTGGGTGGGCGCGCGTGGCTGTGCCCTTGAGTCCCACTATTGCTGGCTGTTGAAGCGAGCTAACTCCCTGACAGTAAAAATGCTTTTTAAAGTTTTTATTATTGGGCTAGAGAGACGTCACAGAGGTTTAAGAGCACTTTATTTACTTCCAAAGGACCTGGGTCCAATTCTAAATAACCACAATGGGGCTCTAAAACATCTGTAACTCCAGTTCCACGGCATCTTTTGGCGTCCGTGGGCAGGATGTACTCACGTGATGCACAGACATACCTGCAGACAGAACATATAAAAGACGACCAGTAAACCTAACTTTAAAAAACAAATAAGGCCGGGCGGCGGTGTCACACGCCTTTAATCCCAGCACTCGGGAGGCAGAGGCAGGCGGATCTCTGTGAGTTCGAGGCCCGCCCGGGCTACAGAGTGAGATCCAGGAAAGGCGCAAAGCTACATTGAGAAACCCTGTCTCAAAAACAAAACAAAACAAACAAACAAAAACACAGAGAAACCCTGTCTCGAAAAAAAGAAAAAAGAGATAAAAACATGATTGTCGTGTATAGGTGTTTTGTCCGCATGTGCACAACGTGGGTGCAGGTCCTCTGTTATACATTAGCCGGTGCTGAGCCAGCTCCCAGAACTGCTCTCATTTTTAAAAACGTTTGTTTAGGGGTTGGGAGAAGCCTGATCCTCCGCACTTTTGCCGAAGTCAGACGTCAGTTACCAGCCTCTGTTTGCCATCGTCCACACAGGCTCCGGAATCGAACTCAGGTCCAGCAGAATTTGTCAGACTAGATCCTCCGCACCGAGGTCTGGGGTTCATCGAAGGAGTTTAGCGTCCCCTGCTGGCCCTGGGCTGTAACAGCGGGGTAAGGAGGGATGCAAAGGGTCCAGAATCTCTCCTTCCTTGCTCCCTTTTCTCTTTCGCTGTACGGTCTCGCGGAGCCCAGGCTGTCTCAAACGCCTGACCGCCTAAGGACAGGTACGCACTGCACCCATTTCATGCGGGTCAAGTGCTCTGGCCGCCGAGAGGTACCCCCAGCCTCCTCTCTTGGCTCAAGCTCCCACACTCCAGGCTCTGCCAGCCTGAGGAATTTGTAAGACAGAGCCTGGCCCAGTCCTGCTTGTCCACAGTGGACCGCTGAGTGGCTCCTGGCAGGTGTCACAGGTACCGGTGACCACAGCTGGGAGTCGAGGTAGTGGGCAAGCTCTCGGGTGCAACGAGCTGAAGGAATTAACCTCCACCACCTGAAAGCCCTGCTGTGCACCAGGATGCACTAACTCTGAAGCTTGTAAAGGGCAATGCAGTCCTCAAGCCGGAGTGGGAGGAGCCAACACGGAGGGGCGGGGCCTGGTGTAGTATCTCCCCAAGGTGGAGCCAAGGTGGGTAGGTGTGGTCGTCAGCTGAGGTTGTCAGCTGGGTACTAGGAGGGTTGTACCCGGTACCCTAAGGTGGCTGAGCCCGGCATCAGGGCTCAGACGGGTCCAACGTAAGGAGGAGCGGGCCTAGAACTCAGGCGCAGGAGGGCGGGGGAAAACGAGCAACAGTCCGGGGGCGGGACCAAGGTGGGTAGGGGCGGAGCCTAGAACCCAAGAGCAGGAAGGCGGGGGAAAACTTACGCACAGTTAGGGGCGTGGCCAAACTGAGAGGGCGGGGCCTAGAATGCAGGAGGGAGGGGGAAATTTGAGCAGCAGCCCAGGGGCGGGGCCAATGTGGACGGGGGCGGGGCCTAGAGTAGGAGACGCAAGCTTCAGTTCTGCGGGAGGGCTGGAGAAGCCCAGGCTGCCACCCTCCGGTGCCCCCTTCATTCGCAGGTACACCCCTGCTGTTCCTGTCTTCTGTGGGTTTCTGAGCACACACTGCAAGGTACATTCCTGTGGACACTCAGCCAGGGAAGAAACGGGCAGAGGTGACTTGCCCAAGGTCACAAGGAAGTTGGAGGCCTCTGGGAGCCGCACTTCCCAGCTGCATTTAGGAAAAAGGGTCCTCCAGGGACCAGCCCTCCCTGCTCAGTCTGACCTGGCTCCATTCTCTGCTTGGAACGCTTTTTCCTAATATAATTCTTTCAAATCTTAGGTTCAAAGATGAACTTTCCAAGCACTATGGCAACCCACATGCTACCTTGAGATGTTCTGGACCCCTCCTCCCCCATTCCTTTCCCTCTTAGTCATGAGGACAGGTTTGCTTTAGTTCTGGGGCTGAAAGTGTCGGGATAGATTCTCTAAGTCTTGAGGGAACACTGGCACACACCTTTAATCCCAGCATTGAGGAGGCCCAGGCAGGTGGATCTCTGTGAGTTCGAGGCCAGCCTGGTCTACAGAATGAGTTCTAGGACAGCCAGATATACAGAAAAAGACCCCGTGTTAAAAAAGAAACACGAAAATAAATAAAATGAAAGTTGTGGGAGTCGTGGATGTGTGTGAATGGGAATGCTCCCCACACTCCCATGTTTGAATATTTGGACCCCAGTTGGTAGCACTGTGTGGGGAGGATTAGCAGGTGTGGCCCGATAGGGGTGACATTGGGGTGTGCTTGAGGTTGCAGGAGCGCACACTGTTCCCAGTACTCTTTTTCTCTCTGCCTCGTGCTTGAGAACAAGCCCTCAGCTGCTGCTCCAGCACCATGTCTGTCTGCCTTGCTGCCATATGCTCCTGCCATGACTCGCCGACTCGCCCTCTGAAACCCAATAAACTCTTCCTTCTATAAGCTGCCTTGCCCATGGAGCTTTGTCATGGCAACTGAAAAGTAACTAGGACAATGGATCTCCACAGAAAATGACACAAGTTTTTCTTACTTTGGAATTTCTACCTAAGTCCAGAAGACAAGGAGAGGAAGTTTCCCAAACCCAAAAGGCACAGGGAGATAGCACAAGAAGTACTGGGGTTGGGAAGTCCACAAATCTTCCTCATAGACTTACCTTCCCATTTCCAGTGTGAACGTATGAAACTCCCAGGTTCTGACCATAGCAAGCTAGCATGGTGGGTGGATGGACAGAAGGATGGATGGATGGATAGGTGCGTGGGTGGATGGGTGGGTGGACGGATGGATAGGTGCGTGGGTGGATGGGAGGGTGGACGGATGGATAGGTGCGTGGGTGGATGGGTCGGTGGGTGTATAGGTGGACGGGTGGGTGTGTGGAGAGATGGACAGTGGATGGGCCTGTGCCTGCAGCAGCACAGTGAATGCAGGAATGTAGCATTAAAACCCTCTAAGAACCCTCTGCCCCATGATCTCAAGAGTTCTGGAGTTCCAAGCTGGATAAAGAAAGGGTCGTGAGTCCCCTGCTGCGGCCTCCAGCAACCACTTCTCCGCTTAGGCCTGTTTCCCCCACCTTGCAGCGGAACAGGGATCTATATGATCATTACCCTTGTTACCCGCTTCTTTGCTCTCTGCCCCTGACTCCGGACTACCCACCGCCAACCCCGTATCGCGTGACCCCGAGCAGGGCGTGCGGGGACGGGATTCCCTGGCAACAACCTCAGCCAGGTTCCTACTAGCCTGCCCCGGCCTCTGCCACGCCCTCTAGGTGAGAGCCACACCCCAGACGTGAATGAAAGACTCGCCTTTCCGGAACAATCACGCCCTCGCGTTGCCGTGGTAACCGCCTCCTAGCTTTGCTGCATTGCAGGCAGGGATGCTTAATCCTTCGCGCAGGCGCGGGGATCCCATCAGCATCCTCTGAGGGCTCCTTCCATCGTCCCTCCAAACTACATTTCCCAGAAGCGTTCGCGGCCTAGCCCCCCCCCCCTCTCTCTCTCTCTCTCCCCTCTCTCTCTCCCTCTCTCTCTCTCTCCCTCTCTCTCTCTCTCTCTCTCTCTCTCTCTCTCTCTCTCTCTCTCTTTCTCTCTCTCTCTCTCTCTCTCTCTCTCTCTCTCTCTCTCTCTCTCTCTCTCTCTCTCTCTCTCTCTCTCTCTCTCTCTCTCTCTCTCTCTCTCTCTCTCTCTCTCTCTCTCTCTCTCTCTCTTTTTTTTTTCCCCTCCCGACTACATTTCCCAGAAAGAATTGCAGCAGCCACAGTCCTCGCTATACTGAGTCTAACCCTATTGCCGCTCCCGGAGTGCTTTGCAGCTGACGGCGACGACTACATTTCCCAGGAGCCTCAGCTGCACCGCCCACCGGAAGCGGCGGGCGAATTGCTTGCCCTTGCGCGGGGAGTGAGGCCGGAGACTGACCATGGTGGCTCGAGTGTGGTCCCTAATGAGGTGCGTGGAGACTCGGGTGGGCCCTGAGCCTTCGAGAAAGTTCCGTGCTGCTGGCGTCTGTGCCTTGCGGCTTGGTGTCCTGTGACTGCTCACTTCCGGTTGCGTCTGGCCCTCTTCTCATGGCCCATGTAGGGAACACTGGAAAGCCAAATGGATCGCCTCTCTCCTACCTGCCAGCCAGCCCTTGTCACCTACAGCTTCAATTTTCCCAAATTTGCAATGGGGATCCGTGGGAAATCTTGCCTTTCGCCCCTTTCCGGAGCTTGAGTGACATGAAGGAAGCCCCTCGGGGCTCCCGAGGGTTTTGTGTCCACTGTCTCCTGCTCTCGCAGAATTTCGAGTGACCCACTGTCTCTTACTTTAAGACTCGGTTTACCACACAAGGCAAAAGGAATGATCCTTGTACCCTGGGGCTCCCAGGATGTCACCTGGTGAACTGTTAGTCCCCGGAGACTGCCCCCACAGCTTCTGTCCCTTCCTGTCTCCCCGCAGGTTCCTCATCAAGGGAAGCGTGGCAGGGGGAGCAGTCTACCTTGTCTATGACCAGGAGCTGCTGGGGCCCAGTGACAAGAGCGAGGCTGCCCTACGGAAGGCCGAGGAGGTGGTGCCACCAGCAATGTACCAGTTCAGCCAGTATGTGTGCCAGCAGACGGGTCTGGAGATGCCACAGGTACCTGGCTAGGTGTGAGGATGAGGCTTGACAGGTCGATTCTGGGTGGTCTTGATGTCCCCACCACCTCTGCCTGGTGGAGTTTGTGTCGCTGGGTTTGGGTGACAAGGCTGCGACCTATCCCCACGCACCAGCCAGCCCTTGTGCTCCTCTTTCTTCCCAGCTCCCAGCCCCTCCACAGATTAACTTCCCGAACTTCCGTGACTCCTGGAACTCAGGTAGGCCCCTATGCCCCTGCTGGGGGACGCCTGGGCACTCCAGCCTCACTCCCAGCCCCGTTTGCCTTGCTGTTCCTTTCCATTCCTCCCCGTTTGCCTGTTTGTGTGCCTTTATGTCACCTATGGAGCTAAATAGAAAGGACTGGGCATGGTGGCCCATGCCTGTGACTCCAGCATTTGGGAGGCTGAAGGCAGGAAGATTTGGAGTTCCAGGCCGCCAGGGCTACACAATGAAAACCACAAAACAAAAAAACAAAAAGAAATCTGAAAAATGGTGTAGGGCAGGGGTGGCTCCACTCCCGCTCTGGGTAACACTCTTGGGCTTTCTCGGGGGTTGGCTGTGAAAGTTCTGGCAAGTTGGGGTCTCATCGGCACCTCTGCACTATCTCTGCAGGCATCATCTCCGTCATGGCAGCTTTGTCCGTGGCCCCCTCCAAGGCCCGAGAATACTCCAAGGAAGGCTGGGAGTACGTGAAAGAACACAGCAAGTAACGGATGCCACCTGCCCAGCGTTACTGGGGAGTGAGACCAGGATGCCGCACACTCGACCACAGTGGGGACCCCACTCTGAGGGCAGCTTCCAGCATTTGGTCCAATAAAGGACTTGGGAATGGTCCCTGACCTGTGTTCTGGTGGGAGGATGTAGAGCGGACTTGAGGAACTTGGATCGCCCTGCACTTTTGGGGGTCCTGGCTCCTGGCAGCCTTTGCTTGTTGGGGAAGTCCTGGCCTCAGGGGATCCCTGTGTTGCAGATGTAATGCTTAAGAGCCCTGAAAGTTTTTGTTTTTTTTTTTATTTTTTTTATTTTAAAAAACTGTGTCTTAGGGTTTCTATCGCTGTGATAAAGCACCATGACCGAAGCAGCTGGGCAGGGGAGAGTTGGCTTCAGCTTGTTCCTCTTAGGCCACACTCTGTCACTGAGGGGAGTCAGGGCAGGAACCTGGGGACAGGACCAAAACAAGAGGCCATGGAGGGTCGCTGTGTGTGGGCTTGCTCCCCATGGTTTGTTTAACCTTTCTAATAACACCCAGGACCGCCAGCCCAGGGTGGTGCTGTGTGTTGGACCCTTACACATCAGTCAGCATTCAAGAAAATGTCCCACAGGCCAATCTGATGGAGGCATTTTCTCAGTTTAGTGTCGCTCTTCCCAGGTGACTATTAAGTTGGCAGAAAAAGACTAGCAGTGTGTGCTTTCCCTGTGTGTGTGCGCGCTACAGGGCCCACACTATCCAAAAGGCGTCTGATTCCCTGGAGCTGGGTTTCCCGGCGGTCCCGAGTTGCCTGTCATGGGTGCCGGGATCATTCAATCATCCCTCCAGCCCTCAGAAAGGATCGAGAAGGTACTGGGTGGTGGTGGAGGGGGAGCCTGGACTTGGGGAGACCCTGAATAGGTTTTATTTGCTGCAAACCAGTTTTTGACAGTCCTATTGCCCAGACTGGTCATAGCCACTCAGGCCTCCAAACCTTGTCCCCTGAAGGTCACTTTTCCCAGGGACCCTGTCCCATGCTGCACCAGCTGTCTGAGGCCTGAAAGCCCTCCCCCATTAGTATCTCAGAAGGGTGTGATTGGCAGCCAGGCAGGCCCAGAAGGGGTGGGGCTAAGGTGGAAGGAGCATAGGCCACTTTGGGGCTCTGGGTCATCTCCAGGTACAGCTTCTGCCACATGGAGCTCTGCAGCTTATGTGCTCAGGCCCAACAGGACACCCAGCACATTCTCAGAACACCTGGCAAACCCAGTGGGCAGATGGGAGGGGGTGATGGCTGGCTGAACCCAACTGTCTTATCCTAGGTTCACTCCTGGGCTGCAGAGGGTACCTGGCATTGGGCTTATCATTGTGTCACGCTGCTGAAGTCCAGAAGTTGGCGACATGTGTCTTACACCCTAAGACTAGGGGCTGCCTCTGCCTATAGCCCAGGCTGGGTGTCTGTGACCTCCAGTGAGGCCTGTGCACCCCCTCCCCCCCCTCTGCCCCCCCCCCCCCCCAGCAGCCAGCTTTGTTCCTGCACAGGTCTATCCACAGGCAGGAAGGGCAGCCCTGCATGTCCCTCGTGCTAACCAGCATGGTGGGCACAAGCCTGAGCTCACAGCACGGGACCAGGTGGGCCGACTGCCTTCCCATCTGGAGGACTGAGGCAGCCAGCCAAGGCCACAGGTGCTGAGCCACACAGAACGGGACAGGCTAGCCATGACCACCACCTCTGGCTGCTAGTGGAGTACCACTTCTCTCTCCTGAGGAAAATGAGAGGCCAAGCTTGACGGTCTGAAGTAAAGGGCACATGAACAGAAACATCTTTATTACAAAAAACAGCAACAAAAACCAAAATGAAAACAAATTCACATTGTAACAAGCTACAATATGGCAGCAGATTAAAAAAAAAAAATCCTTTGTACAATGGTGGGAGAAGTCCTGATGGACACGGAGGTCACAGCTGGGGGCACAGGTGCTCAGTAGCGGCGGGTGAAGCGGGCATCACTGGGTCTGCTGCCCCGGCTCTGTCCTCCAAAGCCTCCCTGCATCCCTCCACGTGGAATCACATGGCCACGCGAGGCTCCACCCGGGGCGAAACTGCCACGCCTAAGAAGAAGCCCGGGACCATTGTCCTGAGGTCCTACCTTAGGTCAGCGGTCCCCAAGCCCAGGTCCCCAGTTCCCCACTACAGAGCAACCCTGCTCCCACTCAGCAGTGTAGCGCTTACCCCGACATGCCACCACGGTTCATCATGTGGCCAGGCCCCGAGTGTCCAGACATGCTCCTCTCACCGCCTGCAGGACGAGGCACAAGTCCAAGTGGGCAGCTTGGCAGGTGTAGAGCCAACAACAGCCCTACTTGGTCTCAGCCAGCCCCACCCCACCCTAGGCCCCAACCCCTCACCCCGTAGCCCCGGCTCCACCCAGTCCTCACCTTGCCACCTCTTGTGCTCACGCTCCATCATGCCTCCGTCAGCCGCACCCTGCCATGCCCGGTCATCTTCAAGTCTCCGGCTGTGCTCCCCCCAGTCACGCCTGCCCCTTGGAAAGAGACACCACTGACCTGCACTGCCACACCAGTGCAGCAGACAGAGTGGCTGGGGGCTCAGGTTCCACCAGGCCAGGCCTTGGGAGGGTAGGACACAAACCTGGGAGGAGGGGGCAGCCCTCGGCCTTCACTCATTCTCTTGTTGGAGCCATAGCCCCAGCCGTCTCTAGAGTCCCGGCCGTGGCGTTCAGGTCCTCCATGGCGCTCAGGGTAATGCTGGACCAAAGAAAAGGGTGAGGTTAGCATCATCCCTGATCCCCAGACACAAGGACACAAAGCTCAGGGACCAGAGTGTGTGGCCACTGTCACAGCGTCCTCCCTCACCAAGGGTTAGGTTTACAAGGCTCCTTTCCTTACAAGAGCCCCAGCCTATGCACGGCAGCCGTGCTTCACAAGTGTGAGACACCAACAACCGAGTGACTGCACAACGACACCCACACAAACTCTTGCGCAAGGCCTCACTCTGTGGCCCAGGCTATACCTCAGTCTCAGTAACCCCTCCCTTAACTCCCCAAACGGGGCTGAGTGTGAGCCGTTCTACCCAGCTCAAACACTGCCTTATCAAAGCTGAAAAGACCCGACACACCAGAGAAACCAAACGCAGGGAGCGTTGCCGACGTCCCAGTCTCCTGCCTGACCACAGACAGTCCTGGGACACTGTCCTCCTCTGCGGAGTGACAACTACAAGTACAAATGAACACTCACACAGGCCACTCCCGGTCACCAGTTCCCACAGAGTAGCTGTGTGGAAATGGTGACATCAGCCATCGGCTGAGGAATGAGTATCCAAGGGCTGCAGACGACCCCGGGGCCAACTCGGTGATGGGAAACCAAGAGGGGAGGATGGTAAGCGAGACCGCAGTGGGGGTGGCACCGTGCAGCTGAAGCCTGCCACGGTGGGAGGGCAGCGATGGTGGCTCGGGGTGTGGGGTTCCACAGCTGAAGCGGTGCCCCATGCTCACCTGTCCTTCTCTGTCTCCCATCATCGACCTTGAACCTTCTCGCCTAAAAAAGGTGATTTCAGTGAGACCAGATGGGGAGGGGTTAGTGTGCAGAGCCCTCCCTCACACACCGCCATGAGCCCACGCGAGGGCTCACCTGTCCACGGAGTGGTTGGGGTAGCGGCCCCGGTCTCTGTGGTCAAAGTCATGGAAGCGGTCCTGGCGGCCGAAATCGGAGTGGTAGCGGTCATCCAGTGCAGCCCGCTTGGCTTCTGGCCAGTAGCCATCATCGCGCCTGAGACGAGGCAAGGACATGAGGCAACTAGGGCCTGAACAAAGCCTGCAGGGCTCCAAGGCCCAACCATGCCCCTGGCAGGAGCTCTCCTTGTGGACGGTGTGACAGATCCTTGGACTAAACACCCCCACTTCTGCCTTGGTGCCCCCGTGGGTGCCGAGTGTCCCGGTCTTTGAAAGGCCTCACTCAGCACCCACTTCACGGGGCACCTGCCTGCCCCAAGCCTCATGGCGTCCCAGCAGCAGGCTCCGACTCAGGTCTGCGTGCGAGCCCGGCCCCACGCCCGCCCGCCTGTGCACCCGGGCGTGGCTGCTCACCGTCCATCCACATCGTAGGGCCTGCGCACTGCAGGCCTGCGCTCCTGCTCATAGCGCAGCTCCTGCTGCCGCCGCAGCTCCTCCCGCTCACGGTGGATGCGCTCCTGCTCCCGCCTTCTCTCCTGCTCCACGTGCATGCGCTCGCGCTCCAGCCTCTCCCGCTCCATGCGCTCGCGCTCTAGCCGATGGCGGTGGAAAGCCAGGCGCTCCCGGGCGATCTCTAGCCGCTCCCGCTCCTCCCGCTCCCACTGTGCCTGCAGCCGCTGCTCCCGCTCGCTGCGCTCCCGCTCCCTGTGTGAGGAGGGCAAGTGGAGGCAGAGACCTCAGTGTGAGGAGGCGCTGGGGGCATGCTGGGCCAAAGACAGCACCCAGGGAGTGGGTCCGCGGCTTTGCAGCCGCCACCTCCTGTCTTCCCCTCCTTCCACCCTTCCCCAAGCCCAGCCCAACGCCCAGAGGCCCTTCCCCATTGTGCCCGGAGCCTGCCTGCCCTGGCGCCCATTTTAAACACACACCCCTCCGGCAAAGGTCACTTCAGAAACTGCATTTTGACAGCCACACGGCAGCAGTGCTGTGCCTGGCTAGCCAAATGCCTGCTATCCCTTTCCTGATCCTCGTCGGGCAAGTGAGATGCCCTCTGAACATCCCCACCGTCCCTGCCCTGCCGGCCACTTTCCGTGGTCTTTGCGCAGGGTGAAACACTGCAGGCCGCCAATCTCAGCACGGGGCCCTCAAAGTGCCCACCCACCCAGCCGGCCAGCCAGTCCCTTGCACACATCCTCGGCTGTCCCTTCCCAGCACCGCTCACCTCCGCGACTCTGAGTCTCTGGACTTCCGGGACTCTTTAACCTTGTCAAAGGACACGACAGACCGCTTTTCCCGGCTGGCCGACTTTCGGTCCTGGCTTTTGGAGGCCTGGTTCAGTAAACAGAAGAGAGTCAGTGCAGGATGGACAGAGGCTCCTGGCACTGAGACAGTCACCGATGGAGCTGGTGCTCACAGGAGAGCTCAACAAAAACACAACAGCTCAAACGGAGCTGACCACATCCCCAAAGGACATAAGTCACCACTTCTCCCCCTTGAGACAGGGCCTCACCGTTTAGCCCAGGATGGACCACATGGTCCTTCTGCCTCAGCCTCTAGCATGCCGCACTGAGAAGCGTGAGCCCCGGGTTGGCTAAGTCAGAACTGTTGCTCTACAAGCCTTTCCCAACTGCAATGGAACTCCAACTCTCTGGAGACGTTGTCTCACTGCCTGACTCGGGTTGGCCTGGAGTGTGTAAACTCCATCCGCCCTTCCCTTCATGGTCAGGGCCTCCTCCATATGCACCATCTCCTCCGGTGTGATAGCTCCTATTGAGACCTGTCCACATCCCCCTGGAGCCCACCCTTCCCCTTCCCACTTTCTAGCTGCTCTCAGTAAGACTGAAGTAAGAAGCCACCCCCTTAAGACACCAACACAAGTAGGAATGGCCGGAAATCTTGGGCGACAGCTATCTATAGGCCTTTCTCACTCAGCAGTGTGCCATGCTGGGCTTCGCCAACCCCAGAGTCCCTGATTTCTACAAACATGCCAACTCTAGCCTGCCCGCCTTCCGAAGCCGCCTGTGGCCCAGGGGCCCCGGTGCCATGTGATGTGGTCCTCTAGTGGTTTGGCACAAGTGGGGAGGTCTCGGGGATGCCAGACCCATCTACTGAGGTGGTCAGGCTCTGAGGCTTCAGAACCCACCAAGGTCTGCAGCTGTGCCAACAGTGGGCTTCCAGGAGGCGGGGACAGGAGGCGGCACAGGGCGGCCATCAGAGAGCAGCAGCAGGCAGCTGCTCTAGAAGCCTCGCCATCTCTCTACGTTCTCAAAGGCAGCAAGCTTCCCTCGAATCCCTGGAGCATCGAGCCTGTCGGTCTGACACTCACTCTCTCTTTGGACCCGGATGTCTTCACACTGATGACAGGCACACCTTTGGACTTGTCCATCACCACAGTGCGCTCGGTGCCACGGCTTCCTGTGAGCAGAGGGAGGGAAGAGCTGAATTCGGAAGGTCGCTGCAGGCCAGCACACGAAGGGGCATGGGCGTCACCGCCTACCTGACTTGGTGGTCCGTGAGCGCTCCGAAGGCCCGGGCTTCTGATCATCTGGGTCCTTGCTCTTCTCTGTGCTCCCATCATCCCCCTTTTTGGCATCATCTTTTCTGTCGGCTTTCTCCTCCCTCTTCAGGTTTGCTGACCTAGGAGTGACCCGCAAGCCTTCAGGAGGTGATGGCTACCCAGGACATGGGTGAAGGAGGAGGCCCACTGTGTGCACCAAGTTCAAGGGCATCTCTGGCACACGCTAGTGGTTGGTGGGCAGGAGGGTGCGAGCACAGCTCTGGTGGTCTGCAGGAGTACCTGTCACTGGTGCTGGCCTTCTCCTTCTTGCTGTCCCCATCTCTTCTGTCAGGCACTCTCTTGCCAGCAGGCTCACTTTTGGCCTGTGGAAGAGTCAAAAGCTATTGCCACCGTGCCCTGGCTCCACGGCCAGAGCCACTGCAGCACGTGGCCAGTTACCTTCTCCACTGAGATCATTTTGCCATGCAGCTCAGTCTTGTGCAAATGGCTAATGCATTTTGTTGCCTCTTCAGCTGTGGACATAGTGACAAAGCCATAACAGCGGGCTCCAGGACTTCGGGCGTTTGTCACAACCTTGGCACCCACCACCTGGAAGAAAGCAGACCACCTCAGATACGGCTGCAGGCACAGACCCAGCAATCACAGCGCAGGGAAGGGGGCTGCTGCACTCTAGGTTCTCAAGATTTGGGAGGGTGTGATGCAAGGCTCTGGCTGAGCTCCTCTAGCAAGGTTTAAACTGCATGTGGGAGTGACAGTCACACACGGGACTGAATCTTGGCGAAGTCACAGAGCCAGAGACAAGGAAGCAAACACAGATGATGGTGACACTTATCAGTGATGTGAGAGGTGGCTCAAGTGAAGCCACCTGGTGGTCACAGCCAGCACCACATTCATGGCACATGTAGAACCCAGCCCTGACAGCAAGCAGGACACAGATCTGTGTAGTCAGGTCCTGTTGCAGGATACCTGATCACTCTGTGAACCCTGAGATTGCATTATTTACTGGAGAAACCTGTTTCGGGTTGTGGTACGGCTCAGCCCTAGCACACACCTTTAATCCAAGAGCTTTCTGTTTGAATATTGTAAACAGGATTAAATAAAGTCAAACATAGGTGTAGAGGCAGAGAAAGCAACAAGCTGACAGGGAGTGAACATAAAATTGTTAAGAAAAAAACCATAGTGAGTAAGTGGGAGTCAGGAGGATGGAGAGACATGCACAGGAAGTGGGGGAGAGGGACATGGAGTGGGAAAGGACTTGACTGAGATGGTAGGAGACAGGAGGTTTCCAGGATGACAGAGGAGGAAGAAGGTCAGTGGGATGCTTTCTCAGCCTCTCTGAGCTAGCAGGCTTTCACCCCAGCATCTGGCTCCCGAGTCTTTATTGGTAAAATTGAACAACTGAGATTTTGCTAAAAATATTTGGCTCCCAACGTGGGGCACAGAGAAATCACTCCAGCTGCAGACAAATTGAGAAGTCAAAAGGTTTGCTAATACACCTGGGAAGTCCTTAAGGACAGTTAAGCAATATTAAAAGGGAAAATCTTTCCCACATTAAGGATGGGAAATATGGCTTTAGGACTCTGTATAGTGCTACTCTAAATGGCTTGAAAATAGAAGCAGAAAATCAAATGATCAATGACTTAGCTGAGATTGACATAATCACTATCAGTCTGATAATTCATATATATATATATATATATATATATATATTTTTTTTTTTTTTTGGTTTTTTTTTGAGACAGGGTTTCTCTGTGTAGCTTTGCGTCTTTCCTGGATCTCGCTCTGTAGACCAGGCTGGCCTCGAACTCACGGAGATCCGCCTGGCTCTGCCTCCCAAGTGCTGGGATTAAAGGCGTGCGCCACCACCGCCTGGCGCTGATAATTCATATTTTATCCTTAATAGCCACAGTGGTTTTCTGTGCCAAATATGAAAAGTGGATTATAAGATACAAGACTTGTTAAGGAAAATACTCAGACGGAGGAATTCAGACAAGAACCTACCACACCATTGCATAATAAAACTGAAGAGGGGCGGCCCAATGTTATTAGAAAACCAACCTTAGTTTGACCAGTTACTATAAAACAACTACCAGCAGATGACAGGCATCCCCAAGGCTATGCAGAACTGGGATCCAGAAGAAGTGTTAGATTTGAAGAGACTTAAGGAAGCAGTCATTTCATATGGTATACGTTCACCCTTTGTGAAGCACACGTTAAATTCATGGGCAACTCAGAACAGAATTACCCACCAAGACTGGAAAGATTTGGCAACAGCAATATTGGAAGCTGGTCCTCAGTTACAATGGCAGACATGGTAGAAAGAGGTTAATAATATTTCCCAAGATCAGTGCCTAGGTGAAAAATCAATATTCTGCGTTACAAAGGCAGCTATGACTTTCATGGTCACATGTTGGATGCTATGTCATTTAAGAGCTTTGAATGATTGGGACAAGGTTGAAGAATCAGGAAAGAGGTCTGAGTTATTTACTAAAATTATACAAGACCCAAAAGAAGCCTTCACTGACTTTTTACAAAGATTGACTAGCTATAAACAGAATACTATCAGATCCAGAAGTCAGACAAATAATAATTGAATCTTTGGCTTTTGAAAATGCTAATTCAGAATGCAAAAGGGTGATTAGGCCTTTAGATTAGCATCAACAGACAAATGGATTAGTAGAAATACAAATGTAGTGGTAGAAATATGGCTAATATTGGGTTTCACATTTATGATGCTACTCTCATAAAAGTAATTTCTAAAAGCTTTAAGAAAAATCAAAATGTCAGATGTTTTAATTGTGGTAAGCAAAAGGGACTGTAGGTGCCGGGCGGTGGCGGCACATGCCTTTAATCCCAGCACTCAGGAGGCAGAGGCAAGCGGATCTCTGTGAGTTCGAGGCTAGCCTGGTCTACAAAGCGAGTTCCAGGAAAGGCGCAAAGCTACACAGAGAAACCCTGTCTCAAAAAAACAAAAAAATAATAAATCAGAAAAGGCAGGTTATAAGTCAGGAAAAATAAGTGGCTCAAAGCCCTTATGATTCAGTTGAGAAAATTAGAGCTCTATGCCATTCTTATGGTATTATTAGATTTTCCTGAATCTCTTAGTTACTGACTCTAAACATGCAGAAAGAGTTGTTTTACATATTGAAACTGCTGAAATTATTCCAGATGACTTAGAATTAACTTCACTATTTATTCAACTACAACAAGTAATCAGAAATAGGAACGGTCCTTTATATATAAAACACATTATCAGATCCCATATGGGTCTAATAAGGCCTTCTAGCACAAGGTAATGATGAAATTGATCAGCTATTAATAGGAAATGTAGTAGAAGCCTGAGAATTTCATAAGAAATACCATGTTAACAGCAAAGATTTGAAGAAAGATTTTTTTTTATATCACTTGGCAACAAGCCAAAGGAAATTATAAGAACACATCCTACTTGTTCCTTGTATAACCAGACTTCATTACCTGCAGGAAGTAGTCCAAAAGGTACTCAAAGAAATGAAATTTGGCACATGGATGTGTTTCATTGTGCAGTGTTTGGGAAATTTAAATATGTGTATCACAGCATAGATACATTTTCAGGATTTCAATGGGCAGCTGCTTTAAGAACTGAAAAGGCTGATTCAAGTTATGGCTACTATGGAGATATCTGTAGAAATCAAGACTGACAATGCTCCAGCATGTCTCTAGAATATGAAACAGGTTTTTACATATTACAATATAAAGGACATTACAGGTATACTACACAATCTGAAGACCACTAGACAAGTGAAACATCTGAAGAAAAAGGAGGGATCATTAAGAGAAAATGTCCCAAGAAAAAGAATAAATTACCCAAGTGGTATTGCCCACCTTTAGCTCACCGGCCTGAAATCCCAGCTCAGAGTCCCAATGCCACTATCTTGCCTGAGTGGCTGTCCTTTGTGCCCAACAATCACCTGATGTGTGCCAGAGGCGGGACTCCCGGCCAGGCACTCCCTTCTTTCTTCCCACCATGGGCCTACCCTGCCCATGGTGTATTCCCAAATTGTCTCTGCTGCCCTCTACAGACATAAGTGGCAAATGGTCTTTATGTGGTCCCAATGCCATCAAAAATAAAAGCTGGCTTTGGATTTGGAGCTTGGCTCTCCTTCTCTGAAGCCATGCACTCTTCTTAAAGGAAAATCCAAAATCTCTGTCTCCTATCAGAAGAGCCAACTGGTATGAGGATAGAGGAAACCAAAGATATTATCTATTATCACTAACCTCATAATCTTTTGGTTTTCATTTGACTCTCTAAAATTTTTCTTAAGTTCTGAATATTATCTCAGATTTGTAAGATTATGATGTATATATAAACTTTCTGTCATGATACTAGTAGTCATACCGAGCACTAACTCATTCTAGAAATAAGCTTCATCTAGCTTCCTGCATGTGTTTTTCAGTTTGAGTCTGAACAGGTAACTAGGAACTAGTTTGTGTACCTCGGATGTACTTAGTAAGACTGTGGTCCTCAAATCTTCCAGAGATCTGCTGAATATGGCAGTTAAAATGTTTCAAGTTTTCGACAATGAGCCACGACCACTCCCCTGAGGCCTCCAAGGAGACGATGGGGCCTGCTACGGCGAGTCCGAGTCCACACCTGGACTGCGGTAAGGCTCACCACTGGGCAAACTGCACCACACCTCTTCTGCCGCCAGGCCCTGCGCACATAGTGGACGCCTTTGGGCTGACTGCTGTGTTCTACCGAGCTAGGATTGCCACTAAGCTGACAAACACCACCCAAAGATCAGCTTTGGACTACAAACGTTTTAGGACATTCAAATTGCTGAGTTCATATGAGGCTGACATTTCCAGAACTTTCAATTAGAAAGTATTTAATCCTAAAACTGCTAAATACAACCAAGCTGGACACCGTGAAAAGCTTGGCAGAAATAGTTTCATTATTGTAAATAGTTTTACTGTTACGAGTTAAAAAAAACCTTTCCTTTTTATATACAAAAAGGGGGAAATCTTGCAGGATATCTGATCACACTGTGAACCCTGAGATTGCATTATTTACTGGAGAAACCTGTTTCTGGTTGTAGTGTGGCTCAGTCCTAGGACACACCTTTAATTCAAGAGCTTTCTGCCTGAATATTGTAAACAGGATTAAATAAAGTCAATCATGGGTCTAGAGGCAGAGTAAGCAACCAGCTGACAGGAAGTGAACATAAGATTATTTAAAAAATCATAGACAGTAAGGGGGAGTCAGGAGGATGGAGAGAGACATGCACAGGAAGTGGAGGGGAGGGACATGGAGTGGGAAAGGACGTGATTGAGGTGGTAGGAGACAGGAGGTTTCCAGGATGACAGAGGAGGAAGAAGGTCAGAGGCTTTCTCAGCCTCTCTGAGCTAGCAGGCTTTCACCCCAGCATCTGGCTCCCGAGTCTTTATTGGTAAAATTGAACAAATGACATTTAGGAAAAGCCAGATCGTCTCTGTTCACTCTTGGACAGTGGCTGCTCACCTTCCCGTATCTGCTGAATAGGTTCTTCAGATCAGTGGCTCTAGTCGTGGACGAAAGGCCACTAACCCAGAAATTCCTACCACAGCTGCTGCGACCTGTGCAAAAGGAAGTTCTGGTCAGAACCTCAACGTCCAGACAGCTCCAGAGCTCAGCCATCCCCAGCACTTAAGGACATGTGCCCAGGACACAATGGCATGGCCAGGTCCAGGAAAACAGTGTTTGTCTAGCCACAGAGGGCAGTGGCATGTATATATAACACTGAAAATGGACCTCAGGACATCCAGCAGCCAGCAGTTGTGAATGGCTGAACTGACCCAAACTCAAGATGGCTTCTGCCCACAAAGCAGCCACTGCAGGTCAGTGTATGCCATTTCCCAGCCTACAAACTTGTTTTAAACAGGAGCTTACTAGGTAGCTTAGCTGGCCTGGAACTTGCCACCCTCCCCCTGTCTCTGTCTCCCCAGTGCTTGAAGGAAGGGCCTAACCACCAGAGGGCACTCAGCAAGTGACTTTAACCAGAGGCTCTAGCACCTGCCAACTGTAGTGGGCTGCATGGGTGCATGTGTAAGCGAAACACAGGCCGTGATGAACTTGAGGCCCACACGCTCTAGGAGACTAGTGTCACCTAGAGGACCTACCCTTCTCCTCTCGGGAAAGCCTCTTTGTATCCGAGTCTTCTTCGACAGAACTAGAGACAAGAGACAGTGTCATTCAAGGGGGCTGCAGGAGCAAAAGACAAAACCACAGCCCTAAGGACCCGCCAAAGCTGCATACCTACCCGGCACTTAGCTCTCAAAAAGGACACCCCGACAAACATGTTTTGGAAATCTGACCTAATTTAAGATTTCATACCCACAGGAGTTAATTAAGTTTCTGCCGGGCTAAAAATAATTAAGAAGAATTAAAAAGCAAACAACCGTGGCAGGTTGAGGAAAAAAAAAAAAAGATTACAGAACCAGTGTAAAATAAACAAGAAATGAAACTGCCTGAAGGAGCTAGTGCTGGGCCGCGCGGCGGCCGCCAACTGCAGGCTCTAAACAGCTCATGTGTGTCACTAGTGACAACGAAAGGAGATAGCATCTGGTCTAGGACTGAGAATCAACAAACCTCATTTTCTGATCAGCGCCCTCACTGGCTGAGGACTCTTTAGGAGCTGCAGGGACGTCATTACAAGCGTCAAAAGCAAACTTCTTCACGTCGTCTTTGCTATCTTGGGGCTCGGGGCTCAGGGCTGCTGTGGGCGCTCTCGCCAGCTCCTGGCTGGCGGCCTCCGCGAGCTGGGCAGCTGTGCTACTCTGCTCAACTGGCTCCTCTAGCCCTACAGGCTCGCGGTCCATCCCAGGGCCTCCGCCTGCGCCCGCGACTTCACCCGGCGCCTCCGCCGGCTCCCTTTTCACTACTGCTAACGGGGCGTCTGCCTCGCTCCACTGACACCGAGTGCTTGGAGACTCAGACTCGCTGTTGCGGACCAAAGCTAAATCTCCCTCCTCCTCTTGCTCCTCTTCCTGCTCTTCCTCCTCTTCTTCTTCCGGGTGTCCGCAGCTCTCAAATAGGTCCTCTTCCTCCGCCAGCTTCCTGTCTGGCCCCACACTACTCGTGGCCTGGGCAAAGGGCTGCTCCAGCTCCGAACCTTCTTCTTTTACTGGCTCAGATTTACAAGTTTCCCCCAAAATGTCGAGTATTTTCTCATTTTCTACGGATTTAACAGGAATAGAATGGCACAAGGTTTAATCACCAGGGAAATAAAGCAATCACAACTGCGGCTCGGGCGCGGCGGCCCCGCTCACACCGACAGAACTGCTGGCTACACAGAGATTGGAAAACCCGCTACACAGCGCCTGCACCCTACCTGCGCCCTCGGCCGTGGCGCCCCCGCCTGTGCTAAGGGCAGAGGCCAGCATCCCGGAGACTTCACCCCACAACCTTCTGAGTCTTGAGTCTTCGTTCTGAGCACTGTGTCAATGCATGAACCAACTCTTCTCAATTCAGCTTGCGTCCAAGTGCGTAACTGAGCGCCTGGCCTTCATGCATCACTAATTGCCTGATGCTTTGCCTTCCTTACAGATCGTTTAACGTGCGGAGCGCCGGGTCTTCTGGCGTGTGGAGGCTGGCAGCCCAGAGGGACAGTGTGTTTTTTTTTTTTGAGATTCTCTCTCAGAGGTGCTCTCCTCTTCGGGGGGGATCCGGTCATGTCATAGTCACGTGACATTCCCTATGCTACCTGCACTGCCTGTACTAATACCACATGGTGACATGCTGCCGGAATCACAAGATCTGCTGGCGGCACAGAGCTCTGTTCACTGGAGCGAGGTCATTTTCATGCCACCGCTTATGTTTAAAGGCAGGAGACCAAAGTCTTCGCCATGTGGGCAGGATGCCACACAGGTTGCTGGCCACGTGCACAGATCTTGTGATACGGCTGGGTTTCCAATCTCTATGGTTCTGATGTGCTCTGGACTGTAAAGCACTAGAGCAATGCACACTAGAGTGCAACCACTGGTTAGCATGAGCCTCCCCGCTGTGGGCAGAACCCGCTGCTGAGCCCTGCATTGGACAGTACCTGGCTCCAGGGATGCCTCTTCCATTTCCTGCAACAGAAAGCACAAGTAAGATGCTGCCCAGAGGCCCAGCCCCACTCCACCATGACGTTCATGGAGACTAGGGGAGGCTGACCACCCTGGGACTTCAGGGGATAATCTGGACCCAGAGGAGTGGCCCTGCTTGCACAAGGCAAGCCCTGCCCTGATGGCCTCAGCCTGATGAAGCCCTAGACCTGCTGC
Organism: Peromyscus californicus insignis; assembly: GCF_007827085.1. Classification (NCBI taxonomy): domain Eukaryota; kingdom Metazoa; phylum Chordata; class Mammalia; order Rodentia; family Cricetidae; genus Peromyscus; species Peromyscus californicus. The sequence continues at coordinate 50,039,917 of NW_026294492.1, forward strand.
TGATCCTGCTGCAGGGCACCCAGCAGCCCTCCTGTCTCCCCGGTGGTCAGGAGTCCCTTGGGACTGGACTTGAGATCGGGAGCATGGCTCTCGCCCATCTCCACGTATGTCTAACTGCTGGGGACGAGCCTCTTGGCACTCTCTTTACCTACAGGAGCTTCGAGCTGACTTTCTGAAAATTTAGGGCCAAGGGGGAATAGGCAATGGCAGTTCCCCTCCCACCCAGGGCACTTCCCACTCCCTCAGGGATGACCCAACTTGTCCCAAGAACCCTGTCCTCCCAGCTGCACTCTGCTTTGCCCAATGGTGCCTTTTCTAGGCCCCACAAGTGTTGGCCACAGAGCGATGGGCTCCCTGGCTCCAGAGGCAAGGTCTCATGCCCTCAGGCCTGCAGAGAAAGTTTGGGCTTCTCTTGGTGGCCACTCTGATTCAGGCTCTGCCTGCTGCCTTCTAAGGACCACCCAGGGTACAAGGAGACACTCCACTCTGAACGCCAGTCAAGCATGCGAGGCCCTGAGCTCCAGGCATGTTAGTGTCCTTTAGACAGACTGTGAGGGAGGCAAGGGCTGTGAGTGGGTTTGTACCCCAAGCTGGTGCCCCGTGTGCTCTTAGAAGGGAGGCTGCCTGAGCGGGCTGGGACAGCCACTCCTTCAGCCCTGTCCCTGGTGTCCCAGCCCTCACTGGAGATGCTGGGTCCAAGCCGAACACCTCAGGAGGCTGAGGGCGTGGCTGGCCCCCCCTCATGACTAGCCTACACCGCAAACTAAGCTCTAGAACTGGACACAGGAGCAGTGCGGCAGAGCGACACCTGAGGGAACATCCTGCAGTGTCTCATGTGAACAAGATGCTAAGGCAGACAGACACAGGCGTTCCTTTCCACTGCACAGGCTCTAAGTAGTGCCATCTCCGTGAAACAAAGGCAATGACTTGCCCACCAGAAAAGCATAGACTGAGGCTCTTTTCCTCACAGCTTTCCCTAGGAGGCACAGGACCCACATGGACCCACCTCACCCCTTAGTGCTCACCTTGTTCTTCGTTTTTTTCTCCTGTTTTGAGTCAGGGTCTCACTATGCAGCCCTGGCTGGCCTGGAACACACTATATAGACCAGGCTGGCCTCGAACTCAGAGATCTGCTGCCTCTGCCTCCTGGGTGTTGGGATTAAAAGTGTGTGCCACCACACCCAGCTGATTCTAAAGTTTAATATTTGCATGGACATCACCAAACATCAACCATCATAGTTACCTGGAAAAGCTGGGCAGTGTCTGTGAGGAGTTGCCCCACAAGCAGCAAGAGAAGGCTGTGCTACAACCCTCACCCCTCCTACCCCATCCCTTCTCAGGGAGACCCTATCCCAATGTCCTTCTCTAACAGTGAACCTACAGACCGGGTGGCCCCAGTCCCAAATGCATGAAGCTTGGCCCCACAAGTATATATATCACCAGCCAAGTGAGGTGCTTGGCGGTGGCCACAGCTTCTGAAAACCAAGCAGGCCTTCAGGCTGCCATGTGGCTACTGCTGAGGAAGCCCCAACACTAGCTCGGTACCGACCGTCATCTCACAGAGGCAACCCAATCCCAAACTCTGGGAGGACAATCAAAAGGAAAAGGCCTACATCTACCCCAGTGTGTATCCTGCCACGCTGGGATGGGCCAGGGGCTTTACCCTCATTGACAGCCACAGGGGAACACTGGCCTTAAGCCTCTTCTAGGCAGAGACTCGGGCAAGGTCCTTCCCACTTGCAGCCAGAGTACAATGTGTGTTTCCAGCTCCGCCGAGGCCGCAGGCTTGTCCTCTAAGGCCTCCAGAACTCACTGACTGAGCAGATGACCCTAGCTGATGCAGCTGCCAGGCGATGTGGCGTGGCTGAGGTGGCTTTTAGAAGCAGGGACTACTGAGTGTACAGTTGAGACGTGTGACAACTTACCTGCAGGATGGTGAAGTCAGATGACGATGTATCCACGTTGTTCATGGCTTCCTTGTCGTCTACCTGTTGAAAGTTTGTGATGCCATAGGTGAGGGGACAGTGCCCATCCCAACATCTTTTCTGTGGCTTAGAGTGTCGCCCAGTGTGGTGAGGTGGAAGAAACCACTTGCCAGGGCTCTCTAGGTGACCAGAATAGCAGGCCCCTGGCCACTCTTCCAGAAATTGCCTCTAGAAGTGGGTTGCAGAGCGGAGCCGCTGTCCCTCCACTTGCCTGGGTCTAGGTGCCGTGAAGCCAGGCCTGCTGGCCCTCAGCGCCAGGTACCCCGCCTCTCACATTACAGGAGCAGGGGAGAGTAAGTGGTAGCCCAGCCACAGAGATGAGGGACCCCCTTCTCCAAGATGGGGCTCTCTGCCCACACTCAGGACGGTACACAGAACATTCACTGAATGCAAGTGTCTCCTACCACAAGAGCCACATACACCAAAGAGCATCCCAGCTCCATGTACACCCAGTCTGCCTCTGTCCCCCATGGCACCATCCTTGTTGCTATGGGTGCTGGGTTTGTTCTGTGACTGCAACAGCAGCACTTGCTGTGATAGGCACGGCTGCCACTCTAGGTCAGGGGCTGGCAAGTCTGCTTGGCTGTGAGGGGGGCTGGTCCTAGTTGTGACACTGACCTCTGGCCCTACAGAGCAACAGTGAGAGGCAGTGACAGGCACAGTTTGCTTGTGAGCATCTATCACAACTGCAGGTGTGTGGCAAGGGCACCATACTATTTACTCATCAAACCTGGAATTTTGGTGCCCAAAGCCAGAAGGGATTAATGGCCTGCCTGAGGTCACACAGACCTGGCACTTGGCACTTCATGCTGATGTTCCCAGGCCGCTGTTTCCTTCACACTGTAATTGGCCCCCACCAGCCAGTCCACTCCAAAACCTTGGTCTCCCGTGCTACTTTGCAACAGGGAGACTCCGACAGGGTGGGCACTTGGGTTGTGCCTTTTAGGTGCAGATTCTGAGACCCTGTCTGTATCCTAACAGCAAAGATCAAATGCTCCACTCAAAACCAGTGTGCTGCCTACAAAGACAGGCTGTCAGTTCTCACAGCAGGGGACAGAATGCTCACGGCAGGACATCTGAGGTCCTGAGAAGGCCAGAGGCCCACTCTCCTCTCTCCAGACAGACATCAACCATAAAATCCTTCAGCACAAGACTGCCTGGAGGCCTGGGGCCCTGAGCCTGTGTCCTGCAGTGAATGCTTGAACTGTCACTCACTAAAGCCACATGAATTATCTGGGGACGTCCTGACAGTTTCATGGACGACAGTGTCTGTGCCTGAGGATACAACAGGGCGCCCAGTGCCTGGCACGCCTGTCTAAGCCATCACAACCTTGCTATGGTCTCACATATGTCTTTGTGTGGAGAATTCGTATAGGGCTGAACACCTTGGGGGCCGCAGTTCTGAGAGCTGGTGACTGCTCCAGCCAGCTGTCCTTGCACACTACAGCCCAGGCTCCCCTAAGGGACAGTGATCAGCAGTGACCCTGTTACCCTGCTCTGCCACCCAGGTCCCCTGGTGCCCCTCCCAGCACCAGCTGCTTACAGCATGCTCCTGCAGCTGCTCCGGGAGCCCCTTCAGGTCGCCTTCCACCAGCTCAGTGCTATCTGCCAAGCCCTCGGGGAGTGTGGCCTCCTCCTCTTCCTCCACACAGTCTGCCACGCTGCCACTGTCAATGTCAGCCTCATCCAGAACACTGATGTCCATCATGTCCATGTCTTGCAGGTTCTCCAGGCTGGTCTCCACATCTTCCTGCAACACAGAGGACACTGTCATGGCCATGCCACCACCATGGCTCTCCCTCTCTTCATCCACTGAAAAGGTGATACATACCTGTCCATCCCCAGAATTCTCCTCAAGCCCGTTGTCCTCCACACCCTCGTCTTCTGGCTTCCTCCCTGAAGAGACAGCACGTGGGCATGAGGCCAATAGTCTGAGCTTCTGCAGGTCCCCAGCTCTTCAGCTCACTGCACAGGCCTGGCCTCTCACCCTAGCCAGGTCTCGGTGGGTCTCGGTGCAATTTTGTCAGGATGCTTAGGGTCAACTTGACAGAATGGAGAATCCCCTTAAGATGGACCACAGGCGAGCAAAGGACGCACACACTGGCCCAGCAAGAGGGCTCAGCAGGGAAAGGCACCTGTCACCAAAGGCTGACTACCCAAGTTCAATCCCTGGAACTCATATGGTGGAAGGAGACTTGATTTCATGAAGCAAGTGTACCTCTAATCACATATGCATACACACCAATAAATAAAATAATAAATGTAATAGGGGTTAGAAAGCTGGCTCTGTGGTTAAGAGCACTGGCTGCTCTTGCATAGGACCCAGGTTCAATTCCCAGGACACACAACCATCAGTTGCAACTCCAGTTTCAGGGGATCAGATGCCATCTTGACTGTTCACATCCTGACCTGGCCTGCCTCCCCAGCTCTATCACCCTAGAGTTCAGGAGGCTGAGGATAGTTAGGTGGAGGCTTGCCTGGGCCACATACTGAGCCTGTGTTCAAAACCCAAACCAACAAAGCAAACCAGCACCACTTGGGCAGCATTGCCGTCAGCTGCTGGCCACCCAGTGAACTGAAGTGAACACTGAGGACAGGCTCTGGGCAAGTCACATTTTGTTTTGAAAACACAGATAATCATCACCTTCCAGCCTCCTTCCTTCCTTGAGACAGGTTCTAATTACATAAGACCATGCCAGCGTGGAACTCATAGAGATCCCCATGCCTTGGCCTTCCAAAGGCTGGGACTAAAGGTGTGCGCCACTACCACCTGGCCCTCTTTAAAAAGCAAACAACAACAACAAAACTTATCTACTTATTTTTATGTGCACAGGTGTTTTGTTGGCAAGAATATGTGTGCACCACGTTGTGTGGGGTGCCTGTGAAAGCGAGAAGGAGGCATCAGAAATGGCTGTGAGCCACCATGTGGGTACTAGGAATGGGACCTGGGTCTTCTGGAAGAGCAGCCCGCCTTCTAACCACTGAGCCGACTCTCCAGTCCTTCTCCGCTGGCTTGAAAAGCATCTGCTGCAATCTGAATCTGTCTGGTCAGGCTAACTTCAACTCTATGCAGACCAATACTTTGTGCAAGTGATCTCCCTCCCTAGGTGACAGCTTCTAGTATGTCCCTCATTCAAACCCCACCTCACACTACAAGCTTCACTCCCACCCCAACTGGCTTTTCTCCATTCTCCTCACCTCACCAGGCATGTGTACCAAGTTCTTTCAGGGTTTGCATTTTACTTATTTGTGAAGAAAATACTTTTTCAAGTTTTGGTTTTCACATTTACATGATAAATACCACAGCACACGTGTATCCTGGAGAGGTACTAGGATAATCTGTGGGGGTTGGTTCTCTCCTTCCATTGGGTGGGTCCCCGGAATCAAACTCAGGCCACCAGGTTTGGCTGAAAGCACCTTTACCCACAGAGTCATCTCATAGATCTGTAAGAACATACCTAAGAATAGCAGGGTGTGGGCAAGACATAGTTTTTAGGTTGGCAAGGGTCACACAGCTGTGCAGACCTGGCAGCCCCATGGCAGTAACCAGCCTGCACTGTGAGCTCTGTGGCACTCCAGAGCCCTGAGCAGAATCCCACTAGTCACGACACTGAATACCCAGGGATGGCAACTGAAGAGTTCATCATGCCTGTCTCTTGTTCTATGGTGTTGAGCATGGGTTCACACTTGGGAACACACACACACATTGAACCTTAAAACCAGTTTAGAAGCCAGTTTGGAAGTGGAGCAGGGAAACAGCAGCTGCGTGGCCACCATAGGACTCTATGTCAGAGCCCACATGACTCTGGGTATAAGGAAACACCTAAGCACGCCATCACATGGGCAGGCCACCCAGCAATGGCCTGTCTTCAAGCAGTATCCAATCTCCCCAGTGGCTGGAGATGCTCTACCATGGAGACACTACACTCCTGGACTCAGTTTGAGGGGCTGTGTCTGAAACAAGGTCTCCTGACAGAACTGAGGTATGTAGGCCCAGTTAACTTAAACTTGCTGCAATCCTTCTGCCTCTGCCTCCTGGGTGCTGGGTCATGAGAATGAGCCAGCAAGCCCGGTTGGAACCTCACCTCACTGCTCATGCACACCTGGCCCTGGGATCTTGTGCACCTCTGTTCTTTTACTCCATCCCGTGGACAGTTGGCCACATGCACCCACCAGCTCTGACAGCCTAGGAAAGCGCCATTTGGTTATCATAGCTCTTCCCTCCAAGGAGTGAGCAGCAATGAACTCCTTGAGTCTCAGGGTTTTTCCTTTCTGCTCTGGAACAGTATGGAATGTTCTTAGCTATGGCACTTGGCCTTATCTCTACTATAGTAATTTCTGTGGGGCTGCTGGACTCCTTAACTTCTTTATTAAATTTTGTGTCAGCTGGTGGTGGCACACACCTTTAATCCCAGCACTTAGGAGTCAGAGGCAGGTGGATCTCTGTGAGTTTGAGGCTAGCCTGGTCTACAGAGCTAATTCCAAGACAGCCAGGACTATCACACAGAAACCTTGTCTTGAAAAAAAAGAAACAAAAACCAAAACCCAAAAAATTTTGTATGTGTGCATGAATGTGCACATGTGTGGAAGCCAGAGTGTCCTGCTCTATATTAAAGTCAGCCAGACTACACAGTAAGTTCCAAGCCAGTCAGCACTACATAACAACATCCTACCTCCAAAACCCTTATTAGTTACTTTTCTGTTGTGACAAAGCATCATGACCAAAGGAGAGTTGATTTGGCTGCAGAGGTGCCCATCTCTGCAGGAAAGCATGGCAGCGGGGCAGGCATACAGACAGGGGGAAGGGGCAGGCAGCCAAGCTGAGAGGTAGGGAGTGGTAGTGACCATACATCAACAGACAGACTCAAATCTCAAAGCTCGATGTAGTATAAACTACCTCCAGCAAGGCCATACCTCCTCAACCTCCCCAAATAGCAGCAACAACTAGGGACCAAGTTCTCAAATGCCCAAGTCTGTGTGTGGGGGTGGGGGGACACGTTCTCATTCAAACCACCACAGAATCCATGCATGATTCTTGAGATTTTTTTTTTTCCTAAGCATGAAACTAACCCTAAACACAACCCTCAAAGCAAAGCACAAGGCAAGGCCACACTCGGGACACACTGGCCTTACCATGCCCAGTCTTGTTCCCCAAGAGAGACAGAGCCTCTCTTGCAGCCCTGGCTGACCTAGAACTCGCCATGTGGACCAGGCTGCTCTTCATAGATTTGAGTGCTGGGATCAAAGGCCAGGACATACACACTCACCTCTAGCCACTCCATCCTCTGCAGAGGTGTTCATGCTGACTTTGTAAAATTCTGCAAAACCTACCAGGGAGGAACACCATGCTAACCTGAGACAGACCCTTGTAAAACTCTAAACCATTGAGTTCATTTGTGAAGCAAGGTCACACTTCTCAGCCAAAAATCTTGATCAAAAGCCAACGACAAGGTCCTCGAGAACTCAGTGCCACTTACACTCAGCCTGTGTGGCAAGGCACTCAGTTGGAGGAAGGAAAGAACAGACCCCTGTCCTCTGGTCACAACACACATTGGTAAAACACAAAGTCAAAGCAGTCCTGTCAAGTTGTGCATAGGTCCAGATAAAGTCAGCCCTGCAAGGTGAGCAGGGGCTGCAGCAGTTTGAAGTTCTAGTTCTGTGTTAGTGAGGTACTATAACGAGCAAAGCCAGCAGTCAACGGGGGTGGTTGGCACCTTGTATCCTAGTGTGTGGCAAGGAGGAGCGACCTTTCTATAACACTCTGGTTTTTCCTTACTCATGCCCTCACACAATGTGCAGAATTAAACCATCAAGAGCATGAAGAGTCTGTCACCTGGTGACAGGGCTCGGGCCTTCCTTGTTCAGAGCAGATCACCTGTCAATCACAGCCAGTCCCTCTGATAGCACAACCCCAGCAGGCAGGCAGCACACACAACACAGCACACAAGCCCAGCTGCAGCAGCCTGGCCAAACTGCAGAGTGCCCACACCCTCACAGCTCACCACAGACAACCACCAAAGGCGGCAAGGGCGGGGAAGAACACAGCACACTTCACCAGATCTCACAGGCCAAGGAGGCAGAGGCCAGAGGCCTAGGACTTCAGGTCAACCCAGACCACACCACCAAGCAGAGGACAGCCTGGGCTACAGCAGGCTCTGTGTCAGCACCTACTTTAGAATGCCAGCTCTCCCAATCCTGAGTCTCTCTTTAATGAGTTCGCAAAAAATACATATTCCTTTGCCAGATGTGGCAGTAGGCCCCTGCCATCCCAGCTAGCTGGGAGGCTGAGACAGAAAGAGCACCTGAGCCCAGAGGTTCAAGACCACAGTCCAGCCAGAGAATGGTAATAGCAAACTTTCAGGAGGTGCATCGCCACCTCAGGACGATGTGGTGACATTTGGGCTCATTGATGCCCAGAAGACAGGTGTCAGGCTGCTGAAACAGAATGAGGCCCAGAGCTGGTAAGGGGACAGCAGGTACGGTAAGAATAAAAACAGCCCCCGTTGGCTCATCTATTTTTAAAGCTTGGTCCTCAGTGGAACTGTGTGGGAAGGATTAGGAGGGGTGGCCTTGTTGGCAGAGGTGTATCACTGAGGGAGGGCTTTGAGAGTTCAAAAGCCCACAGCAGGTCCAGTGAACTCTCCAGTAACTGCTTCAGCGCCACACTTGTCGGCTCTCCGCCATGATGATCATGGACTAAGCCTCTGAAACTGTAAGCAAGCCCTCAGTTAGATGTTCTCCTTTGCAAGAGTTGCCATGGTCATGGGGTCTCCTCACAGCAATAGAACACTAAGACAGTGAGTAAAGGTGGCTGCCACCAACTCTGACAACCTGAGTTCAAGTCCCAGGATCCACATGGTGGAAGGAGACAAGAGACTCCTCAAAGCTGTCCTCCAACCTCCACATACAAGCCACAGCATGTGGACAAGCATGGAATATAAAGTACGTACATAAAAACTTGGTGCACTGGTAAGCAGGCTCAGTGGTTAAGAGCGCATACTGCTCCTGCGGGGAACAGCTCCTGGTTCGCACACCCAGGGAGAACCCGATGCTGTCTTCTGGCCTCTGTGGGGACTGAGCTCATCGGCATTGCCCCCCCATACACATAATTAAAAAACAAATATGGCGGGCAGTGGTGATACATGCCTTTAATCCCAGTGCTTGGGTGGCAGAGGTTAGGTGGATCTCTGTGAGTTCAAGGCCAGCCTGGTCTACAGAGCGAGTTCCAGGACAGGTAGGGATACACAGAGAAACCCTGTCTCAAAAAAACCAAAACAAACAAACAGGGCTCAGATAATTCGTCCATAGGCTCAAGTAACATTTTTTCTACACTTTTGTTTTCCCTCGTGTGCCTGCCTCAAGTGCCCATGCTGACTGAGCCAGGAGAGGCATTGGGTCCCCTGGACGGAGAGACAGCTGTGGGCCACTTGATGCAGATGCTGGGCACCAAAATCAGGTCCTCAGCAAGAGCATATGTGCTCTTAACCACTGCAGCTCTCCAGCCCCGATGTTTTTTGTTTTTGAGATAGTGTGGAGACAGCTGGCCCTCAAACTATGGCAATTACATGCCTCTGCCCCCAGTGAACCTTCTGTTTTTGGTGTGGTGTTGGAGTCAAACCCAGAGCCTTGGGAATGCTAGGCAAATTCCAGCCACTATGCCACAGAGTCAACTGCTGGAGAAGTGTTCCTGCCACGCAGAGAGAACACACAGAAACTAAGGATTCTGCAGAACAAGACCAATTTGGGTAAAGCACACGTGTGTGTGTGTGTGTGTGATGCACATTCCTGAGGGGGCAGAAGAGCAAGTGTCTCCCACACAGTCTGAAGCTAGGCTGGCCGGCCGGGGGCCTCTGGGATCATCCAATCGCCAGGGGCACAGCTGCATGCAGCCACACCTGGCTTATATTTGGGCGCTGAGGCCTCAAACTCGCCCTCACACTTGTGCAGTGCTCTCACTCGCTGCACCAAGGCTGAGGCCATGAACAGTTTTCTCTGTTTTGAGACAAGGTCTTATCATGGAGGTCTGGGCCTAAAACCAGCTGTGTAGACCAGGCTGACCTTGAACTCAGAGATCCTCCTTCTCTGCACCCAAGTGCACACGACACCACGCTCTGGTCTTTTTTTACTTTGAGGTTTTAAGGAAAGCACATGCATAGAAGTGACCAGATACACAAGAAGGTGGGCACACCCTACTGTGCCAGCTCCAACTGAGAAGGAATGTCAACTCTGCACTTAAACTCATGCATCTAGCAAAACACTTGAACAAACATTTGCTTTCGCTAAAAAAGCAAAAAGCAAGTAAAATAGGAGAGTGCTGGGTGCACTCCCCAGCAGGACCATCTTAAGTCATTTCCCATAGATGGGCCAAAGCAGAGCCTTAGGCCACAGTGAGGTCAGCAGAGCTCCCTCAGGCACCGGCCCACATGGGTAGCATGGCGGCTACTGTGCCACCCCACCTCTACCCCACCAGCTAAGAGCTCAACTGCACAATGACCAAGACATCATCATCCCAGCAGCCTCAACCCACCTGATTCTGTCAAGTTCCTGGGGCTTGAGTTTCAGAAAGATGACAAGGACAGACAGCGAGATGACATAGGCGACACTGGGGGAGAAGTGCCCACAGGCTGGAGACAGTAGCTGTGAGCGGAGGCGGGGCGGGGCTATGTCAGGGGCCTAGAACTTCCACTCTGGAAGTTCTGAATGAACTGTGTGGTCTGGTATTACAGGGGCCTTGTTTTCTGGCAGACAGGCAGTGAGAGGCTCATTACATGAAACTGAAGGACACTGCCCAGCCCATCCCCATTACATGTTCAGGTCCTGTGTGACAGAGGGAACGGTGGGTAAGCAGGCAGGACGTCCTGAAGGCTCTGCACCCACAGGGCACCCATAGCACTGAGTGGCCCAGAGGTTCCATACCTTTGCTGGGCCTCTTAGGCATCTTCTTGTTGCCTTCAGAGGTGACTTCAATTTCATCAGGATTCCCGCCTTCATCTTCAATGGCCTGAGGGGACAGCAGAAAGGCCAACCAATCAAACAGCAGATGGCAAGGCAGTCCCCACAGCTCCAGGAGCTGGGGTTTCACCTGAGCCTGCAGTTTGAGCAGCCTGCACAGTCCAGCTCCACACCAACCACAAAGGACATCCTGTACCCAGGCTGGTTCTCAAGGATCTGGACCCAGGTGCTGTAACCTGCCACCCTGACCCCATAGTCAGCCACCCTGCTGCACATGGAACCAGGGCCCTGGCATCATCACCTGATGGCTTTTCTGAAGGAAGGCAGCTCTGCTCAGCTTTTCTCAGTTGTCTTTTTCCTGTGGGGGTGCTTGTGGCCTCTTCACCCTGGGCCCTCAACATGGACTCTCTTCCTGAATGTGGGACTAGGTTAGCAGCCAGGAAGCACCTAGTGTCACAGGCGCATGTGGCTAAGCCCAGATTTCTATAGGGTGCTGGGGATTTGAACTCAGGTGTCACCTGTGCTGTGAGTGCTCTTTCCCAGCGAGCACTCACAGCCCCTAATGACAGTAGCCAGCACTGCTGTGAGGCTTTCCTGGGAACTCCCTGAGGCATGGAGGCAAGTGCTCAGAGCTGCAGGCTCTTCCCCCTTATGTGTCCCTGAGGGACAACTCTCCAACTTCCTTGGCTTAACCCTAATGGCTACTTCCAGATCATGACTGCCCTCAAGGCACACTGACCTACTGGCTGTGTCATGGCCTCAGACCTTGCTGTCCCCTTCTATGAGTTGTAGTAGAAATTCTCTAGAAGTCCCATTTCACACCCAAGGATGTCATTTGCTCAGCAGTGGCCCCGCACAATCAGGGGGCACCAGTACACTAGTATCTCACTATCAATTGTCTCAACTAGGACTATTTGGGGCTCTGAGGCCTCTCTCCCCGCATACCCATCAACGCTGCCCCCAGGGAATGAAATGAGACACCTTCCTGCAGCATGCCCCTCATCCTGGTGATGTTTGAAAGTAATCCCAGCACTCAGGAGGCAGAGGCAGGCGGATCTCTGTGAGTTCGAGGCCAGCCTGGGCTACTAAGTGAATTCCAGGAAAGGCGCAAAGCTACACAGAGAAACCCTGTCTCGAAAAACAACAAAAAAAAAAAAACAAAAAAGAAAAAGAAAGAAAGTTGCTGTCCCCAGAGAGAGAGAGTGAGAGAGCACGAGCGAGCACACTAACAGTGTCCTCAGACCGCCATTAGGCCCCAAGCTCAGGCAACTCTTCCCAAACCCCAGGAGCCTCCTGTGGTGCAGAACGGCACGGAGGTAAGGCAGCAGGGGCAAGGCCCTGGGACAAGAGACAAGTGCCACCAGCAGCCCCTGCCCTGTCTCTGGGGACAGTCGGTTTTTAAACATCCCCAGGGTGAGGGACAAGCTGATGAAGGTGTCTCATTTCATCCCTTGGGGGTGGTGTGACAGGGCTTCTCCTCCCAGGCCACCTCAGCAAATCCCTCCACCAGCTGCTCCTCTGCCTGTTAAAAACAACAGGAGACGCTACCAACTGGGTGACAGAGGCAGAGGGACAGGACTGCAGACTTGCTCTCAGATCTGACAAACTGGCTGAGTGGGGACAAGCACAGATCACACACTACAAGGACAGTGTCCAGAAGCCCACCCTCAGTTTGGTGCTGCCAAGGCTGCCAGGTGCCTCCCTGGCAGGCTGGCATCACCCTGACCACCACATCCCACACCCTGAATGTCCTGTAAGTGACACCAGTGAGGGGCTTGCCTATTCCAGTGAAGATGCAATGTACACAGAGAATGAAGGTAACTGATTCGGGGTTCAGTGGGTGGAGTGCCCACCCTGGCCTCCTCCCAAATACATGGATGTTATATGCATGTTGGTGGGCCAGAGGCCAGGAGGCCACCCCAGGTGTCCTTCAGGCACCGTCCACTTTGTCTAAGGACTTGGGTAGACCAGCGAGTGAGCCCCCGAGGTCCACCTATCTCTCTGAGCACTGGATTGCAACTGGCTCCCCCCCTGGCCTTTTCTGTGGATGCTGGGGACAGAACTCAGGCCCTCACATCACTGCCTCCTCCTGCTTCGCCTCTATCTTCTCTGAACAGTTGAGGATCCAGGAGGGTGGAATGAATCTCCGGCTCCTGTGTGCAGGAGTGTGCAGGCAGGAGGCAACGTCTAAAAGCTAGAGGGACAGCTTCCTAAGGTGTGACACACACACAAAGTATGCGTTTTCAAGGTGGGGCTCGGAGTCCCCATGTACAAATGACAAAAGGTGGCCCAAGGAGACTGAGTTTGTTTACCTGCACCAGGCTGCACGCCAAGCCTGTGTCCACGTGACCCCTGCCCTACCCTACAGGTGAACCGCTACCCACTTACTCTGAAGAGATAGACTCAGAAGGGGTTAAAGGTCTTCCCGACAGAAGACCAAGGCCACCAGGTGGGCAGTAGAGATGCCCCTCCACCTGCCTCTGGGGCACAGTCCCAGAGTCCTCCGACTCCAACCTGACCACATCTGACTGTGTGTGCTATGGTGGGGTGGCTCTGAGGGCCTTTGCAAGGTTGGGCAAGCATGCTATCACCGAGCTATGTGCCCAGCCCTCTTTTTAGAGACAAAACAAGACCCTACTATTTTTTCAAGACAAGGTCTCATTCATCACAACAGGGCCTCAAACTTCTGATCCTCCTGCCTCCACCTCCTGACAGGTGTACACTCCTGGCCTTAGGAGGTGCTTGGGGCAGAACTCAGGGTTTGGTGTATGCAAGACAAGCACTCTACCAACTAAGTAGCCTTTGGTCCCTACTTTTTATTTGGAAACAGGCTTGCTAAGTTGCCCAGGTTTGCCTCACCCCCCTCCCTTGCCCCGTTAGTCCGAGCTAGCCTTGGACACCCTCTGGCTAGCCTTGAACTCTGTTACTGAGGTTGGTTTTGAACTCCCTCTGTAGCCAGGGCTGGCCTTGAACTCACATCTGACTTATCACTGACAAAACGTTCTTTCTTCCCACCTTCCCTAGTCTAGTCCTGGCAAAGAGTTAAAAAAACTTCCCTTTTCCTTTTCACCCCCTGGGCTAGCTCCTCAGGTTGTCTACGAACTCTGAGGATCCCTGAGGTTTCGTGTCCCCAAGGGTCACTGTGTATTTTCCCATAAAAAAACAAAACAACCGACCACCCGTTCGGCCTCGGGGGCCGAAAAGGGACTTGGGTTCGAATCCTGCCACGATCTGACCCTGCCGGGTGACCTTGGCCGAGTCCCCCACCCCCATCCCATTTTGGGGTTGGGACTAAGCAGCGCGGGGAACGCGACGTCAGGGACACCCGGGTTCCCGCCTGTGGTCTTACTTCATTTGGTCGCGTCGCTGCGGCGTTGAGATTCGAACTCATCCCCCACGCCCGCGGGGCCGGAGCGGAAGCGCGCGGCGCGGAGGCCGCGGGCCGCCCCGGACCCGGCGGTGGGCGTCGCCATGGCGACCGCGGGGTCCTCCGCGAACCTCACCTTCTTCAGCCGCTCCATCAGCACGCTCTTGTTGCCGCTCGAGTCGAGGTTCCGCTTCCGCAGCTCCGCCCGCAGGTCGATCACCCGCAGGTCGCTGAGCCGCCGCGTCCCGGTCTCTGACGCCGCGGAGCTCACGGCCGCCGCGCCCGCCGCACCCGCGTCTCCTAAACCCGACAGAGTCTCCGCCATTCCAGGGACCCTGGTTCCGTCGCCCACTTCACACAGAACCGGGTCGGTGGGTGTGCGTGTGTGTGCTTTTTGGAATTATTATTATTATGTTTTTGAATCTCGGCTCTCTTACCACAAAATGGCGCCGCCAGAGAGGGAACCGCTCCAGCCTCCCCTGAGGCGCAACTCGGCACTGCGCAGGCGCGACCGGCGCGAGACGAACGCGCTCAGACGCCTCTGCACAAGCGCCGTGAGCGCGTCGGCGGAGAAGGCGCAGGCGCGTCTCGCCGGGTCGCCTTCGGGCGCGGGCCGCGACGCATGCGTGCTGCAGTCCCTGCGCCTGCGCGTTGCGGTGAGGGGCGGCCGGCCAGTTTCGGAGCGGCGGCCAGTCGAGCGGTGCGCGTGCGCAGCCGTGAAGCGAAGCGAGAGGAACTCCAGATTTAGGACAGTAGCGACGCACCAAGCGGTGCGCATGCGAAAAAAAGGAAACTCTGGACGGGCGCTTACGGCCGGTTGCGCATGCGCATTCGTACGAGCGAGGCTTGCGAAAGCTCGGACGTGCGACCGAAGCGGCACGTCAGATCGGTGCGCATGTGCATTCGGCAAAAAAAAGGACAGGCGGCGCTTGAGACCGGTTGCACATGCGTATCAGCGAAGCGAGGGTGTCGGAAGCTGGGACGTGGGACCGAAGAGGTGCGTCAGAGCGGTGCGCCTGCGCAGCCGCAAAGGGAGGCGGGAGGAAGCGAGTGCGCTTTTCCTCTTACGCTGCGCCATTTTGTGCTCAGAGCCGCCACGGCAGCGGGCGGCGTGTGTATGAGGTTGCCGAGCGGGTGGGGAAGTCGCGGAAGCGAGGATGGCGGAACCTGTGACCGAGTCGGGCGACCCCGGCTCTGGTCCGGTCGCCTCGGAAACCGGGACGCGGCGGCTCAGCGACCTGCGGGTGATCGACCTGAGGGCGGAGCTAAAGAAGCGGAACCTGGATACCGGCGGCAACAAGAGTGTGTTGATGGAGCGGCTGAAGAAGGTGAGGGCGGACCCGGGCACGTCACTGCGCCCTCTGACACTGGGCCTCCCAGCCCGAGCCCCCATTCCGGTCTGAACTGTCAGCCACCGAGGGAGCCGAGGCTGTGTGACCTTGCCAGTCGCTGCCCCTCTGTGTCTCGCTTTCCTTTTGCCCCCGGGTTTGCACGAAGCCAGGGCTTGACGAGTTGCACGGTGGGCCGGGGCAGGTCTCCGTGACCTTGCATCTGCAACTCCCTTCCCTCAGTCAGCCTCATGCTTGGCTCTCCCCAGGGCCTCTGCACAGTCCAGGCAGACCCCCAGTTCTGGTCCCCTTGCATTTTCCTGGCCTGGAGCCTAGCTGTCATCTTGGTCCAGCACGAGGTGTCACCTCCCCGCCCCTCTCTGTTTTGTCTCGTGCACTTAAGCACTTGACACAAACTTGTCTGTGGAGCGGGGACCTTGAGGGTTAGGGCCTTGTGACTGGCTGTCGGTGGAAGGCGCCAGAATACTTTGAGTGAATATTGTCCAGCTTGCTTCCTTCCCCAGCCCATGTTATGTTTTTCCTCATTAAAAGTCAACGATCTTTCTCCCCGCGCCCCCCCCCCCCTTTATTTTGGAGATCAACCGTACCCCAGGCTGTCCTCAGACTTGCTGTGTAGCCCAGGCTAGCCTTGAGCTTCTGATCCTCCTGCCCCAGCCTTCCACATGCTGGAATTACAGGTGTGCACCGTTGTGGCAGGCTGATGATAGCCTTTTGAACCCCACTCAGCCCTTTGCCCTCCCTGAGTCAAGGACAGGTGTCCTGCCATCCTCCCACTTCGAGTGATCCTTTTGTGAATGGTCACCAGCCCTGCTTTGGGGGTAATACTTGGATTTGATGTATTTTTGCCAGTGCTGGGGATTATATCCAGGGCCACATGCTGCCAGTCATGCATGACCACAACCTGCTGGCCCTGATCCTGCAGCCTGGACTTTCAGCCTCCCTTTCTCTCTTTGGCCTTGAGTATGAAAGGGGAGCCCGCTGTGCTGGGTGAGGCCCGAAGCCCAGATTGTGAGCACTTGTTGTCTGAACGGATGGCTTTGCTGCTAGAAAGAACAGCTTGTGCCAGGCCCTCTTAATAAATAACTTTGTTTAAAAATCCACCCTCTCCTGGCAGGCAGTTAAGGAGGAAGGACAAGAGCCTGAGGAGATCGGCATCAGCTGGGGAGCCACAAGCAAGAGGGCCATAAAGAGATGCACCAAAGGTACCTGCCTGTCTCGCTGCTGGGCCTGGGGAATGGGTGTCAAGCTGGGCTGCTGGCCTTCAGGGTGTCCTCCTACACGCACACACGTAGGCCCGCTGCTCCCACTGGACAAGGGGCCAGTGTCAGAGGTGCAGGAGGAGGAGCAGGGCAGGAGCCAAGGAGAAGAGAAATACATGGCGCAGACACCTCCCGAGGGTGACGAGGTGCTGGGATGCGCTCTCTGGTGTGCAGAGTATGTGCTCTACTCCAAGCCATGGCCCCAGCACTAGCGTGTTTTCTTGCACGATGCCACAGGGAAGTTCTCACAGCTGTCCAGTCTGCTCATCCGAGGTGTGCTGACATCAGGCTGTGTAGGATGGCTGCTGAGGAAGTGTAGGAAATTCAAGCGCTTCTGATGGTTGGGGTCTGTGGGCATGCCTGTTGCAGTGTGCATACTCACACAGGCATGCGTGTGGCTGCCTTGGTGTCACATTGTCCTCTGGTTTTTGTCTGTTTTAGGGTTTATTTTATGTGTGTGAGTATTTGTCTGTGTGTGAGTGCAGCACATGTGTGCAGTGCCAACAGAGGTCAGAAGCAGGTCTTGGATCCCTTAGACCTGGAGTGGGATGGTCGTGAGTCTCCATGTGGATGCTGGAAGCTGAAGCCTGTCCTGTACTTTGAACCACTGAGCTATGTGTCCAGCCCGTCTACTTTGGCTTTGAAATTGGGTTTACCTGGGCCACCTTAGTGTTTGGCTGGGCTGCTGACCTGAGTCCTGGGGTCTCCCTGTCCCCACACCCCAGCTCTGGGATTACAAGTGCCCTCAAAGCAGTTCCTCACGTGGCGCTGAGGATTGAACCCAGGCCCTTAAGCTCACATGGCCAGTGCTTTACCAGCCGGGCCGTCTGCCCGCTGCCCTGAGGTCAGTTTTTACCAGCAGTTTCTAGCAGGACAACTTTTCCTCAACACTCAGGAGGCTGAGGCAAGAGGATGGCCAATTCCAGGGAGGCAGAGCTCTGGAGACTCTTATTAAAAAACAACCAAGGGCTGATGAAATAGCTCAACTACTAAAGGGGCTTGCTGCTAAGTCTGAGGAGCTGTTTGGTCCTCAAGGCCCACATCACGGAAAGAAACAGCTGGCTCCCAAGAGTTGACTTCTGGCTTCTGCAGGTGTGTCATGCAGTAACTTTTTTATTTTAAAGCACTGTCCTGGAGGCCTAGTGACCCTGTTGCTTGTGTCACAAACATCTGCCTGACTGGACTCAAGCATGTCAGATCAGTGGGCCACTGTCAGATAGGCCTGGAGGAGGTGGCAGTCTGCTTGGTTGAGAGGATGCCTCCGTGGGCAGAGCTGTGCTAGTCCACTTGTGGAGGTGCTTAGGAGTGGTCTTCAGTGTGATGTGCTGGCCCTTGGCTTCCACGCCAGCCCAAGGTCCTGTGACGACAGGAATGGAGTTGCCCAGGAGGCACTGAGGGTTTTCTGAACACCACTTTCTGGCAGAGTGGGAGGAAGTTTCGGGAAAGTCACAGCCACTGCTTCTCAGAAGTGGGCGTGGCTCAAGCAAGGGGTGGGGTGGGCAAATGTTCACCCAGCATTTGTCCCAGAGCCCCAAAAAACACTGACTGATATGACCCGTGCGAAGCCTGCAGTTCATGTTGGCTGGCTAGGGAATGTGTCCCTTGAGCCAGTGTTCAGCGACCATCAGTGTGGCACTCCTGCTGTGTCCTGTGAAGGTACCACTTGCCACCACAGAGGGCCTGAGTATTCTGAGTCCCCTCCCACTTTCCAGCCAAATGAGATGCTGTAGGCACCATAGGGGTTATTTGGTCCTGAGAATTGAACCGTGGTCACTAGGCAATGCCCAGCCACCCAACTGTGGACTTCGCCTGATTTTGGATTGTTGGTCAAAGACTTGAGAGTTCTTAAAAGTTGAGGTTTCTTTTTGTGTCTGTGTCTGCGTGGGTCGGGGTACACATTCATGTAGAGGTTAGATCAGGAAGGGATTGGTCTCAGTTGTTATCCATGTTGTTTCCTGGGACAGGTTCTCACTGCCTAGCTGGTTGGCCATCAACTCCAGGATTCTCCAGTCCCCACTTCTGCAGCATTCTTCAGATAACATCCACCTTGACGTTTTTGTGTGTTCATATTTATTTAGTGTGTGTGTGTGCACACGCGTGCCCACGAGAACATATACACACATGCAGTAACACAGTGCAAGGGCAGAGGTCAGAGCGGACTTGCTGCTCGGGGTCAGTGCTCCCACCGTGTGTGATCCAGGGATCAGACCCAGGCCGCCAGGCTTGGCGGCAGCTCCTCACCAAGCCGTCTCACTCCTTTCTGAGTGTGGTGACCCACGAGGGGGATCAGGACAGCTTCATACAGAGGATTCTGAGGGTGGAACCTGGGTATTTGATTCCAGAGGCAGGGTTGGTAATGGTGGGGATGGCGTGCTCTCAGGAAGCTGGGTGGTCACATGTTCATCCATATACAGGAAGCAGACGGAGAAGGGAAGTGGGGTGAGGCTGGCTCTCAGCCTTCTCACACTGACAGACTTCCTTCAGCGAGGCTCCACTTCCCAAAGTCCTCACAGATAATTACAGTTAGGAAGTAGCAACGAAAAGAATTGTATGGTTGGTGGTCACCACAACATGAGGAGCTGCATTAAGGGGTCCCAGCATTAGGAAGGTTGAGAACCACTGCCTGAAGGGTCCATCCATAATCTCCCAAACAGCACAGTGACCTGGACACAAAATGCTCAAATACCTGATGCTTGTCATCCAAATCACACCTGGCAAGTGCTTTTATCTGCTGGCTGGGACCACTGGTTCAGCTAAACTGTCTGACCAGAAAGGAAGCGGCCAGCACTTCTGTCTACACCTCCCTGGCCCTGGAATGAGCATGCAGACATCGCTACATCCAGCATCTACGTGGGTGCTAGGGGCTGAATTTGAGCAGTTCTTCTGTTTTGTTGATGGTTTTATGACTTTCCCAGTATTTAATCTTTTTGGAGGCTACATGCTGTGTTGGCATAGGGAACCAAAAATTGGAGGGATGGAGGGCCCCAAGGTCATGAGCGCCCACTGTGTTTCCACTGCGCTGGGTCATGAAGCATCCTGGGCACTTCATGCTACTGCAAGAGGCATCGGGGTTGTTGGGTCACATGTGCACATACACAAATATACACAAAAGCGCACCCCCATGCCGAGGATGCTGCTCCCTCCTCCCAGGCCTCAAACTTTGACCCTCAAGAGCTGCCCTCTCTCCTCCTTGGGGTGCAGTTAGGACACCCCTACAGAGTTCATTTCTTTCACAAAACCATTGATGGGACTCAGCTTACCACAGACTTACTGAGCTGTTGCCACAGAATTACGAGGGTGGGCCTGACTTGAGATCCCCAGCACCCACAGGAAACCCAAGTGTGGTGCGCATCCATAACCACAGTGCTGGGAGGTGGACACAGGAGGATCCTTTGGGCTTGATGGTCGAATAGCCAGGCATATCAGCAGACTCCAGGTCAGTAAGACCCTGTACCAGGTAACAACGTGGCTAACAATTAGAGGAGACACCCATTGTTGACCTCAAACTACCGCATGCATGTGCCACACAAGGCTAGTGCTAAGTTGCAGGCAAGCACTTGTAGGGAGCAGAATGCAAGTGGACCCTGTCAGCAGTCCAGCGTGTCCACAGACAGCACTGCAGGTGTCCCACACCCTTGCCTGGGGTGATGGGAGGCAGGGACAGGCATATCTGAGTCTTCGTAGATAGGGAGTTCCAGACCAGCCAAGCATACTTTTTTCTTCTGTCTTTTGAGGTGTTTAGTCTGGGGTGGTTTTGAGATTTCCTAAGGCTTTTATATAGAACCTGAGCGCTGTGTTAGGATGATTGAAGTCTTGGCTTAGAAAGATACCCACCCAGACAAGATCTCTGCGATACGGAGGAATGGCTAACACCGTGGAATTGTCTTGTCCCCTGTCAACTAATTCTGAGGCTGGCTCTGGACTCTAACCCAATTGACACTATTCTATAATTAGGATTCAAGATGGAGGAGGAGGGCGTCGAGGACAACAGCCTGGAAGAAGATTCCAGAGATGGGCAGGTGTGTTGGGCCTGGGGGCGGCACACCTTCCCACACCCCATGGTCTTGGTGACTGACATCCTCACTCCCCTCACAGGAGGACGGGGTTGTGACTCTGCAGAGTTCACAGGACAGGGACACCATGGACACAGGTGTGCCAGATGGGACGGAGGCTGAGGACCTCAGTGAGCCCTGCCTGGGGGAGGGTGACACCGATGACCACATTCTTCATGCCTTCGGTGACAGTAAAGAGTACGTGGCCGCGCAGCTGGGAAGGCTTCCAGCTCAGCTCCTGGAGCATGCTGTAGGTAACTTGCAGCCACGTGTGCGCCAGCGGCCCTGGGGGCTCAGCATCAGGGCTGCCCAGGTCCTGGTAGAACCAGACCTGAGTTTAATCCCTCCACAGTCAGGTGCCGGTGGCCATTGCTCTTGGATAGTGCAGGGAGTGCTCTGAACTCAAGGGAGAGGGGTGTGTGGATGGCATGAAGGCTCCTTGGGTCGCAAGGGCTTTTAAGTGCTGTGGGAACACACTCAACAGAACGGGCTGTTGTGTGTCACCTGGTGGTGGTGTCAGCTCTGAAGGCCGGAGCCCAGCACAAGTCTGTCCCATGGGCACCCGCTGTTCTGTGCAGGCTGGCTTTGCATGGCGCTCACAGCTAGTTGATTTAGTGTGGTGTTGTGATTTCTTCCTGAGGGACTTGCTGGGACTCAGCCTTAGCTGAGGTCAGGGGGTGTATGAACACCTAGTGGGTCTTGGATAAATTGGAGGAACTCTACTCAGCACAGTCTGAGTCCAAGTAAGGTTGAGGTAGCAGAGCTGAAGAGGCACCTGATTTCCACGTGTGGTGTGAGTCTCCTGCACGTAGAAATGGCTGGGGCAGTCAGTCCTCACTCAGTCAGCACAGGGGCGTCTGCCGCCTCAGAGCTGCTGTTAGCCTCAGCCTGGAGTCAAGGGCGACTGTGCTGTCCTCAGCTGAGCAGTCACAGTGATAGGTGCTGTGGAGGAGTGGACAGAGGTGTTCACTGCTCTGGCCTCCACGAAGTCATGTTCTGATTCATTTTTCCAGGTGAATGAGGATGTCTTTAAGACTCTGGAAGCTTCAGTGTCAGACCTCAAAGTAACTCTGGTGAGTGGCATCTCTGTGTGGCTCTGCAGTGTAGGAGACGAGACTGTGAGTGTCTTTGTGTGCATCTGTGAGTGTGGGGGTGGGGTGCGCGTGTGTATATGCATGTGTGTACGTCTGAGTGTATGTGTCTGTATATGCATCTGTGAGTGTGTGTGTGCATCTATGAGTATGTGCGTGCATGTGTACATATTGTTTTTATACATCTGTATGTGCAGGTGTGCATCTAAGAGAGTGTGTGTGTGTATATGTGTGTGTGTCACGTGCACTGGCTATTCACCCTGTGGCAGTGCCTAAGGGACAGTTAGGGCAGCAAATGTACCTTAGGTCACAGTTCCAAGGGCTTTAGTCCAAGGTCAGGTGACTTGCTATATGTCTGAGAGGAGGAAGAATACCATGGCAATGGGAGAGTTGCTAGAGGAGACTGCTCACCTCATGATGGCCAGGGAGCAGAGACGGCAGGGACAGTGCAGGCGGCTCCTTCCCCAGCCGGCACCTTCCTGTTGTCTGTTCACAACCACCAAAGGAAGGAGCCATTGATAGGGCCAGAGCCCTTTGACTCAGTCACCTCCAAACCTTACACTGTGGAACAGATGCTGGCTGGACCTGGATTTGGAGGCTGGTGTGTGGTTTGTGGAGGTACTGCGAGGTGGGGCTGTGATCAGAACCAGAGAGCCAGGTGGCTGAGTGCTGTCAGTGCCTAGAAGGTTCCCAGAGAAATCCAGGCTTGGAGTTAGTGTGGCTGAGTTCAAGGATGAAATTGGTGTGGTGGTGGTGGCCCTGAGGCAAAAAGGGGTGCAGTTCCTGGGGTTCAGGGATGCCAGTGTTGGGGACTGTGGGGTCCCAAGACTGTGCAGGGTGTGGCCACCCTGAATGAATGAGTAGGCAGGCTTTCTTTTTTTTTTTTTTTTTGGTTTTTCGAGACAGGGTTTCTCTGTGTAGCTTTGCGCCTTTCCTGGAACTCACTTGGTAGCCCAGGCTGGCCTCGAACTCACAGAGATCCGCCTGGCTCTGCCTCCCGAGTGCTGGGATTAAAGGCGTGCGCCACCACCGCCCGGCTTTTTTTTTTTTTTTTTTTTTTTTTTTTTTTAGGCAGGCTTTCTTAAGTCCTGAGCTCAAGGGAGGGGACAGGGAGACACTACCTTGCCCTTCTGTGTCTTTGCTACCTGGAAAATGGGGTAGAGTGGGGTTCAGTCTCAGGCCTGGAAGGTCACCTCAGCCTGGTTCACAGGAGTTTCTTCATGGGGCTGCTCTTCGATGGGAAGCTCAGTGAACGAGGCCTTGGCGACAGGTCATGGCTTCAGACTCATGGACAGATCCAGAGGTCCATGACTATGCTGTTGAGATGACATGTGCCCTTCTGTTCTCTCCAGCAGGCTGATGAAGGAACCCCCTTGGAACCAGGTACTGCTGAGACAGGCACAACAGTGCGGCTTGGCGCCCTGCTGCTCGCGCTTAAGTCCTGTCTGTTCTCCAGATGTGTTATGTAAACCACTCCCGTGGTGGATGGTCCCAGTCGCACATGATCAGAGATTGGAAACCCACTGTATCACCAGATCTGTGCGTGCTGTGGCAGCCCAAGGGCAGCCTTGGGGGCAGATGCATCACTTGCATCAGGCCATGCAGAGTGGCTGTAAGTGGCCACTGGGTAAGGCTGCGTGTCCACACACGAGACAGATCTTGTGATACCATACTAAGTCACAGTCATGGGGTTGAGGCAGTTGAGGCAGACAAAGGCTTTGGTAGGGCACTTAATCCAGAAGCCACCGGTGCCAGAAGACAAGTGGGTCTCTACCAAGATGTTCATCCTGGGCCCCTCTGGACTGCAACGTTCTCACAAGCGAAGAGCGGCTCCAGTTGCCTTGGACTGTGGTGCTGGCCTCAATCCTTCAACCTGGGAGCAAGCAAGCTCCTCAGTAAATGGTGACTGCCATGGCTTCGGCACTGTGGACATTTGGAAGGAAGTCCGAAGACACAGATGTGATTGAAACTGAAGAAAGCTATGGAAGCTGCGCCGTGGTTGTGGGGTGGACGGGAGGGGCGCCTCTGCCCTTAGCACAGGCTGGGGGCGCCACGGCCGAGGGCGCAGGTAGGGTGCAGGCGCTGTGTAGCGGGTTTTCCAATCTCTGTGTAGCCAGCAGTTCTGTCGGTGTGAGCGGGGCCGCCGCGCCCGAGCCGCAGTTGTGATTGCTTTATTTCCCTGGTGATTAAACCTTGTGCCATTCTATTCCTGTTAAATCCGTAGAAAATGAGAAAATACTCGACATTTTGGGGGAAACTTGTAAATCTGAGCCAGTAAAAGAAGAAGGTTCGGAGCTGGAGCAGCCCTTTGCCCAGGCCACGAGTAGTGTGGGGCCAGACAGGAAGCTGGCGGAGGAAGAGGACCTATTTGAGAGCTGCGGACACCCGGAAGAAGAAGAGGAGGAAGAGCAGGAAGAGGAGCAAGAGGAGGAGGGAGATTTAGCTTTGGTCCGCAACAGCGAGTCTGAGTCTCCAAGCACTCGGTGTCAGTGGAGCGAGGCAGACGCCCCGTTAGCAGTAGTGAAAAGGGAGCCGGTGAAGGTGATGAGCCAAGGTGCCAAGCGCAGGTGGAGGTACAAGCAGGCTCGACTGCGCCGGGGGCAGGCAAAGCTGGCAGGTGGAGGCGCCGGGATGGACCGCGAGCCTGTAGGGCTAGAGGAGCCAGTTGAGCAGAGTAGCACAGCTGCCCAGCTCGCGGAGGCCGCCAGCCAGGAGCTGGCGAGAGCGCCCACAGCAGCCCTGAGCCCCGAGCCCCAAGATAGCAAAGACGACGTGAAGAAGTTTGCTTTTGACGCTTGTAATGACGTCCCTGCAGCTCCTAAAGAGTCCTCAGCCAGTGAGGGCGCTGATCAGAAAATGAGGTTTGTTGATTCTCAGTCCTAGACCAGATGCTATCTCCTTTCATTGTCACTAGTGACACACACGAGCTGTTTAGAGCCTGCAGTTGGCGGCCGCCGCGCTGCCCAGCACTAGCTCCTTCAGGCAGCTCCATGTCTCTGCGTATGTTTAACGGGTGATTGGTTTTCCCTTGTTCAACCTGACATGGTTGGGTTCTTAAATTGATGACCGGTATCGCCAGCTAGACTGAATTGCTCTGTAGGGATCTGACACTGTATTGTTGTAGTCAGATTTTCCAACATAAACTCGCAAAAGGTGTCTGTCAGTTTAATTTGAGACTAATTCCCTGGTAGGTATTCAGTTTTAGCACATTCATTCTTTGAAATTAGTTCACTTTGGCTTTTCTTGTTGCAGTAACATTTGTTTTTGTCTCTAGCTCTGTTAAGGAAGAACAGGATATAAAGCCAGTCATTAAAGACGAGAAAGGTAGGCCTCCCTTGGTTGTGTTGCCGTGTGGGGACCGGGGAGGAGGTGGGCTGCAGGCTGCCGTGTACCAGTTGCCCCGTGCACGGCCCTTCCCTGACCCACTGTCGGGATTCTGAGCATCTGCATCACAGAGTAGCATACCCAGACAGGAACACCTGCTCTGTGAGTGACAGGCACCTGCAAGAGCCCTTGAGCCGTCTTGCAAAGCCGTATCTGCCACAGGTGTTCCTGATTATTACTGGGGTGCAGAGTCTGGCGGCCTCATGTAAAGTGTTTGCGGGAGTAGGAGCCCGAGGAGTCTGTTTATTCCTGGAACCCCAGCACTGGGGAGGCAGAGGCACAGTGAGCTCTGAGCTTCGTTGCCCCACCAGTCCAGCCTAATCTGTGAGCTGCAGGCTCGTTGGGCTGTGTCTCAAAATAAGGTAGAAAATGAGGAAGACGCGGGATGTGACCTCTGACCTCCACATGCACACAAACTCATGGCACGGGGAATCTTGCAGCTTCTGCCCCATGTGGTGGCTGTTGAGCTTGGTGGATGAGTCCTACCTCAATGGTGCTGATGACCTCCTCTCCCCAGGCCATACCAGCTGTAGTTCGGGAAGGAACCTGTGGGTCAGCGGGCTGTCTTCCAGCACACGTGCTGCTGACCTCAAGAGCCTCTTCAGCAAGCACGGGAAGGTAGGGTGCCCCACATCTGGCCACCTAGCTCTTAGTGTTCTTTTCCTCAGGTGTTGGTGTCTTCTCTCGTGCTCAACACGGAGCTGGGGCTTATTGTGTGTTTGCCACTAACTAGACTCACCCTCTTGGTTTGGACTTGGGGCCTAAAGCTCACTGTATGGGTCAGGCTGGCCTCAGACTTGCACCACCACACCCAGCTCCCTGCTTTGCTGTGCTTAGTTCTTGGAGTTGAACTGTCTGCCTCCTTCCACATGTGGAACAGCTGTGGTGACAGGCCTGTGCTCCAGAGTTGGGGTGGAGATGAGTTGGTAAAGCACTCACCTGGCTGGCAGGAGGCCCTGGGATCTACACCCGGCACCACATAAACTGGACACGATCTCAGCACTCCTGAGGTGGAGGTGTGAGGATCAGAGTCACAGTCATTCAGTCATTCTGGGCACCTAGTGGGTTAGAGGCCAGCTTGAACTACAGAAGACAAGGAACACCCACTTGGTTCTGCTCAGAGTGCCCAGGGTACCCCAGAGGCTGTTTGCCCTCTCTGAGTCTAAGGCCGACACAGCAGGGCTGTGTACTGGTGAGGGAGCTGTTGGCTTCTGTGTCCTTCAGCCTGGAGCATCTTGGAAACTTGAGCGGGAGAGTAGGTCCAGCCTCTCCCTAGTGCAGTGCGAGCTTCAGCGCTTCCCTGAGCACTTGGGGACAGGAGGGGAGACTGCCCTGCCCTGGAGGGGTTGGAGCACTGGGACGTACAGCACTCTGGTCCCGCAGAAGTCATCATTCCTTGGTGCAGGCCTAGGCAGCTGCTCCGCTCACAACAGTTGTCACACCCACTGTGACAGGTGGTGTCATAAGACAAGCCCTGAAGCCACTGTTGTTTGTGGTGGTTGAGTGCTGCTCTCCTCGATGCGCTGCAGGGTGCAGAGGCTGTGAGTGTGTCCCAGCTACTGCATTCAGCAGAGCCTCAGAGCCAGTGAGCCTGGTCTATCTGCATAAGTCTCAAGAAGGCCAGAGGCACAAGGGCAGCAGGGGCGGGTGGGGGTCAGTCGGGTTTTTGATGCAGTGGCCACGGGTGCTGTGCCCTCGCCCCCGTCTGTCTGTCTGAGCCTTTTGGTGCAGCTGTCCCTCTGGCTGACTCCCTGGATGCTGTTGAGCACAAGGGTGGATGTTTGGGATGTCCTGTGTGCTGGAGTGTAGGCCCCCCCCCAGGTTTCATAGAGCACAGCATGATGCCGCTTCCTGCTGCTTTACTAGTGAGGCTTGACATGAAAAGCGTAGATGCTCAGCGGCCTTAAGCCCGTGCTCTTCCCCCCTCAGGGCTCCTCCCTCCTGCACCACAGGTGACTGGTGGGGACGAGGTGTCCGAGGAGACCAGCCTTGCTCTTCAGCGGACTCATGCACCCTGTCCAGCTGGGCTTGACTTTTGTCTTTGTTCTTCAACTACCCACTGCCTTTTCCTCCCAGCATTTTTAGGAGAGCACTGGGTTTCCTGGGCTCTGCTTCTCGTGCTCCTGTCTTTGAGGACTCAGCATTGTGGCCCCTCATGGAGTTGAGGCAGGCACTCTTTCTGGTGCCCAGCTCCCACCTCCCCAGGCCTGGCTGGAGTCTGGGCTTTTGTTGCGTTCTGGTAGCTTCTCTTGCACTTTGTTTCCTGGCCTCTGCTTTGTAACACCAGTCAGTCTTTCACCTCCAGACGTGGGTTCTGGTGACTTGAGGGTTCCTACACTTTTCCGACATGCTGGGCCCCTTCTTGCCTGAGCAGATTCTGGCATCTAGTTTGTGCCGTGTCACCTGTGCCTGTTCACAGTGCACCCTGTCCCTAGGGGCTGCTGTGTCAGCTGCTCGCTGTTCTGTCTGAGCAGTGAGTGACCTGCCTCCCGCAGGGCCTCCCAATACCTGAGAGGGGCCCCTGAATGCCAGCCTCCCTGTGCATGGGTCAGGGCATTATCATCCAGCTCAGAACCTCTGCAACCCTCAGCTCACCTTTAACCTGCCTCAGTTTCCCTCCCTGCCCATGCCCTGGAAACTCCAGGCATAAAGTGAGCAATCTGGATGCTTTGCTTGTGTCTGCAAAGCATCGGCCTTTCTCTGTAGTGCAGTGACTGCCACCCCCAGGCAGAGGAGAGGGCCTGGCACAGAAGCTGCAGCCTAGTGGGGGTCACCTTTTTGTGGGGTCTGATTGGGCTCCATGTGACACTTGACTGGCTCTGCATACTGTTTGTCACATGAGAGCTAGCTACTGTGCTCTGACCAGTGGGGGTTCTCTAGGACCCACAGAGGGTCACCAGGCAGAGCCGAGTGCTGAGGATGGCAGCAGTGGGGGTCTGGTGCTTGGTGTCTCGTGACAGAGGCCAAGTGTGTCCTTAAACCAGTGTATTCTTTCCCTCGGAGGTTGTCGGGGCCAAGGTGGTCACCAACGCCCGAAGTCCTGGGGCTCGGTGCTATGGATTTGTGACCATGTCCTCGTCAGATGAGGCCACCAAATGCATTAGCCACCTGCACAGAACCGAACTGCATGGAAGGATGATCTCTGTGGAGAAGGTGAGGTGCTTGCTGTCGCCACCCACAGCAGTGGCAGGGCTGTGCCCCCCCCAAGTCACCACCACCCCGTTACATTCTAGGCCAAAAACGAGCCCTCCGGGAAGAAGTCGGCAGACAGGAGAGCTTGTGACCTGAAGGAGAAGGTGCCAGGGCCGGACAGGCCTCACCCTGTGGAGATCAAGATGGAGAAGTACAGTGACGTGGCGGCCCTCACCCCTGGGTTCCAGTGCCCTTCCAAACCCCCGCTTCCCAGCTGGTAGCCACAGGGCAGTGCAGTCCCTAATCAGAGCCCAGAGCCAGGTAGCTGAGCAGCCCCCCCGTCAGATTCCATACCAGCTGCGGCAGTGCGGCTCGAGCGGCCTTATGGCCAGCCTTTACCTCTTGGCCGTGAGAACATCAGACCTGGAAGGGCTTCCTGGGCTGACATCCAGATGTGCACCAGATTTGCCAACTCACAGCCCCTCCTGATAGATGTCACTCATCACCACGTTCATGCAGATGTTAAAAATGTCCCAGACATGCTGCACATCTCCATGGCAGCCTGCAGTGCCTTAGCGCTTTTAGAGCCAGGGTCTCGGGAGTGCTCTTGCCAAGGGACATGGCTTATGTTTTCAGCTGAAATAGACAGACACAGGCCTGGCGAGTGCCTGGCAGTTTGTGTTACCACTGTTGAGGATCTTTGGCAGGAGGGCTCCGTGATAAAGAAAGTGGTTATTAGGTGTCACATGGGTGATGTTAGGGTACAGGTGGGGCTGGGCTTCAGAGCTGCACAATGGCTCCCCAGATCAGTGGGGAGCAAACTGGCCTCAGAGTGATCACTGTTCCTCAAGTCCCCCAGTGAGGATGGTAGCAATGAACCAGAGTGCTGAGAATGAGGACATCACTGGGACCATGCCTCAGGCCCTACAGTCTGGCCCGGTGTGGAAGTTGCGGGCTCTGGGGAAGTGCCCAGCAGCATAGGTGGGGCCGGCACTCACTCTGGGAGGCTCCTGGCTGTGGCTCTGGCTGGGCGTGGCAGGTGGCACACGACTGTGCCCTGCTGATAGGCAGGGCATTCCGAGGCTTACTCTGGTGGTGCCATCTTGGGACATGGTAACAGAAGAGTGGGCTTTCTCTGCTGATTAAAGTATTACCAAAAATCGTGGGGAGTCCCAGCAGAGCTGTTACGTGATGCCTGGGAAATCAGGGTCCCCTCTTGGGGCTCTGAGTCTCACTAATAAATGCGTTTAAGAACAGACACAAATGCAAGCCTGAAGGGGACATGTTAGAGTCCAAAGGGAGAACCCAGGGCAGGGACACTGGAGATCTGCAGCTGCCAGGAGGAAGGAGAGTGGAGAAAGAATAAGGGACCCAGAGCGGCAGGAAG
Organism: Peromyscus californicus insignis; assembly: GCF_007827085.1. NCBI lineage: Eukaryota > Metazoa > Chordata > Mammalia > Rodentia > Cricetidae > Peromyscus > Peromyscus californicus. Next base: position 50,069,875 of record NW_026294492.1, read on the forward strand.
TGTAAGAGCAAGTTGAGGCTCTGGCCGGCACTGTAAGAGGCAGGGGAGAAGAGAAGCAGCAGCAATGTGCTTCTCTGTGGCAGGCCACAGGAGGCAGACGCAGCCCATCCTACAGCTCTGTAGGGATGGGGCTCTGGGAAGGAAGAGGGCCATGGCTGAGTAAACATGGTGTGTGCCTGTGTATAAGAGTCTAGAAAGTATGGAGAGCAGATGAGGCCAGGCTGAGCTCATTCTCTGGGCTAGCATCATGGGCTCTGTCCTGCTTGTCAACATAGGGGTCACTTAGTTGGTGTTGATTTATTTAGAGGTCTTATTTCACCTGTGGCCTAAGCTGGCACAGAACTCAATCCCTCTGCTTTAGTCTCCCAAAAGCTGGAGACTTATCCACTCCACTTGGTTCAGATTACTTTGCTGTGAAGTAGCTTCCGGGTGGGCAGGGCGGCTCAGCTGGTAAAGGTGCTTGCTGCCAAGCCTGACGGCCAGCGTTTGATTACCAGAATCTCCACGGTGGAGAGAACCGGTTCCTGCAAGTTGTCCTCTGCCCGCTACACATGCACTATGAGTACACCCACACAGAGAAACAGTAAATAATTTGGCTGGGAATGTTGTTCAAGCCCTGACTTCCATCCCTAGCACCGTGGAGAACCAGGTATGATGGCACATGTCTGCCATCCCAGTGTCAAGACATAGAGACAGGAAGGTCAGGAGATTGAGGCCAGCCTGGACTTCATGAGGTTCTGGGGATCCAACAGCACTCTGGCCCTGATAATTGCAGCTTTTAGGCCACCAAAGAGGTGCAGGCCTCAGATCCTCCCCTTCGCTGGTGGGTGGGGCCAGCGGCTCCTGTGGAGATCACCTGGAGGCTACAGCTTACTGTTTTCAACAGAACCGTGATCAAGAAGGAAGAGAAGTTGGAAAGAAGAGAGGAGAAAAGGCCGGAGGACATTAAAAAGGAGAAGGATCAAGATGAGCTCACACCAGGAGCTGCCAGTCGGTCTCGAGTCGCCAAATCAGGTGAGTCGCCTCTTGGACACCAGTGGAAGGGTGGAGGCATAGCAGGGGAGGAGAGGGGGTCAAGGGCGGAAGGCAAGCAAGATTTTCCACTCGCTGGGTTTTCTCCTGTGTCGTGTATAGGCCACAGTCACAGACCATGTGATAGAAAAGAGGTTTCTATTCTTCAAATCAGGCCTAGTGGCAAAGGCCTGTGTCACCCCCCCACTCAAAACTGTGGCAGGGAGATTGCGGTCAAGGCCGGCTTTGACAGCCTAGTGAACCCCTGTCACAAAATCACAGCATCAGGCGAACACCAGACTGGGGGTGGGTGGAGTCCAGGGTAGGCACTGCCCACACAGGAGGAAGAAAGGGAGCTTGCTCCACAGTAGAGGGCAGGCTTGGGGCAGGCCTGGGCCTGGGGCTGTGTGCAGTCGGGTTCCTCCAGGCACCTGTCCTGTCGAGGGCGTGGCCCGTGGCCTAGAGCACGGGCTGTACTCAGAGCTGGGCAGGAGATGAAGACAAGCCGACACTGCAGCTCCCTCCCTCCCTGGTGCTGAGAGAAGAGTGAGTTGTGGGGGGCACGCCTCACCAGCAGCTTGAGACAGTCCTCTCAACAATAACTGAGAGATTAAAACTGAAAATGCCAGTCATCTTTAATCCCAGCACTCGGGAGGCAGAGGCAGACAGATATCTGAGTTCAAGGTCTGCCTGGTCTACAGAGTGAGTTCCAAGACAGGTACCAAAACTGCACAGAGAAGCCCTGTCTCGGAAAAAAAAAATAATAATGAAATAAAAGGAAAGGAAATTACAGCTTCTCCCTGTGTTGAACCTCCCCAGAGGCACCATTGTCCTGGTGCTTACAGCCCGGGCCTGCAGTGCAGAGATGCCCAGCCAGCTCCTTTGGGACAGAGGGAATATCCCTGCCGCCCACACAGTGAGGAAACATGGCCGCTGTTGGGTGATACACCTGCCACGGCCACACTCTACACACACTTGTGGGGGATGCAAGGCTGAGCTGTAGCCCACATGCTCACTGTGCTTTCATGCAGGAAGCAGAGGCACGGAACGTACAGTTGTAATGGACAAGTCCAAGGGTGAGCCCGTCATCAGCGTGAAGGCCGCAAGCAGGTCAAAGGACAGAGTAAGTATTGATAGACAGGGCTGGACTGGGCCCTAACTCATCTTCTGTCCAGGGACTGAGGCATGGGCAGCCTTGGCAGAGATGGGCCCATGCGGCATGCTACAGTGTAACAATGACATATCTGTTTCTGCTGTTGGCCTTGTCCTTGGTAGCACCAGGGTGGTGTTTGGGCCTGCACGACACTCTTCACCCTGGAAGCCTCTACCCAAAAAGAGCCAGGCTGGCACACTGTGTGCCCCACCAGGCACAGGGCTAGAGTGCATCCGGTGACGAGTGCACGCTCACACTCCTGCAGGAGGAGTGAGTGAGCATTTGGAAGCGCCTGTAGCTCCCAGGGCTGTCTGGCCTGGGCCCTCTGAGACCCAAATACAATCCTAGAGCCGGCAGCTGGCCCTGCAGAGACTGTGAGGGGCTGTGACCTGTGCAGCTGTGCGGGGTGCTTACACTGTAGAAGCATGGCGGCGGCAGCAGCAGTGGGAGCCCCTCACAGCGCATGGCTCAGCTTGGCTCAGCTTCGTGCCAGAGCCCTGCTCCTGTTGTTTTCCTCCCCATTTACACGCGTGTGCACCGCCTGTGGAACAGCCCAGGGATGCCCTGGGCTGGAGTTAGAGTTGTGAGCTGCCAGCCTAGGTCCTCTGAATTTAGAGCGCTCTGGTGGTTTTTAATCAGACATGCCGATGCCACCCTCAGGGTCTGTGGGGTTTTGGCCAACCCTGGGAGGACGGCCAGGCAGTAGTGGCACATGCCTTTAATCCCAGCACTTAGGAGACAAGCAAGCCAATGTCTTTGAGTTCAAGGACAGCCAGAGCTACACCGAGAAACCCTGTCTCAATAAAGCAAACAGTCACAGGGACAGAAGAGCTGCAGTCTGAGCCTAAGGTGCGGCCTCCCTTCTGACCGGAAGGTCTGGCTTGGCGCTGCTCCATCTGTATCCTAGGCTGGCCTTGAACTTGCAGTCCTGCCGCCACCCCCTCGAGTGCTGATGTCACGGGCACATGTCCTTACGGGCAGCTCTGTAAGATTTAGAATAGGCTGATTCAGATGTCCTCAGGCCTAGGCAGGATGGTGTGTGCCAGGCTGACTGCCAAGCTCATGGTGAGACCCTGGCGCTCTGCACACTGCTCAGTTCTGACTAAGCCACACTGGTCAGCAGAGCTCCAAAAGTCAAGACCGCAAGTCGGAGGGCCGGGAGAAGAGAGAGATCCTGTCATTCGACAAGATCAAGGAACAGAGGGAGCGGGAGCGCCAGAGGCAGCGGGAGCGCGAGATCCGGGAGACCGAGCGGCGAAGGTGAGGAGGGGGGGTGAGTAGTGAAGAGCAGTGACCCTCGGAGCCAGGGGAGGAGCGTGTCAGGAACAGTGACCCTCGGAGCCAGGGGAGGAGCGTGTCAGGAACAGTGACCCTCGGAGCCAGGGGAGGAGCGTGTCAGGAACAGTGACCCTGGGAGCCAGGGGAGGAGCGTGTCAGGAACAGTGACCCTCGGAGCCAGGGGAGGAGCGTGTCAGGAACAGTGACCCTCGGAGCCAGGGGAGGAGCATGTCAGGAACAGTGACCCTGGGAGCCAGGGCATGTTCCTGGCAGAGCAGGCCAAGGCCTCTGTGGAGCCCCAGTGGGGAGGGCTGGACTCGGCCGCTTCGGCGTCTGACGTCTGCATAGGGGCCTGTGCAGGGGCCACAGGCCGAGCGTGGGCCGCGCTGAGGCAGGCTTGCGGTGTGGGCTGACAGGCACCTGCCTGCAGGGAGCGGGAGCAGCGGGAGCGGGAGCAGCGGCTGGACGCCTTCCAGGAGCGGCGGGAGAAGGCGCGTGTGCAGCGGGAGCGCCTGCAGCTCCAGTGCCAGCGCCAGCGGCTGGAGCGCGAGCGGCTGGAGCGGGAGCGGCTAGAGCGCGAGCGCATGCGTGTGGAGCGCGAAAGGCGCAAAGAGCAGCAGCGCATTATGCGTGAGCGTGAGGAGCTGCGGCGGCAGCAGGAGCAGCTGCGGGCTGAACAGGAGCGGCGGGCACTACGCAGACCCTATGACCTGGATGCTCGGTGAGTGCCATGCCCGGTGCTGTTCCTTGACCAGCCAGCCCTCTGTGCTGTGGCCACCCTGCCTGGCATCCTGTGCTCAGGGCAATGAAAAGCTATGGAGAGGGCAAGATGCTGCCGGCTCTCAGCCAGTGGACAGTCACTGCAGGCACTGAGGAAGCCTGGGGGAGGCTCAGGTGCCTGTAGTTCCCATCAGTTTTGCACAGTCCGCAGGAGAAGCCGACAGGGAGAGGCATTAGGGCCCCCAGTGTGGTCCAGCACTGTGCTCATGCCTGTGGTACTGGTGATAGTCAGCTCCCAGCAGCCTGCTTCCATCCTGAGCTGACAGTGCCATTGGTGACTGGGTTGCTGCTGCTGCTGCCACCTTGAATAAAGTATTTTTGCAAAATGCAAATCAGGAGAGAAGAGAGCTACTGGCCTGAAGGGAAGCGTGCAGCCGTGGAAGACAGGTACCGAGACTTCCCACGGCCCGATCACCGCTTCCACGACTTCGACCACCGGGAGCGTGGTCACTACCAGGAGCATGTCATAGACAGGTCAGCTCCTCCCCTGCAGCTGCTCCCCACAGTCACCAGGTGTGTGGCAGGTGGGTCCTAGTGCTCTCTGAAAAGCTGCTGGGACCTCCCCAGGACAGCTGCAGGTGTCACTGGGGAACCCCAGGCACCCCGTGCCCAACCCTCAGTGTCCTGACTACCAAGGCCTCATGCCTCCCAGAGGATCTTAGGTTGGGCCAGTTGCTTGGCCTGGATATTCTAGAGGAGGAAGCAAGTTGTAAGGGGTAAGAGGTCACTGACCTTGCACTCCTGGGCCTGCCACCACATTATAGTCCCCTTCTTTTCTGGGGTCTTGTCAGGGCTGTTCCTCAGACTTCCCAGGCTATCTCTATTCCAGACCATCTCACTCCTGCCCATCGTAGGTGCAGGGCCCTGACTCCCACTCTAGAGAAAAGCCTTCCACCTACCACTCCATCCCTGGTGTTGTGTCCTAGCACACAGGTGCTGGGGGGCGGGGGCATAGACTTCTGATTCCACCCCACTCCTACACTCTGCCACACCAATGCCCTGTTCCCTTTGCAGGAGAGATGGGTCCAGACCAAGAATGGAGGAACTCGATGGGCAGGTGAGTGGCCCTGCTGTAGAGGGGAAGGAAGGGGCAGCTACTCCGTTCTGAGTTTCCCGGTAGAGACTGTCAGCGGCTCAGCTGCCACTTGCTAGGGAGCCTAGTGTCTTTGCTCTGAGGACCTTCCTTGCAGTGGCAGCTTTGCAGCCCATGGGGAGGAGGGCCAGGCTTTGGCCCTCCAGTTGAGCTGGGTGCTGGTGCTGGGTGTCATGAGAATACAGCGTGACCCCTGAGTCTCCAGGGAGGAAGTGAGGTCCTACGGGATGGACTTGGGTCAGGACAGGGCTTTGAAAACAGCTTGTCTCCTGGGGTCCCCAGAGCGTTCCTTCGTCAACAGGAGACCTTTGGTGGGGTGTGCACAGGCTGAGCTGCCATGCTTAGCCCTGCAGAGCTGCCTGATGGGCCCGTTTGCCACCCGGCCTTGTTGCATGTCTAGGGTACACGGGCTTTAGCTCAGTGGGAGCAGAGGCTCGATGGCATATTGAAGCTGGGCCCTGTGTGTGCATGGGACCAGAAAAGACACCCGTCTCTCCCGTGCCCTGCTGCAGCACTACCTCGATGACCACCACAGCCGTGGAGGCTCCCTCGAGCATCATGGTTGGGACTTCTCCCGAGACAGCTGGCGTGGCTACAGCTCCGACAAGAAGGGGAATGAGGGCCGAGGGCTACCCCCTCCCCCCAGGTAAGTGTCCTCTACAGGAGGCGCCTGGGAGGAGCTGCTTCTGGGATCCTCATGGAGGAGCAGACAAGGGGATCTCCTGGAAGGGTGGGAATCCACCCCAGCAGGAGCACTCGGTTAGGTGGTTTGAGGTGGAGCACGGACTGGCTTCCAACACTGTCTGATTACAGTCCCTCACTGGAGCCCATGTTAGTGTTTAGACTGAAAAGCCCATGCCACAGCAGCCTGCACTTCACCCACCCAGACCTTGCACCCACAAATCCACCTTTCTGGTTGGATTCCCCATCCCGGATGCTTCCCGTCTTGCAGACATAGGCGCACACGCTTGTGACCCTTTTTGTCTGGATCTCACTGAACACTGTCCTTGGGATCCCCTCCATGCTGGGGTGTGTTTTGGGGTGGTGCTCCTGTCCACCCCAGAATTTCATACTGTGGACACTGCCACTTTCTCCCCCACTGGGCCGTTAAAGCAAGGTGTGCTGTGCTCCCTTTCAGCTGTGGGTCATGTTGTGAGCATGTGCGCCCATGTATCTGTGTCAGCGTGTTCCCACGTAGTGCTAGGCCCAAGTGTGGACCCCTGGCCAGGACCACCGTGGCTTCTTGTGGCCTTACTGTGTGGCTGCCTTGGTGGTGACTGCCCTTCCCCTGATGGTGCCTGGCATCCTCCTTGCCCACCTCTGGCCCATCTTTGAAGACGCCCTGCAGTTGGGCTCACGTATTTCTGCTGTGATGGAAGCGAGTGGGGATAGCCATTGTCTCCTTCTGTTGGCAAAGGGTCGGCAGAGACTGGGCAGAGCACCACTCACAGCTGGAGGAGCAGCAGCAGGTTCCCCCCTGGCACGGTGCTGCGGACACAAACACAGCAGGCCATGAGCACGTACGGTGGCGAGGTACCAGGCGGCTACAAGGGGCGGGTGGACACTGGGTCCACAGTGCAGGCAGAGCCCACAGAACGGTCTCTTGCAGGTGCTGAGCGGGCCCTGGCAGGATCTGGGCATGCACATGTGGCAGCAGGCCGGGGTGGCATGGCTGGGTAAGAAGCTTCAGTACCAACCACTGTGTCCTCCTTCCTCTCTCCCTCCCTCTGCATGAGTGCACACTGGCTGGTCTGGTGTTCTGAGTGAACTGTACAGGGCCCTGGGCTCTGCAGGGTGGCACCTTGTGGTCACCAGGCATGACCCTTGCAGACCATCTACCTTTGTTCTAGGCAAAGCAGCTTTGCACACGGTGGACATTCCCAGGGCCACGTGGTGCCCGCTGGTGGATTAGAAGATGGTGGCGTGACCAGCCAGGACCAGAGTGGCAGAGTCCTCCACCCCCACCTTCACCCCCACTTCACCCGCCGCTACTGAGCCCTGCTCTAGACCAAACCCTGCTGTTCCACATAGGCAGAGGCTGTGGCCCAAGCCACCTCACACTTGGGACACCCGCCAGCAGTCGCAAGTTCTGCTGCGTGTCAATGTGAACTCACTCTCCTGGTGTTTTTAATAAACACAGTCCTATTCTGCCGTTTGTAAGACAAGGTTTCTGTTGTCAGGCATTCCATACCCCTCCAATGTCCCATTCCACCCTGCCCAGCTCCTCTGCTACAGCTGTGTCCCCACACTTGGCCCATGCTCAGGGTCTAGATCATCTGCCCCTCAGCTCAGATGTGGCAGAATTGGAATCTAAGCCGGGGGCTCTCTGTTGCAGACCTGCCTCTAGCCGTGAGGGTGGGGTGACAGGTTCCCTTGGCAGGCCATATCTGGGCTGCTGGGAGTTTTCTTTGTCCACCGCTGTTGAAATGTCCGTGGTAGCTGGCCTGCAGTGCCTGAGAGCTCCAGGGCCTGCAGGGGTGGCCGCAAGCAGTGTTTGGGGGATAGGGTGTGATGGTGAAGGTCTGTGGCGCTGGGGAGGGAGCAGCTGCAGAACCACCAGCTGCCTGTCCTCATCTAGGCCTGGTACAGAAACCTGAGCTGACCTTCCCTAGCAGCCTCCTTGAAAAGCCATAGTCTGATGGTGGCAGGAACTAGGTGCCCGGTCAGGCACTGCCAGCCAGGCTCTGGCTGAAGGACCACCCTCCTCAACATCCCTCCCCACCCCTCTAAGCTCAGGTGTGAGAGTATCCAAACCCCCGTGCTGTGGAACAGGGTTGAGAGGTCCCTGCATGATGGCTGAGGGTTGGATCAGGTTTTCCTGAGCAGTTGACCCCACCACACGCTGGCTGTGAAGTCACTGGGTTCTCGGAACCAAAATAAGGCATCCAAGCCTGCCTTGGACCATCTCTGAGGCCAGGATCCCATCTGTCCTGTGTCCACCCTCCAGTGCTGGGTGGCACTTAGCCTGCCAGAGCCCATCTTGCCACTACGTCTCACGCCAACACTCCCCTTTCACTTGGCTCTGCTCAAGTGGGCACCCTGCATTGCTACACCAGACCTTGGCCTGGCCTGACATGGTCTGTCCCCTGGAATGGCTGGGCTAACCTTGGCTCAGCTCTATTAAAGAGTAAGGAGGAAGGTGGGATGTGCTCCTTGTTGCACTGGGGGCTGCTGAGCACATGAGCAGTGCAGCTCGAGGCAGTGTTAGTTCCCATGTCATCCCAGCACCAGCTGTTCAGGCCAGCCTGGGCTAGCCGCGAGACCCTGCCTCAACCAGATAGGACAACAGACCTTGAGCCCACCGTGCTCAGTGTGAAGCCAGACACCAGGCACACACGGCAGGGCCTGCTGCTGAACACCTCGCAGCCTCACCCACAGAAAGAAAGCAGCATTGTGGGTGCTGGGAGTTGGCAGAGGATTTGTGGAACGTGGATATTGGTTTGTTGTGCTGAGACGGATGGAATCCAGGAGATGGCGTGGTAGGAGTGGCTACCCGAGCTTGAGAATGAGCTTCCAGCCTCGAAGTCTTGTCCTGAAAAGGCTAAGGTGGCAAACTTCATGTTTGGGGTAATGTTGAAGGGGCCTACCCTCCATGTAGGACAGCTGGCCTCGAACTCACAACCCTGCCCTTCTACAGTGTGTGTCACTACACCTGTCCTGCTTGCTGGAGGACTTGTTACACTGCACAAAAGGCCTATGGTGCCTCGTATACAGCAGGTGCTTAATAAATGCTGAGAGGCAGAAGTGCTGGGCTGACCTGTGCCTGTATCCTGTAAGCCCTGCCCACCCCCATCCCGTCACCTGCCCCCAGGTGTGGGGTCATGATGAGGTACCTTGAAGCAGAGGGGACATTTTGCCTGTGTGTGACACCTTGTACAGTCCACTTTTAAGACATGTGATCCCTGGGTGTGGTGGCACACGCTGGAGTTCAAAGGCCAGCCTGGACTACAAGTTCAGGACAAAAGAAGACACCTGACAACAATGGTCAGGTCAGTCACTGGCGAGTGACACAGACAGGTGTGTCACAGCCCTCAGGGACACCAGAATCAGTTAACACTGGTCACTCAGGCTGGTGACACACACACTCCCAGGAAACAAGTCACATGACCCAGTCCCTGTTTCCGTTCAAACAGGCTGGATCCCCTGGCCAAAAACTGATGTCACCTGGTTTGGAACAAGTATTCATGAACCTGCCCCTTGAGCTTGCTGTATCCACAGTTCTTTATGGAATTGACCTGCATCACCTTGTTCCTGGTCTCAGCTTCTTCATGCCTACCCCTTTCCAGGCATCTGTCTGTCACTCCACCCCTGACCACGCCCCCAGGCCCTCAACTAAGGGGTTCTAGGTGGGGCTCCAGCCTGACCACGCCCCCAGCCCCTCACTGGGGATTCTAGGCGGGCTCCACCCTGACCACACCCCCAGCCCCTCACTGGGGATTCTAGGCGGGACTCCACCCTGACCACGCCCCCAGCCCCTCACTGGGGATTCTAGGCGGGGCTCCACCCCGACCACGCCCCCAGCCCCTCACCGGGGATTCTAGGCGGGGCTCCACCCTGACCACGCCCCCAGCCCCTCACTGGGGATTCTAGGCGGGGCTCCTCCCTGACCACGCCCCAGACCCTCACTGGGGATTCTAGGCGGGGCTCCACCCCGACCACGCCCCCAGCCCCTCACCGGGGATTCTAGGCGGGGCTCCACCCTGACCACGCCCCCAGCCCCTCACTGGGGATTCTAGGCGGGGCTCCACCCTGACCACGCCCCAGACCCTCACTGGGGGATTCTGGGCGGGGCTCCTCCCTGACCACGCCCCCAACCCCTCACTGGGGATTCTAGGCGGGGCTCCACCCTGACCACGCCCCAGACCCTCACTGGGGGATTCTGGGCGGGGCTCCTCCCTGACCACGCCCCCAGCCCCTCACTGGGGGATTCTAGGTGGGGCTCCACCCTGACCACGCCCCAGACCCTCACTGGGGATTCTAGGCGGGGCTCCACCCTGACCACGCCCCAGACCCTCACTGGGGGATTCTGGGCGGGGCTCCTCCCTGACCACGCCCCCAGCCCCTCACTGGGGGATTCTAGGTGGGGCTCCACCCTGACCACGCCCCAGACCCTCACTGGGGATTCTAGGCGGGGCTCCACCCTGACCACGCCCCAGACCCTCACTGGGGGATTCTAGGCGGGGCTCCACCCTGACCACGCCCCCAGCCCCTCACTGGGGATTCTAGGCGGGGCTCCACCCTGACCACGCCCCCAGCCCCTCACTGGGGATTCTAGGCGGGGCTCCACCCTGACCACGCCCCAGACCCTCACTGGGGGATTCCAGGCGGGGCTCCACCCCTGACCATGGCCCCTGCCTCGTTACTTTTTTTTTTTTTTTAAGGATTTATTATGTATACAGTGTTCTGTTTGCATGTGTCCCTGCAGGCCAGAAGAGGGCGCCAGATCTCATTACAGATGGTTGTGAGCCACCATGTGGTTACTGGGAATTGAACTCAGGACCTTTGGAAGAGTAAGCAGTGCTCTTAACCTCTGAGCCATCTCTCCAGCCCCTATTCTTTTTTTTAAATTGAAACAAAGTTTCTCTGTGTAGCTCTGGCTGTCCTGGAACTCACAGCCATCTGCCTGCCTCTGCCCCGAGTGCTGAGATGTGCAGCACCACTGCCCAGCTGAAACTTAAGTTTTTCATACAATATATTTTGACCATGTTTTTCCATCCCTTGGATCCTCCCCTTCTCCCTACCTGCTGAACCTTTTTTTTTTTTTTTTAAATACCAGGCACAAAGAAAAACCACAAAGTTAAAAACCAAAATGTACAAGTAAACGACCAATAAGCCAAAAAAAAAAAAAAAAAAAAAAATCCCAAGCAAGGCAAAATAACACCATTGGGTTCGTTTTGCACTGGCCAGCCACTGGGCACGGGGCCTGCCCCGAGGCGTGGTTAATAAACCCAGTGCACTTCACTGAGGAGACCCATTTCCCTCTCCACGGGTGTCAATTGGAGACGGCTGCTTTCGCGGGTGGGAGCGCCGGTCCTCTTCCCTGAGTGTGCCGCCGTTCTTGCGGAGTTCATGCGTGTGTCAGTCGGTCCTGTTGTGTCTGGAAGACAGTTTTCTTGGAGATGTTCCCGCCTCCTCGTTTCATAGTTTTCTGAGGTGTGGTGGAGAACTCCCATTTATGACTGAGTGCCCGAAATCTCACTTTCTGCGCCTTGTCCTGCTGTGGGTCCGTTAGTTCCCATCTGCTGTGGGAGAGAGCTTCCCCGATGGCTGGGGGGCGGGGGTGGGGGCGCTGACCTCGGAAGGCTTTAAGTCAGGATTGTGGATTCCGGGCCACCCTATCCAGCAACAGAGGCTCCTGCTCACACATCCTGTCTCTTTGCTCAAGCAGATGTTCTCAATCTGGGTCTCCACACTGCTGTAATCTGTAATGTCATGTCAGCAGTCTTTAAAGCAACGCCTTGTCTCCAGCCCCTGGGGCTCTGCTGCCCGTGGTGGCATTAAATGCCACAGCCACCAAAGGTGTCTCATCTTCTAGACCCATCACACCCACCCCGTGGGGACTGAGAAGCCACCAGGAGCCAGGGAAATGATGTGAGCTTCATGGGGCACTCGGAGGCGGCACTGGTCATTCCCCAGGCATGAGCGAGCATTTAGAGTTCCCTGGAAACCAGTAGAGCGGCTTTCACAGTGTCTCCAGTTCCTGGTTCCTGAGGTCACTGGAGTGACCCTGAGCTGGGATCCCCTGAGAAGGGAAAACCCAGGCCCACATGCTCCCCTCTGTTCCCACTTTCTGTCATTAACTTCCAAATGCTTCTTGTGCACTGGGAACATGTCAGTGACTAGGACATCTGCTGGTTGCCTTCCTGGAGGTGACCAGCAGGAACAGTATTCCCAGAGAGGGAACAGCATATGCAGGAACCTCTAGGAAAGACAGGACAGGATTACAGAGGAACGGAGCAAGCAGAAATGTGCAAGACTAGGGTGCAGACCTGCAGACTCCAAGGACCCACAGCCTTCAGCCCTGGAGGGGAAAGACTGAAGGGTTTCCCATGTCTTCTCTGTGGCACTGCCTTGCCAGGGTCAGGGACCCAGTGTTGAGGAGCAAAGGTAAGCTCCCTGGGCAGCCTCAGATCTCAGGATCTACACTCCCAAGATCTGACCTGGGCCCCGGAGGGAAATCCTGCCTTAAAAAACGTGTGGGCTGCGGTTGTATGACAGCAAAACTATCCAAGTAAAAGGGAGAGGACTCACAGGTGCAGACTGGTGGCTAGGGTGGGGGTGGGGGGTGTGGAACCCTCGTTCTGGCCTACCGATTCTGCCCCACATCGCCACCAGGTGGTGCCCGAGAGCCGCACTGTGCCAAGGGGTCCCCACTGCCTGAGGCCCTGTGACCTCGGTAGCAGCTGGCATGGGTTCTCCCCTGTACCCAAGGTCTCTGGAGGCCCTGGGATCCAGCAAGGTTTGGGCCTCAGAATCCAGAGTTTCTGTCCATCCTTGGCTACATCACAAGTTTGAGGCCAGCCTGGGCTACATGAAGCCCACCCCCCCCAAAATAACAATAATCATAAAAAAAATGAGGGGAGGCATTGGGCTGGCTCTATGAGGAAAAGTTCTCAGTAACCAAGCCTGACAACGTGAATTCCATCCCACAGGGACTTCTCTGACTTCATATGCACACACACACACACATTCACACACACACACACACATTCACACACACACACACACATTCACACACACACACAGACATTCACACACACACACACACACACATTCACACACACACACAGACATACATACATTCACACACACACATTCACACACACACACACACACGCACACAAGAAGTAAATGTAATTTTTAAAATTTATTTAAATTTATTTTGTGTGCATTGGTGTGAGGATTTCAGATCCCCTGGAACTGGAGTTACAGACAGTTGTGAGCTGCCGTGTGGGTGCTGAGAATTGAACCCAGGTCCTCTGGAAGAGCAGTCAGTGCTCCTAACCACTGAATCAGCTCTCCAGGACCATAAATGTAATTTTTTTTTTTTTTTTGGTTTTTCGAGACAGGGTTTCTCTGTGTAGCTTTGCGCCTCTCCTGGGACTCACTTGGTAGCCCAGGCTGGCCTCGAACTCACAGAGATCCGCCTGGCTCTGCCTCCCGAGTGCTGGGATTAAAGGCGTGCGCCACCACCGCCCAGCTCATAAATGTAATTTTTTAAATTAGGAAAAAGCCCAGTACGGTGGCACATGCCTCCTAGCACTCAGGAGGCAGAGGCAGAAGGATCTGTGAGTTCCAGGCTAGCCAGGGCCACATGGCTATTATCCAAATGAATATATATGGAGGGGAAGAGGGAGAAAAAGGCATAAGGCAGTGGTAGTGGGAGTCTGTCTTCCCAGCACTGGGGAGACTGAAGCAGAAGGCCACAAGTTTGAGGCTAGCCTGAACAACATCATGAGACCCTGTTTCAACAAACACCACAACAAAACCAACATTCAACATGAGCAGTGAGTATTCTCAAGGTAGAGAATGTCAACAAAGATAATTTTCCAAGGCCTGACAGACTGCTTTCCTTCACATGTAAAAAGTGCCTGTGAATCAATAAGAACCAACAACAGTACAATGGAAAAAGGGGTGAACTATTTAAGTGACTTTTAGAAAGCAAATTCAAATGTCCCTACAAGATGAGAGCTGGCCCTTTCAGCAGTGCTGGAACCTGAGCCTATCTGGTTTTCAGAGATTCTCTGAGTTTCCTGCCATTGCCTGGATCAGAACAAAAAGCCATGATCTCTCCAAAGAGTCAAAGCACAGAGCCCTCGGGCCACAACCACCTGGCCCGTCTCAGCTCAGGTGGCCTCCACTTGCTGCAGCCCCATGGCCCTGGCCCTCGCTGTAACCAGTGGGTGCCCACAGGTGTGATGAGTGACACTCAAGAGCTCAGCCTATGGGTGATGGATGGGGCTGCGGGGACCTGGTCCCGCGGGGACCTGGTCCCGCAGATGGAGCCAGCCACCCACCGACTGTCCCTGCTAGGACTCAGTTTTCCCACGCTGCAGGTTGAATGTTCATAGCTCAGTTGGTGCATTGTGCCCTGGTCTGACTGTTCACACAGGGACCACACAGCTATCTGAGCCAGGATCCTCAGCCCAGTGACAGAGTGAGCTTCCTGAAGTGGCAAGGCAAAGAGGACCAGCACCAGTGCTGGTGGAATTTGCTGGTTTGGTTTGAAGGAGCCTCCCACCCTCCCCACACACACACCCCCACCCCACCCTCCCACCCCCTCACCCCCCCACTCCCCCACCCCCCACCCCCCACCTCCGCCACCTAGACTCAGTGAGGAGCTGGGAGCGTGGTCAGGGGTGGAGCCCCTGCCTAGAATCCCCCAGGGAGGGTCTGGGGGCGTGGTCTGGGTGGAGCCCCGCCTAGAATCCCCCAGGGAGGGTCTGGGGGCGTGGTCTGGGTGGAGCCCCGCCTAGAATCCCCCAGGGAGGGTCTGGGGGCGTGGTCAGGGTGGAGCCCCCCCCAGACTCCCCTAGTGAGGGGCTGGGGGCGTGGTCAGAGTTGTCATTTTCCTATCATATGCCCAGTCTTGGATTCCATCCCAAGTTTTACATAGAAGATATGAATGACCTTTTCATAAACATTTTATGTCTTCTACTCATTTTTTAAATCTATTGTTGGTTCTTGTTGATTTCCAGAAGCTTTTTATATACTGTGGAAGTCAGGCTTTGTTGGGAGTTTTCATTGGCTTAGTTCCTGTTTTCCTGTGTGAAGTGTTTGTGGGCAGGTGTTTTATATTTATGTGTTGTCAGTTATTAATCTTTTAATTAAAGGCTCCTGGATTTAATGTCATCCTACACGCACACTGAGATGTATGCTTAAAGCACACTATTAATATAAGGTCATTATGGGGAGACTAGGGTAGGAAAGGTCCCCTGTGCTGTTTGTGACTTCCCTGTAAATATAAAAGCATTCCAAGCTAAAGGATTTTTAAAATATTTACACACAAAGCTGGAAAAAGTAAGATGTACGCTTTTCCTGTGTAGTCTCCTTGCTTTTTTTTTGGGGGGGGAGAGCAGTCAGGATCTCACTATGTAGCCCAGGCTGTCCTCAAACTCACAGGGATCTCCCTGCCTCTACCTCCCAAGCACTGGGATTGAAGGCTGAGCCACCAAAATGTCACTTGTGCTGAATTTTTAGAATGTTTTGCTTGTTTCTCTCTGTGGAGTCAAATTTAACACCTTCTAGAATGTTCTCTCGACAGCCATTCCTGGGTGAGTGTGCGTCAGAAGTCCTGTGACAACATCGTCTTACAAGGCACCAGGGGACAGAGACACTGAGACTTGGGAAGGGACAGGATTGCGGGTGACAAGGCCCAGAGTTAGTGTGTCAGAGGACCGACTGCTCCATCCTGTCCGGGGGAGGGAGGGGAAGAGGTGTGTTTGTGTAAGCACCCTGAAGTGATAGCACCTCCAAAATGGCTCCGCCTTCCCACCAGGCCCTTGCTGGACTATGTTGGGTAGTGGCCATGGGCAAATGGGATTGTGACGCTTAGCCATCCCCTGAAGACCTAGCTTCGATGGCCACGTGAATGGCATTCTCCCAGTCCAAACCCATCTGGGGTCTGTCCCCCTTGCTCAGGCCATGGCCACATAGGCTGGAGAATCTGTCCCCTGTCCCCAGCAAGAGGACCATGGGTGGCAAAGGCCCAAGACTGAGGTTTCTCTGGGGCCCACCAGCCCAAAGCCAGTGCAGTGCCGATTAGGGAGGGAGCTCTGGCAATGGGTGGGCACACGGCCCGCCCTGCTCCCCTCTTCTCTCTAACCTTGCTCCCTCCACTCCAGCAACAAGGGCCAACTCCCGGCTCCTCCCACTCACCAGGACCCCTCCTGCTCTGGGGTCTTTCCATAGCTTACATTCTCTGCCCCAGGGCCTTTGCGCAGGCCTGCTGTGCCTGCGCAGCGGGAAAGGTTGCCATGGAGGCCAGGGCTGGGCCAGCCAGCGTCACCACCCCCACCTCCCCCCACCCGGTGAGGTGCTCCTGCGGCAGGGGCGTGCCTGGAAGCGGCGGAGGGGCGGGGGCGGCTGGCCCAGCCGGTCCGGCAGGTGCCGGCCTGCCGAGTCGGGCTGGCGGCGGCCATGGAGGGGCTGCGTCGCGGGCTGTCGCGCTGGAAGCGCTACCACATCAAGGTGCACCTGGCCGACGAGGCGCTTCTGCTGCCGCTGACCGTGCGGCCCCGCGACACGCTGAGCGACCTGCGCGCGCAGCTAGTGGGCCAGGGCGTGAGCTCGTGGCGCAGAACCTTCTACTACAACGCGAGGCCGCTGCCCGACCACCAGACGGTGCGGGAGGCGCGCCTGCAGGACGGCTCCGTCTTGCTGCTGCTCAGCGACCCCAGGTGACCAGGGACCTGGGCGAGGGCCTGGGTGAGCACCTGAGCTGGGGACCTGGGAGAGGGCCTGGGATCCGGGGCTCTGGCTTATGGAGGATGTCCTGGGGGGGGGGGTGGCTCAGGGGCGGGGTGAGGGGGACCCCGGTAGCCAGGTCCTCTTCCTCTCTACCTCATTAGCTCCGTGGTCTGTGGTGCTGGCTCCAGCTGGGGGCCCTGGCGACTCCCTTTTCTGCCCTCCCCTCTGTGTCCTTGTCTCTGTTCTTGCATCCCTCTCTCCGTCCTGCCTGGTCTCTGTCTCTCTGCACCACCCCCGACCCCGCGCCATGTTTCTTCATGTCTCCATCTGTCTGTCTGTCTCCATCTCTCATTCAGTGTCTGTCCGTCCACCTTGGAGGTGGGCTGGGCCAGCTGCCCTGGGGGCCGCTGCGCATCCGAGCCTGTCACAACCCGGTGGGGAGACTGCTCAGAGTGTCTCTAGTGGGGCCAGGGGGCCGGGGGGGTCTCCATGGGTACGAAGACCCTTTAGCTGGGCCCTGGGCTAGCTGGAAAGGCCTGGAAGCCCAGCGATGGCTGCTGTAGCCCTCACCGAGTCTTTCTGTCTGCCCCTCAGGTAGTTGGGGCTGGAGGAGATGGAGCCATGATTTTGGGAACGCAAGGTGCTGGCTGAGGGAGCAAGCTGGGCCGGAGGGAACCACAGGCTCTCTCTTCCTGGGAACCCAGCCTTATTCCAGGTAAGCCGCTCAAATGGGGCCCTTGGACATGGTGGAATCCACAGGTGGGAAAACTTCCTAACGCTAGTTCAGCACTGTTGCCCCCAACTTCCTGTGTGACCTTGAGCAATTCCCTGCTCCCTCTGGCCTCCTTCCCGGGATGCAGGCCTAGGCGGACCACGCTTGGGTGGCAGGGTCCCCATGTGCTCGGCCTGCATTTCCTGTAACAGCCACCAGGGCGCGCTAAGGCAGCTTCCCCTGCAATTCCTGTGGCACCCACCAAGGGGCTCCAAGCACTCTGGCTGTCTACAGGAGAAGGGGTCCAGGGTCATGGGTGACCACTGCACTGCCCTTACATGCCCAGATCCAGGCCATTGGGGAAAGGGAAGGAGAGCCATTGGCCTGAGAGCTGCTGGTTCACATCCCCGGGACCACATGTCCCTTGCGGATCCAGGTGCTGGGCTCCCAGGTGGATGCGACACCCCGGCCCTGCTGATGCCCACTGCCTCCCAGATGCTGTCATCCAGCCCTCCAGCGAGGAGTCTTAATGGTTTCTCCGTGGCCTTGGAACCCTCCCCCTCTCCCGGGAGCCTCCACCACCTGGATCTTCTGCCACCCCCGCATCCAGGAAGCCCTCCAGTCCACAGATGCAGTTCCTTCTCTGGGGACCCACAGGGCTCCAGCTGTGAACAACCCTAGCTCCAGGAGGATCTGCTGGGTTCCTGACCAAGGAGACTCTGATCCGGGGGGGCCTTGGTGACCCCACGCATGTGCAAAATCGGACACATACTGTGGCTGCTCTGCTCCGCAGCCTCGGTGTTGGGGGTGCCGTGCTGGGCCTCCGTGTGCCCCCTGGTGCTGCGGACCGCATGGTGAGCCCAGAAGGAAACGGCGTTTTAATTAAGAGTTGTACAGGCCTCGGGGTGCAGAGCTGGGCAGGTGGGGACTGAATGTTGGCCTTGGAGAGCTGGGTTGCTGGGCACGTGCAGCTGCGCCAGGCCCTGGGGGTCTGGGCTCCTCTCTGCCTCCCCAGTCTCCATTGCTCCACTGTGGGGGGAAGCTGCAGTCCCCGTGGGGTTCCTTGGCCCTAGCCACAGGGAGAGATGGTGTGGGGGGGAGGGCTGGCTTGGGGGCAAGAGAAAGAGCATTTTTTGACATTTAACAAACACTATGCAAATTGCATGCAAATTGCATGCAAATCACCACTCGTTCCTTAAGCATGACAGCCTTGGCATGTTCAGAAATAATAATGTAGGGCCTGTCTCCTGGTGCCCGTCCAGCAGCCTCCCTCCTCTGCTCTCCGCCCTCCTCTACCCTCCTCCCTCCCTCCCTCCTTCTCTTCCCATCTTTGATCCAAGGCCTCCCAGCCTGTAGCCGAGGTAAACAGTACGATTGGCCGATTGGCCGCCCACATCTTGTTTTTGTAGAGCCAAGGCCCACGGAGGCCCTGGGTCTGGCTTGAGGTCCCAAAGCCACAGTTTGGAAAGCATGTGGCCTCTCTCCAGCCGTCATCAGAAGCCACTTTGGACAGAACTTGTGACCCACAGAGAAAAGTGACAGCCGAGGAGGCCCCAGGCCTGTGGCGGCTTGCAGTCATCCCAGGAGGTGTTGAGGGTCAGGCTGCTGAGTATGCACGGCCACAAGTTCATCCTTGTTCCTTTCCTCCTGAGGTCTCCCTGAATTCTGCCCACAGGCCCTTCTGCTTTTATTTTTTCAAACTCCTATTTATCCTACAAAGGCCTACTTTCAGTGCCCCATTTTTACAGAGCCGTTCCTGATACTCCAATAATAGCCCCCAGTTCCCTCTGGGCCCTGCTATGCCAGCACTGTGCTCCTGTCCTAGGCCTGAGTCATGAGACCAGGTGGTGTCGGGCTCATTCCACCTGGGTGAACTCACGGCAGGAGCTCCAAGGTCATCCAGTCTGGGTTCTAGGTACAGGGGGCATTTTGAACGTGTATCAAATAAAAGACTGAAGACAAGCAGGTGGTCCCTGCAGTGACAGCTCCCTTCCCGGTGTCTTTGTACCGTCGTCCCCCACGGCTCCCGCCCGCGCCTGGTTTCCCTGACAGCTGCCCACTCTCCCTCCAGGGCCTGGCGGGCCTCAGGCCCCACCCAGCCAGCAAGCCCTGGCTGGGGCAGGAAGTTTCGATGAGACTTGGCAGCCTCTCTGGTCTCACTGAGGCCTGTGGCATCCAGGGAGGGGCCGACTCCCGCCGTGGGGCCCACCCACGCTGGGTCCCGACTGGGGGGGAGGAGGGGCGGATCCCACGGTGCTCCCTCTGAGGTCGGAGCATTTGCTGGAGACCCAGCTGGGCTGCCAGGGACAGCGGCCTGTCCAAGCGCGTCCCTCTGTTTCTGTATCTGAGCGTCATCTGTGCAGTTTTCAAAAACTAGAGAACTGGGCGTGGTCAGGGTGGAGCCCCGCCCAGAATCCCCAGTGAGGGGCTGGGGGCGTGGTCAGGGTGGAGCCCCGCCTAGAATCCCCCAGTGAGGGGCTGGGGGCGTGGTCAGGGTGGGGCCCCGCCTAGAATCCCCCAGTGAGGGGCTGGGGGCGTGTCAGGGCGGGGCCCCTTCTTGGAGGCCACCCCCATCCCTCCTTTAGGGTTTGAAGTCTGGCCTAATCTTGAGAGACACCCAGCCTAAACCTCACTCTTCTGCCCGATCTAAGCTCTCGCCGCCCCTCACACACTGAGCCTCTTTTGGGGCCACAGGACCTTTGCACAGTTTGCTTTGCTCTTTAACCCCTGCCTTTCACATTTTTCTTTTCCTTTGTGTTTAGTTTTTATTTTTGTTGTTCTTTTTGATACAGGGTTGTAACTGTAGGCCAAGCTGGCCTCAAACGGGCAACAATTCTGCCTCAGGATCGTGACTGAGGGGAACCCAAGCCTGGGCTTTTATCCTTTATCTTCAAAAGCGCTTTCTGGGGGAGGTTCCCAAATGGTTCATGGTCCCTTAGTTAAAGCTTTTTGTTGTTGTTGTTTTTGAGAGGTCTCACTCTGTAGTCCAGGCTGTCCCTGGAACTCACTGTGTAGACCAGGCTGGCCTTGAACTCACAGAGATCCTCCTGCATCTGTCTCTCGAGTGCTGGGATCAAAATTTTGATCAAAAAAAATCCCACGTGGCTGTAATTTTTCTCTGAACTTCTGTATCCTCATTGAGGGGGGCTCTGGTCAAAGGTCAGTCTGAGTTATAAGAATTTAGAGGCGGCCGGGCGGTGGTGGCGCACGCCTTTAATCCCAGCACTCGGGAGGCAGAGCCAGGCGGATCTCTGTGAGTTCGAGGCCAGCCTGGGCTACCAAGTGAGTTCCAGGAGAGGCTCAAAGCTACACAGAGAAACCCTGTCTCGAAAAAACAAACAAAAAAACAAAAAAACAAAAAAAAAAAGAATTTAGAGGCGACGGCATGATGGCTCATATCTTAATCCCAGCACTCGGGATGCAGAAGGAGGCGGATCTCTGTGAGTTCGAGGTCAGCCTGCACTTCTGAGACCCTAAAAAAGCCAAAATTTATTTAGTCAGTTAGATGTATGCAGTGTTCTGCCTGCATGTGTGTCTGCATGCCAGAAGAGGGCACCAGATCTCACATGGTTGTGAGCCACCCTGTGGTTGCTGGGAATTGAACTCAGGACCTCTGGAAGAACAGCCAGTGCTCCTAACCTCTGAGCCATCTCTCCAGCCCAAAGCCAAAACTTTAAAAGAAGCAGGCAGGATGTATCTGGTACGTGTCTGGAGAGCAGAGAAGGATCTGGGGGAAATATCTAGAAGGGAAAACAGCGAAGTCAGCACATGCCAAGGTCCTGGGGCAGGATGGTCTGGCCTGTTGGAGGCTCCCCCTCTCCTCCCATCCCCACCCCCGTGACGGACACCACACCCTATGAGTGGCTGCAGTGGAAGCCAGCAGGGTTAACCACTGGGCTCCCCATTTGTCCTATCATCCCGTGCATGTCCCCCATCTCTTACCTCTAGCTTCTCTTCCCTATCTCTTTCCAGGAAAGCAAGTCTTGTTCTCAGTGGCGTGGAGGGAGATGGAGGTCGGGCCCAGGGATTGAACTCAGGCCATCGGGCTTGGCCACAAGCCCCGGCTGAGCCGTCTCTGAGAGCTGAATTTGCACCCAGCGGCTAAACGCTTCTTTCAGTCAGTTCATTTCATCCCAACAGTAGTGAGGGGCTGTGATCACCACATTTTGCAAGAACTTGGCTAACTCCAGGGTCTAAGTTTCTGAACAGGGTGGGTTTGAACTTGAGATTGTTTAAAAGTTGAGACAGCGCCGGGCGGCGGTGGCGCACGCCTTTAATCCCAGCACTTCGGAGGCAGAGGCAGGCGGATCTCTGTGAGTTCGAGGCCAGCCTGGGCTACAGAGTGAGATCCAGGACAGGCACCAAAACAACACAGAGAAACCCTGTCTCGAAAAAACAAACAAAAAAGTTGAGACAGGGCCAGGGAGGCGGCTGGACTCAGGCTCCTGTTCAGCCGGGAATGCACTGGTCTGTTCCCTGTGCTGGAGCCACAGCAGCCTCTCTGGGGGTCTGGATCCTAGGGGATGGGAAGCGTGTGTGTGTGTGTGTGTGTGTGTGTGTGTGTGTGTGTGTGTGTGTGTGTGTGTGTGGTGAGGGGGCGTCCTTCAGGTCGGGGCTGGGATCCTAGACACATAAAATACCCGCTGTGGCCGGGGCCTGGAACCACAGGCTCTCCTCCTTCATTTTACAGGGGCAGCCACTGAAGCAGAGGACAAGCTGGGGCCCTGCCGGAGTTGCGGGAGAGGGGGGGACACACTGTCTCTGCTCCCTTGCTTGTTGAATCACAACCCCATCCCTGACATAGTGCAGATGGGGAAAATGAGGCACCATGACCCTGATGACTGGTCACAGGCACGCGCGTGCGTGCGCGCACACACACACACACATGCACACACATGCACACACATGCACACACAAAGGCACAAATACATGAATAAAAACATAATAAAAAAATTAAGCGCCTGGTCCTGTTGCCATGGCCACCAGGCTGTACAGATGGCCTCTTACCGGTTACATATTTATTTAAATGTCTATACTCTCAAATTTATTTACCTCACAAAGACTTCAAGGGGGCCGGAAGCCTGTGGGTTGAGCCACAGGCTCTGTACCCTCAGGGTACACTTAAAGGGCCACCTGGGGTAGAAGCCACAGCTTCCCATCATCAACATCACCGGAGTCCTCAGCCTTCCACAGGCCCCAGGCCACCCTGGGGACACACACATGGCCCCCTGTCTGAGACACACCAGGATCAGCAAGATGGCTGAGTGGGGGCTTGCCTCTAAGCCTGACGACCTGAGTTCGATCCCCGGACAGGCACCATGGAAGGAGACCTGACTTTTGCAGGTCTTCCTCTGACCCCCGCACGTGATAATTAAATGGAAAATGAGGATGCTCTGGCTGGCGGGAACCCTGCCCCACTGTGTCCCCACTCAAAGCTCCTGCACCGTGTCCTCTGCCAGCTGCCTGGGGACAATTACAGTGTCCCAGACGCTGCACAGACAGACCTCATGTTTAATTCATCCTGAGCTAATGACAGCTGTAGGGGAGGGCAGAGACCTGGACCCTCTGCTCCTGGCCAGTGTGCTCAGAGGTGGCTGCCAGGTGGAGGCATGTATCCTAACTCACTCTGAGGTCCCCTCCAACTGTGGGGCATCTTTTCAGGGGACGTGGGGGGCTGGGGACAATGCTGTGACCTGAGGGACACATTTCCCCCCTCCCATCTGCGCGCGCGCACACACACACACACACACCCACACACACACACACACGTGGGTCATGTGACCAGTGTGTTACACTTACAGGTAGGTCAGCAGGTGGGGCTTCCACCCTGGAGATGGCTGGGTGATGGGAGTGTGTCAGCAGCAGATACCGAGGAGCCAGGGACAGAGGTGGGAAGGGGCAGGACAGATCCCGTGTGGCCTCACACTCACACACAATAAATCAAAGAGATGAAACCATGTAGAAGATTTACTCTGTGTAGATCACAGGTGGGTCTGCTTGTGGGGTGTGCACTGTGGGTGTAGTTACCTGTGGAGGCCAGAAGAGGGCATTGTGTCCACAAAACTGGAGTCACAGGATGTGGGAACCAAGAGTGGCCATGTTCCTAAAGGAGCTGTTAGCTCCGTAAAAGACAAAAGGGCAAGGTGGTTGTGCACACCTTTAATCTCAGCAGGAGGCAGAGGCAGAAGGATCTCTGAGTTTGAGGCTAGCCTGGGCTATGTAGACATACCCTGTCCCAATATAAACAATTATAAATAAATAAATTGCAAAGACACTTTGGGCACTAACTGGCGCACAGTAGGTGCTCCAAACTTGTCTGAAATCAGTCCTGTCTCTCAGGACTGAGAGCGCCCCAGAGGTGGGAGAGGCATGTGAGCTGGGTCGCCTCTGGCTGGCCATATTTCAGTTCCAGGTCGCACCTGAGCAGCTAGCAAGTGGGGCGGGGGGGGGGTGGGGGGGGGGGGGGGGGGGGGGGGGGCTCAGCTCGGTGCACATGGGGCAGCTCCATCTCCGCGGCCCAGAGAGGGCCCGAGCCACGCCTGGGCTGCACAGCTCTGAGAGGCCTGGCGCCTTTCCAGGCTGTGACCCGGGGTTGGCGGCTGCAGACGGGGACACCGGGGACGCACCGGTACCCAGTGTTTCCATGGGAACCTGGCAGGGGCCGGGCCGGAGCGATTAGGCGTCCTGAGGAGCAGTCGCTAAAAATAGCGCGCGCCCCACGGGGCTCCTCACCCGGGCTTTGGCTGCCCTCCCCGCCTCGGGGACAGGTCGGCGACGGTCCCCACCCCGCCCGTGCCGCTGGCGGCTCCCTCTCCTTCCCGTGATGCTCTGCCCATAGCTGACCGACTCTGCTGTCCTGGCTCTCCCCCCTCACCACAGCCGATTGCGGGTCTCTACTGAGTCCGAGAGTCCTGGGCCTGGCTCCTCTGAGTAGGACTTGGCACACGATACTTGGCTTAGTAATGTGGAACCAACACTGTGCCTGAAAAATGGTTCCGCTAGGAGAAACAGCGGCGGACTTCATTTTATTTTCAGACATGGTCTTATGCAGCCCAGGCTGGCCATGAAGCCCACTGTGTAGCCGAGGATGACCCTGAACTCCTGATCCAACTGCCTCCACTCTCTGAGTGCCACCATTGCCCTACTTAGTCAGTGCTGGGGATGGGACCCGGGACTTGCTCGCGCAGACCAGCGCTCTAAGCACTGAGCTCCATGCCACCAGAACCAGGCAGTCACTGGCCCAGTTTGCAGGTGATGGCTTGGCTGTGGGACCTTAGGCAGGTGACTCACCTCTCTGGTCCCTTTTCCACCTAGAGAACCTGCACAGTATTGTTAAAAAATAAATAAATAAGCCGGGCGGTGGTGGCGCACGCCTTTAATCCCAGCACTCGGGAGGCAGAGCCAGGCGGATCTCTGTGAGTTCGAGGCCAACCTGGGCTACCAAGTGAGTTCCAGGAAAGGCGCAAAGCTACACAGAGAAACCCTGTCTCGAAAAACCAAAAAAAAAAAATAAATAAATAAATAAATAAATAAATAAATAAATAGATAAAATAAATCACCAGCAGTACAGCGGGGAAGAAGGATTTCTAGAATTCAAAATATGAGCATCAGAAGGGCTCAGGATCCCTGGGTATTTGCAACTGTTGATGCCAGGTACCCATAATGCCACAGTTTAACTGACAGACAAGTCCCAGCTCCCGTGTCCTGTGACTCCAGACTCCAAAATGAGCCAGGGCCCAGGCTCTGATTCTCAGCTCCCAACTTGCACCTTAGGGCACACAATGGCTGCCCAGCTCCTGCCATCATGGCCACCGTCGTAACTTGTTGGTGGCGGGGGAAGCAAAACCAGAAATGTTAAAGGGAGACTCGTCCGCGGCGTCTTTGGAGGTTAAAGGGCTGTGGACACTGTTCCTTCTCTAGTTCAATTGTCCGCAGTCAAATGACCTCTCACTGCAAGGGAGGCTGGGAAATGTAGTCTTCACTAATCTCAAAAGACAAAGTGGGGACTGGATCCTGGGTGCATCTTACTTACCCCGTCTTCTGGGAGTTAGAGGCTCCATCCTGGCCTGGGGGCCTTTGCATGGGTGCCCCTCCATGGCTCCCTCTACATTATTTAGGTCTCTGCCCCAACGTTCCCTTCCTCACAGCGGTCTGACTACACTAAGTCTCTCCTGCCCTCCCTCCGCAGCCCTTCTGACTCCCCTCCCCTACTGGTGGGTGGAAAATGGGAGCGGGGTATGGGTGCCCATGTCCACTGAATCTCTGCTGTTTCTCCCTCCTGCCCAACCATCTTCTGCCTTCCATCCCTTCTACCCTGGGATCTGGCAATGCCTCGGCCCTGCTTCTGCCTCTTGAAACAGAAAATGTCTCTGTCGCTCACCCACAGCAAAGAGCCCAGGATGACCCGGGAGGTACCGGCAGCGCTCCAGGGCCGTGCTGGTCGCCACACTGAATCACCACCCTGTGAGATGAGATTCCCACTTCAAAACAGGACTCCATCTGACTGGAGCGTTCCCCAGATGTGGTCAGGGGTCCGTCAAGCTTGCTCTGGGCACACAGTCTGGAGAAGTCACTGTGAGACAGGTCCCGTGTAGCTGAGGTTGGCCTAGAAGTCTGTATGTAGCCCAGGATGTCCTCCTGATCTGCTGGAACCCAGGGCCTCCTGGGTGCAGGTGAGTGCTCTCCTCAGGGAGCTGCACTCCCAGCCTGTTTTGTTTCTGTTTTTTCTTTGTGAGACAGAGTCTTGCCATGTAGCCCAGGTTAGCTTCAAAATTAACATCCATTTCCTCTTCAGGCATGAGGATTCTCCAGAGAAATGGGGTGCCTTGCTGTCCTGAAGGTCACCCCGATGTCCCACTCCACCCAGGCCCCGCAGAGTCTGCATCCCACACCTCCTCCACCTTCCCCACACCACGGCTGCCCTGTGCCAGGATTCTGTTTAGTTTAATAATCTCCAGAAAGTTTAATTGTTCTTTTATTCATCCGTGACCTTTCTCTCTCATCTGGAGATGTATTTATGGCTAATCTACAAACTTCAAGAACCAGATCTATTTGCAAAACCAATTACCTGCATATGCAAATAAGCCTCTTGCTGTCTGGTCCCTGGGCCAGCTGGTGGGGGTGGTGGTGGGAAGGGGAGTGTGGCTCCACCTCTTAATTCCTGCAGCTGGGGCCTGGAGACCCCCGCCCCCAACTTAAAGAGAATCACAGGGTCCTGGCACCACCTCCCTAGCAGGCCTCTGGAGAGATGGGCAAGACAGCTGTTCCCTGTCTCATTCATTCATCCAACCATATTCAGTGTGCCAAGCACTGCTGTCCATCCTGGAAGCCTGGGTGGGAAGAACAGGCAGGAGGGAGAAAGCTCCCATCTGAATGGAGGAGACAAGACTGAGAGAGTTAGCCAGGGATCCTGAAGAGGTTGTTGCCTCTGGTGGTATCATAGAACCCCCAGGGAGGGGCTGGGGGCGTGGTCAGGGTGGGGCCCCGCCTAGAAACCCCCAGTGAGGGCTGGGGGCGTGGTCAGGTGGAGCCCCGCCTAGAATCCCCCAGTGAGGGGCTGGGGCGTGGTCAGGGTGGAGCCCCACCCAGAATCCCCCAGTGAGGGGCTGGGGCGTGGTCAGGGTGGAGCCCCACCCAGAATCCCCCAGTGAGGGGCTGGGGCGTGGTCAGGGTGGAGCCCCACCCAGAATCCCCCAGTGAGGGGCTGGGGCGTGGTCTGGAGTGGCCTTTTGCCCTGTAGTAATGATACCCTGCCTCAGGGCCTTTGTACTTGCCATGTCCTTTGCCTGGAAAATTCTTCTCAGAGATCTCTTCTGGGCTGTGTCTTCCTCCCAGGGTGGCTCATAAACATTGGCTGCCGCAGTTGATGGCTTTGTCCGCAGGAGGCTGGAACAAACTGAAATCCTGGCTAAGTCATGTAGGCCAAATGCCCTCATTTCTCGATTGAGAGCATGCAGACTGTTATAGGGGCTTGTGGCCCGGTCAGGGAGCCCCAGGAAGCTGAGCAGGCTGGGGTCAGAAGGCAGCTGTGCAGGCCACTGCTTCAGGCATCCACAGGGGCTCTGAGGTGAGAAATGAGTGCAGAGGATCATCTTGGATCCTGGGCTAGAAGTCGGGACCCCTCACCCCAAGACCCACCATAACTTCTCCACCTGAACAAGAGGCAGCGGTGGCCACCCTTCCCATGTCTCCTTGTCCTGGGCTTGGCGTCTCCCTCCTTGGGCGCCATTGCACTCCAGGTGGCTATGATTCAGTGCTGCTCTCTTTCCACTGGCCGGACCCCCTTCCCTCTCTTACTTACTCTCCCACACTGTGCACAGAGACCTCAAAGCTGAAGCGACAATTCCATCCAGCCTGCTCCCCGCCCCGGGTCCCCTCCACAGGGCAGTGACTCCCCTTAGCATGCAGCTCCATTGCCTATCATATTGTGCTGCTACTCCTGCAAGAACTGTCCCCCCAGGACTAATCTAAGAGACAGCAGCTGGTGCTTTGTGATGGTGGGATGGCTCCGGAGGGGTTAACAAGCATGCTCTTAGCCCACGAGAGTTCATTAGCTGAGCCTCAGGCCTGTTGGTCTAAGAACAGCACATCCAGCCCAGAGGGGAGTGACTCAGGTGATGGACAGGGTCTGCAGAAGACACTGCTTGAATGGAAGATGGATGGGGCATGGGGGGATGGGTGGGTGGGTGGATAAGTGGATGGATGAGTGGACGGATGGGTGGATAGATGGATGATGAATGGACGATTGAGTGAGTGGATGGATGGATGGATGGTGGATGGATGGATGAGGCATGGGGGGATGGGTGGGTGGGTGGATAAGTGGATGGGTGGATGAATGGATGGATGAGTGGATGGATGGGTGAATAGATGGATGAATGGACGATAGAGTGAGTGGATGGATGGATGGATGGATGGATGGATGGATGGATGGATGGATGGTGGATGGATGGATGGGTGGGTGGGTGGATAAGTGGATGGGTGGATGAATGGCTGGGGAGATGAATGGATGAGTGAATGGATGGGTAGACAGATGGATAAATGGATGATTGAGTGAGTGGATGGGTGGATGGATGGGTGGGTGGATGGATGGATAGATGGGTGGATGAATGAGTCAACGGGTGGGTGGGTGGGTAGATGTGTGTGTGTTGGTGTCTAGCTGGAGAGGCTGTTGGTGTGACATTTCCAAGTGTGGGGTCTCTGATAAGGAATGAATGGTTGCCCTTATGCATGTATAGAAGAATTTGAAGGTGTTGACCATGTTCCTCAGAGTGTTGCTGACGCTGAGTGATGTTTGTTTACCCAGCCAGGGATGGAGAGGAAGCCTGCTCTCCTCATTAAGAGGCGGTTTGGTGCCATTGTGGGCTGGAATGGGTGATGAATACTGTGTCTGTACTGACACCATTTTGTGACCAGCCGAGATTTGGGGACAGTGACATCACAGACTCCTCACTGCTGCTCGGAACCCAGCACCCCCCTGGCAACGGCCCCTCTCAACTGCTCTGTCCCCGCCTTCCAGCCCTTGCTTGATTCCATCCAGGCCGCCTGCAGATTCAATTACAAGATCGTGGGGTGTGGGCAATTTGCTTTCCTGTGAGAAGCGGCTCCTGTGTCTTTGTGACTTTTAACAGCTCCAGACAGGGGGACAGAAAAGAAGGGAGCGGGGCCAGAGACAGACCTAGAGGGAAGGTCAGGGACAGTGAGAGACAGTCCCTGCCTCAGAGACCCCCCCATCCCAAAGGCACCCTGTTCACAGAGCAGACATGTTCCCTCATGATCAGCAGGCAAGTCCCCAGAGACAGACAGTCAAACAGACTCTCACACACCCCATAAGAGAATCATCACAGCCACACTTTCTGTGGGGGAGGAGATTGGCAACAGTTGCAGGGGGAGTATGGAGAGCCAGTGAGCACCCCAGCTAGAGAGGCATCCAAGCTCCGCCAGCACGCTGGAATGTTCCTTTGAAGTCTCAAATACATTCAAAGTCACTGAGATTGGAAGGGAAGGGAACCGGTGGAGTGGCAGGGCCCACTGGGCTGCAAGGCGGCTTGCCCTGGAGGCCGGTGGGGCTGAGGGCTACGTGCACAGTGTGGCCATCTCTAGCATCCGCGCCTCCCGCCGCCTCCCATCCTGCTTCCTGAGAGGCCTGAAGCACCCCAACCCGGGAGGCCAGGCTCAGAGCAATGGCCTCTAATCTCAGGACCCTTAGCAGGGTGTCAAGGCTCCCCAGGGAGGGGTGTCCAGGGTCCCTGCTCTTTCTGCTCCCCTCCCTCCCCCATGAGGAGCTTACCTACCCCTCCCCAACTTGACATGGACTGACTCAACCCTGGCTGCGTCCTCAGGTCCCCGGTTTGCTGTATTTCCCCCCAGGACATTGTTCACCCTTTCAGGTCCAGCGTTTCTTTCCTGGCTTCTGGGGGAAGCTGGAGGTGACCGAACCAAGTCACCCCAGAGAGGAACCCCCCAAAGAAACAAAGATGGCGGCATCTGGAGCGAGGAGAGAGTTGGGTGGGGAAAGTGCTTTCCAAGCGAACATGGGCACTCCAGTTCACACGCCCGGATGGATGAAAAGCTGGGCATGGTCCTGGTTATCTGGCTCAGAGACTCTGAGAACACCCAGGTCCCCCCAGCCCCCTCCGGCCATCACAGCACAGGACCTTCCTTTCAAGCACGTCTCTGGAAAGGGCAGGGTACATTTTCCGCACACCCCACCGCCTCCGTCTCGCCAGTGACCATGACAAACACAGGGCTCAGAGCAGGAAAACTGACTTCATCTTCAGCCAGGGCCGTCACGGGCACTAGGCACAGCCAGTCGCCAGGATTGTGCGCTGTGCAAATGCTGCACCCCGCTTCAGGGCCATCCCAGCTGCACAGGGCCTTGCACTTGGAGATCCGGCCCCCTTTCCACTTTCAGTCCCTGGTCGTCGTCTTCTTCTTCTTCTTCTTCTTCTTCTTCTTCTTCTTCTTCTTCTTCTTCTTCTTCTTCTTCTTCTTCTTCTTCTTCTTCTTCTTCTTCTTCTTCTTCTTCAAGATTTATTTATTTATTATGTACACAGTGTTCTGCCTGCATGTTTGGTGAATGCCAGAAGAGGGCACCAGATCTCATTACAGATGGTTGTGAGCCACCATGTGGTTGCTGGGAATTGAACTCAGGGCTTCTGGAAGAGCAGCCAGTGCTCTTCACCTCTGAGCCATCTCTCCAGCCCCAGTCCCTGGTTTTCTTCTCTCCCTCCCTTGCTTCGGAAAGCCCCAAGTAATCCTCCCAAATCTCTACCGCGGACCCACTTTGAGTGCCCACAACTCCCTTCCCCGTCCTGGGAACCTTGTGTAGATACCCTGAGATTGTACCCATTTCACTGTGCTGGAGAATGAGGGGTAAAGATCTTTTTCTCAAGTTACACAGCAACACAGCAATGAAGAGATGGAATTGGGGGAGGGGCAGGGACCTTTGAACGCACATCTGTCTGTCACTGGAGACTTCCCACACCACACTATACCGAGGGAAAAAAATTGTACCTGTCGATCTCTGAAAGCAAGGTGCCGTCTTCACGGTTTGGAAGTGTCCAACCTCCTGCTTAGGTTGGCTTTGAACCTTTGTATGAGTGTTTAAACATCGGGCCGTGGTACCCAGGGCCTTCTGAATGTTGGCAAGACAATACCCTTGATCACAACCCCAGCCCCTCACTGGGGGATTCTAGGCGGGGCTCCACCCTGACCACAACCCCAGCCCCTCACTGGGGATTCTAGGCGGGGCTCCACCCTGACCACGCCTCCAGCCCCTCACTGGGGGATTCTAGGCGTGGCTCCACCCTGATCACACCCCCAGGCCCTCCCTGGGGATTCTAGGCGGGGCTCCACCCTGACCACGCCCCCAGCCCCTCACTGGGGATTCTGGGCGGGGCTCCACCCTGACCACGCCCCCAGCCCCTCACTGGGGGATTCTAGGCGTGGCTCCACCCTGACCACGCCCCCAGACCCTCACTCGGGGATTCTAGGCGGGGCTCCACCCTGACCACGCCCCCAGCCCCTCACTGGGGATTCTAGGCGGGGCTCCACCCTGACCACGCCCCCAGCCCCTCACTGGGGGATACTAGGCATGGCTCCACCCTGACCACGCCCCCAGGCCCTCACAGGTTATGGACCTTATTTGCATACTCAGTTCCTGGAAGTGAGGGCTTCTCTGGTGCAGCGTTTCTCCAGAGCACCCAGAATGTGTGATCCCTCCAGCTGTCTCTTAGGGACCCGGGTATGTATGAACACCCAGCACACATACACCCCATCCCCCTTGGCAAGGCTTGCTACACCCTGACTCCCACGCTGACACAGGATGCCACTTCTGTTCTGCCCACTGTGTCCCAGACCCCGCCTTGCCTTGCGGGCCCCCGCTGAACCCATCCCCACGTCGGTGAGTCCAGGTGAGCTGATTGCACACCAGAGATTGCCGTGATTGATAAGGGCTTGATAAGTCGCAGTGCTTTCTGGAGTCTTTCCTCATGACACGGCCCACCCCTGTCTCCCACCCCAGTGGCCACCGCGGGTCGGGGACTTCCTGGACCTTGGCCAACTCCTTCCATTATGGAATTGCTTGGGCAGCATTTTAATAACAAAACACGATATCATTTAATATTTTCAAACCGTGGAGATCAATACGCCGTCCTTCAGGTGGCCAAGATCCCGCAGTTAATCTCATTTTCCTGCTCTGCCAGGGTCCAGCGGGGGTGGGGACTGGGGGTGGGCAGGACTGTCAGGGTGTCCCATGCGGGTCTGCACTGTGTGGGGAGGGCCCGAAAGGCAGGGAAACTGAGTCTGCAATCAGGTAAGAACTGCGGCCTGAGTGGGCCCAGAACCCCACAGGGGCTGGGACACCCCACAGAGACCAGTTCAGTGGAGACTTCTGTACAGAGGATGCGAAGGCAGTCTGGGGGCCTGATCCTCCACCAGCACCAGCACCACCACCAGTACCACCCCCGCTTAATTTTTAAATCTGTTTGTTTGTTTGAGACAGGGTTTCTCTGGGTAGCCCTGGCTGTCCTGGAACTCGCTCTGTAGACTAGGCTGGCTTGAACTCACAGAGATCCACTTGCCTCTGCCTACGGCAGTTTTTAAATCATTAAATTTTTTTTTTAAAGATTTATTTATTTATTATGTATACAGCATGTACACCTGCATGCCAGAAGAGGGCACCAGATCTCATTACAAATGGTTGTGAGCCACCATGTGGTTGCTGGGAATTTAACTCAGGACCTCTGCAAGAGCAGCCAGTGCTCTTCACCTCTGAGCCATCTCTCCAGCCCCCTTAAATCATTAAATTTTATTTTAGATTTTGTATTGTTTGCTCATGACTGCAGTTCCTAGGAAGTCCAGAAGAAGGCATTGCATCCCCATGGTGGTGAGCTGTCCTGTGGGTGCTGGGAACTCAGCCTGTGGGTAGCCATCCTTAAGACAGGCTCTTTCTCTGTAGGGCAGACTCACCTTCAACTCCTGATCCTCCCACACTCAGCGTTCCTGCCAGTTTTTATGGCTGAGTGAATTACCCAAACATGTAAAAAATAAATACATAAGTAAAAAAAAAAAAAGTTAAACTTATTCCTCTCATTGTTTTGGGGGTCTGGAGCCTGGGACTGGGTTAGCTGGGTGAGTCTTGCATGGAATCTTCCACAAAGTAGTCAGGTGTCAAAGTGTCCGTCTGGAGCCTTGTGACCCGGAGATTGGGTTGGGGCTGGAGAAGCCACGACCCCCGCTCAACCGTGGAGCCCAACAGGCAGAAGCATGGCTTTATCAGACGGAAGTGCAGGCGCAGGCACCTCCCAGTGGGTGAGTGGTGGATTGCACCCTCACTCCATGGTGCAATCAGGCACCCCTAGTGGTGAGAGGAGACATTGCACCCTCACTCTATGGTGCAATCAGGCACCCCTAGTGGTAAGCTGTGATATTGCACCCTTGCTCTATGGGGCAATTAGGTGTCCCTAGTGGTGAGAAGAGGCATTGCACACTTGCTCTGTGAGGCGATCAGGTGTCCCTGGTGAGAGGAAGCAGTGCACCCTCGCTCTTGAGGTGACTGACAGCTCCCTCTACCTGATGCGGCTTAAATGTTCTTCCAACATGGGTTCCAGATGACTTAGGAGTGCTGATCTGAGGGAGAATGAAGAGGAAGTTGGAGAGCCTTGTATGGTTCAGCCTTAATCCTCCTTGTCCTTTGTGCCACATTCATTTAGTCCCAGGGGTCAACCCCAATTCAGTGCAGGGAGGGACGACTCCGCAGAATTCTCAGTGCCATCAAGGAGCTTCCCCCGGCCACATCGGGGTTTGTTGGTGCAGCTGACCCAGCCAGTGGTGATGCTGTGTGCTGAGGTGGTAGGAAATACAATCTCCCTCTCTGAACCTCCCCACAGCTATAAAGGATGGAGACACACGTGCCAGGAATATGGGAAGACTGGTGGAGGAGGTGATTCATTTGTTGTTTGGAGACAGGGTCTCATGTAGACTAGGCTGGCCTGGAACTCACTGTATAAGCAGGGATGACCCTGGTCCCTCGTCTCATTGGTGAAATGCAGAGCTTGGGGTGGGAAGTGGGCACTGGGAGTTCAGAAGCAAATCCTGGTTCTCTGTGGTGGCTTGACCATGCTGGATCAGCTCAAACCTGCAGCCGCTCCAGTTCTAAAATCAAAGTGGACCTGGCCCTGTTTCTCCTCCTGAACCACGCAGGCTTTCGGCCACTGAGGAAGCCCACAAAACCGAGGCCTGGCAGAGATGACTCTCTTCTTGGTATCCCTATCTTTGGACACCTGGACTTGTTGAGAGTGACACAGGCTGCTGGGATCCAGAAAGTCTTGACAATCTGCAGTGAGTCGGAGGCAACCCTCGTCCTGTGCCGGCCGGCCGGCTGGGATCCCCCAATCCTCCTGTGTCCCCCCAGACCGCTGCTAGGCTGTCATCTCAGCGGGAATGCTTGGGAGGCACAGACAAGAATGACCCGTGATTGTGGAAGAGGCCTCCGGTCTAATTTCCCAGAATGGGTTTTGAGCGGTTAATGCGGCCCCTGCTGGGCAAGAGACTGTGTCTGGCGGGGCTCAGGCTCCAGCCTTCAAGGCCTCCAGCTGCTGGCCGCCAGAACCCGCCAGAGCCCCGCAAAAGTTCTGGTCCTGGGTGGGGGTGAGGGGGATCCCTGCCCTCAGGCAAGGCTCAGCCCTGGGTGACATTCAGCATATCTCAAGGTTTACAGGTGGCAGAATGGGGCTGGGGAAGACTGACTGCCCCAGAGATGGACTTGGAAACTGAGGCTCCAGGGGTCACACCCAAGGTCAGTGCTCAGACCCCAGCTGTGGCCTTGTTGGTCCTGAGACTCAGTCTGGGCTCAGCAGCGTATAGTCAGTCCTTGGGAGTCAGTCTGGGAAGTCAGAACTGTTTTGGAGTTTGAGGTCAAGTTCCAAACTGAGGCTGTCAGTCAGTCTAGAATGGAATTCAGTTTAGAATAATTTCAAAATGGCGTCAGGGTAGTGTGTATTGAGTGAATAACAGATACTCTCAATGATTCAAGGATGACTGTGGTCATATATAAATGGGACATAGGATGCCCGAATTTCCTCTCTCTGACTCCAGGCTCCGCCCAAGACTGTTGTTGAGGGCATACAGATGACTCTCCATGACAAAAGCCCAAGTCCTCGCTGCAGCTCCCAGGACTCTGCCCTTCCAGCGCCAACCCTCCTGCCTCCCTCCTCTGCCCTTTACCCTTCCTTGTCCCTCCCTCTTCTTCAGCCACACAGGCCTCTATGCTTCAACATGCCGGCTCCATCCTGCCCCAGGGCCCTTGCACGGCTGTGTCCTCTGCCTAGGCCTTTGCACGACGTGCACCTTCCTGCATTTCTCCCAGGCTTGCCCATCCCAGTTTAGAACTCCCCATTCCCCCTGCATTAAAGGCCTCCCATGGTGTCCCAACATCTCCAAACTAACTTTTGGTCCCAAATCACTTGCGAGCTAAAATTCCCTTGTTGAGTTATTGAAGTGCTTGCTGTGCTCAGGGTCTGAACTAGGGCCTGCCACACAGTAGGCGGCTAATGCACGCCTGTTGCTGGTTGGATGCGGCTCGCCTCTGAAGCACTTTGGATTAATATTTCAAAATAAATCCCGTCATTGGCGATGGAATAGTTGCCTCCGTTTGTGGGTGCCGAGGCCTGGAGACTTCTACAAGTTAAACGTTCCCAAACAAGCCGGCAGCTGTGGCACCCGGGCATCCTCCTGTCCCTACCTCAATTGGGATTTAGTGACTTCAGCTTTCTGGGGACCCTGGCCAGCCCACCAGCGCTGCGACAGGACGAGGGCCTCATCTCCCTCATCCTGCCCAGTCCCACCCCCAAATCCTACAGTAAAGCTACTAAGCATCACGGTACAGAGACGGCTGACAACTTCTGAAGGTCACACAGTGAGCTGCGGCGGCGGCGAGGTGCCCCTCACCCCCGGCGGCCCCAGCACCTCCCCCCCCCCCCCCCCCCCCCCCGCTGCTCTTCCCACGCCCCGGCACCGGAGGACCGGACGCCTCTCTTTGGCACCGGCTCACGAGCATCTGCCAGTCGGGGACGAGCAAAACCGAATGAACTTGTTTTTCTGGATATCTCAATGCGGCCCGGTGCAGCGTCGCGCCCCTCTTTGTCCCTATCTCCACTTGGCAGGCGAAATCCCTCTCCCGGCGAAGCGCCTTCTGCAGCTTTTTTTTTTTTTCTCCTCCTTTTTCCTTTTTCTCCTCTGTATTTATTTATTCTCTGCTTCGCTCCTCCCAGCAGTGCGGGGAGGAAGCGATTAGATGAAGGCTCAACAGAACAAGAAAAGACTGAACAAAGACACCGCCTCTGGGTAGAAAGGGATTTCTCCCCCCCAAGGAAAGCAGACGGCGGAAGGTGGAATTCAGAGGTTTGAATCGAAGCGGTCCAATAGTCACAAAAAGGCTCCAAGTGCCCTGGGGCCCCGCTCCCTTCACCCAGGCGAGGCTTCCCAGTCCCTAGAGCCTCCCAGACTCGGGCTCAGTGGCCTGGGGTTTGTGGGGACCCAGGAACTCTACTTTGTCTGTGCATGCGGGGGTGCAGAAGGACTGCGTAATGTGACCCGAGGTTGGGGTGAGGTGTCTGTAGTTGAAAGATGAGCGACGTGGACCTGGGTTCCCGGGAGTTACCAAAGCATCCGAAATGCTTAAATATTTCAGTCCAGACTCACGGATTGTCACTCACACGGACTGTCACTAAGTGGAGGTGAAATCAATCCGAATGTGTGGGGCATCCTGGGCTCTAGAGGGCGTGGGGAAGTGATCCTAGGGTCGGCAAGCTCCATGCCAAGACTCTGCCAGCTGGAACCACAATTTCCAAATGAACTGGCAGGATATTACGATTCTTTGATATAATTTTGTTCAGTTAAAGCATCTCCATGGTTTAAAATCTTGACTATTGTAAACGGCTCCCATTCATTTTCCACTCTTGGAGGTAAATTTAAACATTTTAAAACATGGCGAACCTCACAGAAAGACACAGGAACCAAAGGGGAATCTGTAATTGAGGAGAATCACATATTGACTTCACTGAATTTACACTGGAGACAGGATGTCAACTGTAGTTCCACAAGATACTGAACTCTTTCACGATTTTGACACGCATTGATTCACCCAAACCATCCATCCATCCATCCATCCGTCCATCCATCCATCCATCCATCCACCCATCCATCCACCCATCCACCCACCCATCCATCCACCCACCCATCCACCTATCCATCCATCCACCCATCCATCCACCCACCCATCCACCCACCCATCCACCCACCCATCCACCTATCCATCCATCCACCCATCCATCCACCCACCCATCCACCCATCCATCCATCCATCCACCTACCCATCCATCCATCCATCCATCCATCCACCATTCCACCCATCCACCTACCCATCCATTTTTACTGTA
Organism: Peromyscus californicus insignis; assembly: GCF_007827085.1. Taxonomy (NCBI): domain Eukaryota; kingdom Metazoa; phylum Chordata; class Mammalia; order Rodentia; family Cricetidae; genus Peromyscus; species Peromyscus californicus. Next base: position 50,107,248 of record NW_026294492.1, read on the forward strand.
ATTAACGAGGCAATTTAATTTCCACATAATTTATCTGGTAATCAAGAGAGGTTCATTTCTGGGATAACTTACTTACATCCAATAGGGATTGGTTACAGGATCAGGGAAAGATGAGGTACCATCGAGCGGAGAGCTCTGGCTTGGTGTCCCATCCTGCTTCCAGGACCACGAGGTATCTAGAAGGGGTCAGACACGAACACACCTCGAGTCTTAAGGGGCTCCCTCTCAGCCACACCCCAGGGGCAGGTCAGCCCCAGAGGCAGGTCATAGGTAGGTGTGGCAGTTACCTGCTGTCACCTTAGGGGCAGTGTTTCAAGGTCAAAGCTGGAACAGCTACCCACTACAACCCATCCAACTATCCATCCAAACATCTGTCCATCCATCCTTCTACCTATCCATCCACTCACCCATTCACCCAACCACTTAACCATCCATCCACCATCTACCCTCCTATCCATTCAGCCACCCATCCATTGATCATCCACCCATCCTTCCTCTCATTTATCCAAACATGCACTCATCCACTCACTTATGCATCCATCCATCCTTCCATCCATGTACCCATCCACCCATCCACCCACCCAAGCATCCGTCATCCATCCATCCATCCACCACCTGTCATTCCACCAATCTATTCACCCATCCACTCATCCACCTACTCCACTTCCATTCATCCACCCACCCCATCAACCCAATTACCCCCCCACCCATTCATCAACTGACCCACCCATGCATTAACCCATACACCAACAACACAGCCATCCATCCACCCATTTACCCACCCATCCATTCAGCCACCCATTCATTGATCATGCATCCATCCACCCATCCTTCCCCTCATTTATGCAAATATTCACTCATCTACCCACTTATCCATCCATCCATCCATCCACCCATCAACTTACCTACCCATCTATCCATCCACCTACTGACCCATCTACCCATCCTTCCATCCACCCATTCATCCATCCATCCATCCACTCATTCATCCATCTACACACCCATCCACCAAACCACTGAGCTGCCAATCCCCCATCCGCTCATCCATCCATCTACCCAGTTATTCATCCATCTGCCCATTCATCCACCCACCCATTCATTCACATATCCACCTCCCCACCCACCAATCCCTCCAATTACTCATCCATCCATCCACCCATCCATCCATTCATTCATCCATCCATCTATCCACTCATCCACTCATCCACCCATCCATCCATCCATCTATCCACTCATCCACTCACCCATCCACCTATCTATCCACCTACCCATTCACCCTCTATATATCCATCTATTCACCCACATCCTCATCAACCCAATCACCCACCCACCCATTCATCAACCAACCCACCCACCTTCCCATCCAAGCATCTACCCATCCATCCATCTGTCCATCTGTCCACCCATCCATAAACCACCCATCCATCTATCCATCCAACCCATTGATCTGTCTATCCACCTACCCATCTGTTCATCCACCACCTATCCACACATCCACTCACCCATCCACCCATCATTTCAAGCATCCACCAATCTATCCATCCATTCATTCATCCACCCACTCTTCCACTCATTCACCCATCCATGCACCCATCAACACATCCATCCACCCATTGAACCATCCACACATCTATCCATCTGCACACCCTCCCACACACCCTTCCAACCTTGCAGCCTCCCACCCACCTATCCACCTACCCATCCACCCATAATTCCACTCATCGATCTATCCATCCATCCATCCATCCATCCATCCATCCATCCATCCATCCATCTAATCACCCATCCAACCATCTGGCCATCCACCTACCTATCTATCCAGCTAGCCAATCCATCCACAAATCCATTGTCCCAACCAACCATGCATGCATCCATCCATCTGTCCATCCATCCATCCATCCATCCATCCATCCTTCATTCCTTCCACCCATCTATCCACCCATCCTCCCATCCATCCATTCACCCATCTGATCACCTATCTACCCATGCAATCACCCACCCACCCATTCATCAACTGACCCACCCACCCTTCCACCCACTCTCCCATCCATCATTCTACCCACCCATCCATCTGTCCACCCACCCATTTATCCATCCATTCACCATCCATCCTTCCACTCATCCATCTGTTCATTCATCTCTCCATCCATCTATCCATCTATTCACCAATTTACCCATGTACCCACCCATCCATTAACTCATACACCCACCCATCCGTCTATCTATTTATCAATCCACCCACCAAGAATCTACCCAACCATACATCCACCCACCCATCTACCCATCCCTCCACCAGTCCATCAAACCACCTATCCATTCATCCTTCCATTTACCCAAACACCTATCCACCCATCCATGTGTCCACCCACCCAACCACATATCATCCACCCACCCACACATCCATCTATCCAAACATCCATTCATTCACCTATTTATCCACTCATCATTTCACCCACCCACCTATCTTTCCTTCCATTTCATCCTCCCATCCATCCATCCATCCACCCATACATCCATTAACCAATACATCAACCACACAACCATCCATCCACCCATCCTTCCCCTCATTTATGCAAACATCCACTCATCCACCCACTTATCCATTCATCCACCCATCCACCCATGCATCTACTCTTCTATTGATCCATCCACCTCTCCAACCATCCACCCATCACCAATCCTTCCACACATCCACCCATCCATCCACCCATTAACCTATCCACCCATCTGTTCATCTATCCATCCATTCACCCACCCATCAATGATCCATCCATCCACTCACCCATTCATCCATCCATGCACCCATCCACCAAACAACCAATCCTCCAATCCCTACCACCCATCCATCCATCTGTCCATTCATGTATGCACACATTCATCCACACATCCACCCCTGCACCCACCAATCACTCTAACTACTCACCCATCTATCCATTCACCCACACATCCTTTCATCCACCTATCCACCCATCCACTGACCCATCCATACATTCATCCCTCCATCTACCTAACCATCTGTCTATCCATCTACCCCTCCATTTATCCACCTCTCCATTCATCCATACACTCATATCTCTACCAATCCATCCATCCTCCTATCCATCCAGCCATCCACCCACCCACACATCTATCCATCCCTCCACCCATACATCATTCCATCCAACTATCTACCCATCCACTCATCCACTACACTCTACTACCATCCATCCACCCATCCCATCCATCTGCCTACATATCACCCTCTGTGTGTACCCATCTACCCACTCATCCTTTCATCAAACCATTCACCCACCCACCCATTCATCAACTGACCCACCCACCCACCTTCCCATCCATCCACTATTCATGTAACTTCCCATGCATCCATCTGTTCTTCCAACTACCCATCCATCTATCCATCCATCCATTTGTCCATCCACCTACCCATTCCTTCATCCATCACCTATCCACACATCTACCCACCAATCCATCCCCCCACTTCCATCCATCCATCCACCCATCCATTCATCCATCTATTCATCTACCCACTCATCTACCCACCTATCTATCCAGCTATCCCTCCACCCATCCATCCATTCACCCACCCACCCACCCAACCACCCTTCCTCCAAGGCACCCACTTACCAATCCATTTACCCATATATCCGCCTACCCATCCACCCATCCTTCCGCCCATTCATCCATTCATCTGTCTCCTCACCTATGTGTCATCCATCCATCAGCGCATGTCCCCCTATGTTCATGTCATTGGTGCTGGCTCTGGCCACACCTCTGTGAACGATGCATTTCTGCCCCACCTTCCCACAGGCAGTCAAACCGACTGCGGTGCAGTGTAAGGGAAGAGGCAACTGCGGGGCCACAGCGTCTCTGAGAGCCCTGGATGGCAGCATGTGGAGGAGTCAGGCATGGAGTTGGTTCCCAGTGACACAGGCTTCGGGGAATTTGAACATGGGGACCAGCTGCTGTGAGGTACTTGGGGCTAGAGGTGTAGGAGGAGAGAGCAGGAGAAAGGGAGGCGTTAGCAGGTGGAGACAGACTGAGTAAGGACTCAGTGTGATTTGGGGATCACGGATACATGGTATACCTGACTGGGACCACAAACCAGATGTCGTCATCTGGCGTCTTCCTAAGTTATTAGCCACCCATGTTTTTGAGAGAAGGTCTAACCTAAGGTGGCTAAGCTAGCTGGCCATGAGCCCCAAGGATGATCATCCCCCATCCGCAGCACAGGGATCACAAAGTACACCTCACCACGTTTGTCCTTTTTAACGTTGGTGCTGGCGCTTTGAACTCAGGGCCTCACACGTGCATGCCAGACACTTCCCCCACTCAGTCATCTCTGCGGTCCCAGGGGCAGATGGGGGTCACCTTGAGGCCAGTGAGGGCCTCTCTGGGTGTGACAGCCTGACAGAGCCTCTCCAGGCTCTGCAGATGCCGGGGACAGCAGTCAACAGCCATGCAGGAGCCATGCAAATGGCTGGTCCAGGGCGGACTGTGACAGCCGAGTGATGGGCTTTATTAGTCCACGAGCAGAGTGGGTTTAAAATAGCATCGTGGTGGCAACAAAAGCAATTTGCTCCCGAATTTTTATTCTGAAGGGATGATGTGCTTTTAATCAAGCAGGGCGTCCCAGAATGCTTCTAATTACCCGAGTCAAGGGCTCGGCAGTCATCCTGGTGTTGACGCGGGGTGCATGATAAGACTTTCTACCAAACAGGTTCCCCCGGAGCTGGGCCAGGGACCAGGGTGTCTGCGACTCAGTGGTCTTCTAGAGTTCGGACTGGTGGTGAAGGGTCCCAGGTGTTGGTTCCAGGCCTTGGGACAGGGAGGGCCCAGCTGGAACTCAATAGAGCGACTCTGGGGGGGGGTGTCTCTGTCTGCTTTGGAACCCCATTTTGCTGTCTGTAAAATGTGGCCAGTGCTGGTGTCAGTGTGTGGGGACGAGGAGTGAAATACTCAGAGACTTAGCATCATGGCTGCCATGCTGGTGTTTGTGAGTCATCCTGGCACTCAGGAGACTGAGGCTGGTGGATTACTCATCCTGAGCCAGCTTGAGCTACAGAGCAAGATCCATCTTCAGTTAGTACCAGCTTAGTTTTGCTGCTGTAACAAACTGGCCCATGTCTCCAAGGCTAACAGCATGGGCTCCCTTCTCACCCACATTAGCATGTTCACCATGGTGCTTTGGTCTAGCCCACACCACCTGACTCCAGGAATATGACACACAAGTCATTTCCTGTTGACCACATCCAGTCCTGCAGCCCCGTGTAATCCAACTGATCTCAAAAGCCAGGAAAGGCAGTCTTAGGGTGTGTGGATGTAACAGTCAGCTTCTGCTGCGTAACAAACACCTGCTACATCTCTTTGGCATGCAATTGTGAGCCTGCACTTGTTCTCCTGGCCTCGGGCCAGCTGGATTTCACTGAAACGTGGGTGCTGTTGCATGAGTCTGTCACTGTCCTTGGGTATGTCGTGGTTCAGATATATCTGTGTCTTAAAATCGCCTCCAAGGAGCTATGCACATCGATACCCAGGTTGCAATTGGGAAATCCCCTGGCATAGTGATTTCAGGAATGGCTGGATCCAATTGCTCACTTCTCCGGAGTCCGCTGTGTTCCAGGCTCCCTGCAGAGGCCCTGGGCAGAGATGGCTGTCGATTTTGAGCCCCACACAGGGAGCTTGAATTTTTTTTTCTTTTCTTTTTTGATTTTCTGAGACAAGGTTTCTCTGTATAACAGTCCTGGCTGTCCTGGAACTCGCTCTGTAGACCAGGCTGGCCTTGAACTCACAGAGATCCGCCTGCCTCTGCCTCCTGAATGCTGGGATTAAAGGCGTGCGCCACCACCGCTGGGGGGGGGGGGAGCTTGAATTTTCATCTTTCCTTTTTCAAATATCAAATCGCCCAGACAGCATGACACAAAAGCTGCAGCGACTTCGGGTGCCTGATTGACGTGTAAAATGGGCAAATTATAGCCTTCTTTTCCCATGTCGCTGCTCACACTCCTGTCACGCTGTAGCTGGTCCTCAGGAACAGACTGGCTCCTCCAGTGTTTCCTCACAGGCTCCACGTCCAGGGGCCAGTGAGAGTTTTGTCTGGAGAGTCCTGATCCTTCCTCAGCTCTGACCACAGATGCATTTGCTTTCAGTCTGGGAGGCTGAGGGCAGAGTGCTAAGGGCAAAGCCAGAGCAGTTTGCTTAATTGATTTGCTCTTAATTGGCGCCTTTCCCAGAGGGTTGGGGGGAGGGGCAGAGCGCTTCTTCTAGCTTTGTTCTGAGATCATCTGACCCCAATCCTCCAGCAGCCTCCCAGGGGCTGGGGGCGTGGTCAGGGGTGAAGCCCCGCCTAGAATCCCCCCAGTGAGGGGCTGTGGGCGTGGCTCTGCCCAAATTTCATCTCATTCCCAGCACCCACAGGTGGGGGAGCCGATAGGCTGCTTGGTGTCCTCCGCGTAGTTTTGGGCTGCAAAGTTCACCTTGGACATAATGTGATGGAGGAACCACGCGTGACCCTCTGTTGAAATTTGACCTCCTAGTCGGGCGGTGGTGGCGCACGCCTTTAATCCCAGCACTGGGAGGCAGAGCCAGGCGGATCTCTGTGAGTTCGAGGCCAACCTGGTCTATACAGAGCAAGATCCAGGACAGGAACCAAAACTACACAGAAATGCCCTGTCTCGGAAAAAAAAAACAAACAAAAAAAAAACAAACAAAAAAACCAAACCAAACCAAACCAACTTGACCTCCTAACCAGTACCACTTTGGCAAAGCTGCTTATGTGGGTGCCTCAGTTCCCCAAGTGTGCTTCTCAAGGAAGATAATCACATCTCACTAGGAGTAGATGGAAAGCATTGAAGCACAAACACATGGGAAGTGGGGCCAGGCTGGCCTTGAACGCCGGATCCCCCTGCCTCAGCCTCTCCAGAGCTGGGTTGAGTGGTGCTACGCCTGGTTCCCTCGGCTTGTGGTCCCACCGCTGCCTTCGGGAGTTCCCTCCAGCCACGTCCCAGTTTATTACTTCTCTATTAAGTACCAGGAGGTCAGTGGCCCTTGGCTGTGCAGATGGAACTTGTCACCCCACACCCATCTTGTGCTTGGGGGCAGCATCTTGGGGACTCCTCCCTGCCGAGTTCTGCCTCTGCGGTTGTCCATGGCCTGAGAACGTCTGTGCTCCACACGGGAGACTCCTTGGTTGGCCTTTCTTGTGGGATGCGTGGCTGGGGGTGGAGGGAACCACCCACAGGGTATAGAGTCAATGTCTTTCCTCTCTCTTGCCCCCTCCAGTCTCCCTCAGCCCCTCAGTTTCCCTCCTTCGGTCCGTCTTTCTTCCTAGACACCCGTCAGGGCCAAGGTCCATTGGAAGACACATCCTCCTTTCTCTTGTAGACCCCAGAGTGGCGCCGTGGCCCTCAGTTCCTGTGCCCCCTCCCTGTGAGTGTGAGCAGAAGTGAATTTGCTTCTGACCAATGGAGCAGACAGAGGTGATTTCACTTCTGTGACTCCCGATCTTTTCCTCTGATTGACAGCCCTCCCTACTCCGAGTTCCAGCTGCTTTTTCCCTGTTTTTTCCCCCTTCTGAAGATTTCTGCATTTAAAAGTGTTCTGTTGTGAAATAATTTTAAACTTACAGGAACTAGCGCTTGGTTGCCGCCCCCCTCCCGGATCGCAGCAGGGCGGCCAGATGGCCAAGCAGCTGTGCCTCCACTTCACCACAAGTCACCTGTTTTGTTTTGTTTTTTTTTAAAGACAGGGTCTCCATCTGCAGCCCAGACTGGTCTGGAACTCACAGCACTCCTTCTGCCTCAGCTCTCCCAGTGCTGGCATGCAAGTGATTCTGTGCCCTTTTCTTGGTGGTGCTGGACTGGACCCCAGGACCTTTGCACACACCGAGTAGTTCACATTTCCTGAGAGTCTCTAGGGGGCTCTAAGAACAGTTTGTCCTCACCTGGAGAGACTCATCCCTTTTTGATACTGCCTCAGTTTCCCATTACCTCCGTGTTCTTCCTGTCAGAGAGACCCGCCCTGTGGCCTCCCAGTAACTGTTAAGGTTACTGGTCCCCTGGGTGCCTGTGACTGCAAACAGCTGGAGTCCAATAAGGAGTGTGTGTGAGATGGAAGCCGCCTGGTCAGAGTGACTCAGTGTCCCCAGGTGCAATTTGTCAAGCGCTGGGCTCTGCCTAGCATCAGTGTGCGTACACATGTCCTGACACGTGCCACTGTGTGATTCCCGCACAAGTTCGGGAACCTGGGTTCGAGTCCCCAGAACTCGCACCCAGCACTGAGGTCCCTGGGCCTCGCAGGGCGGCCCAGCCACGATCAAGGCCCTGCCTCGGAATGAGTGGTGTGTGGGGAGGGCCAGGGCCTCCGGGGTCAACGTCAGCCTGCTCTTGTGAGGCAACAGGATTGCTGTGACTTCCAGACGGCAATACGATGATTGACAGGTGTCACGGTGCAGGCCCTGGGGCTGCTGTGCAGTTTATGCACAGTACGAGCTCTCCCAGAAACCGCTGTCAGTCATCTGCGAGAGATGGGAGATGGGGCCAGGTGTTGTCGGCCGGGGTGGGGGCGGGGATTATGGGCAGGTGGTAGAACCTTAAAGGGGCGGGGCCTGAAGGGGGGCTCTAGGTTGGGGGGTGCCCTTGAGAAGGGGCTTGTGGGACCCCAGATTCCTCTTCCCCTCTGTCCCACTCTCTTTGTCTCTCTCTCTCTGCAACAGGGAAGGCCTGACTATACACGCTGGCTTTGAACTCCAGGCAATGCCCCTGCCTCAGCTTCCTGCGTGCTGGGGGTGACAGGTGTGCCCCACCACACCCCGTCTTTTCTCTCTCTCGGATCCGTCCACCTCTGGGACGGACCCTGTGACGCCATGAACCAGAGACAATCCAGCCTGGTGCCCACGCCTTTAACCCCAGCACTTGGGAGGCAGAGGCAGGAGGATCGCTGTGAGTTCCGGGCCAGCCTGGGCTACGTAGTGAGACCCTGTCTCACAAAAACAAGAAAACGACAAATGAGCAACTCCACAGGCCCACCGGCCTCGCTCTTTCTCATCAGACTGCGTCACGGTCCCGCGGGACTGGCTGGGAAGGCTGGCGGGCGGCGACGCCGGGACAGGAGCGAGTCCCACTGCCTTTGCAGCCGAGCAGAGGCACCGCCTGTCTCCGAACTCCAGCCACGGCCGATTGTGGCGGGAGCACCGACCGCACCAGACATCACCTGAGCCACACACACGCGTCCTCATGCCATGCAGGCCAGAGCTCTGATTGGCCAGCGCTGGTCACATGCTCCCCCCCCAGGGAAGACGGCCCCTCCCTGCACCCCACTCCGCTAGCCTCAGGTTGGACAAGGCAAATGTCGTCACAGGAGGGGAGAGAGCAAGGGCCAGGGGGGCAGGCCCTTCCCAAGGGCGGCACAGCAGGTCATCGGGTTTGAGGGAGGCAGAGGGCAGCACCTTGTAGTTTCAGTTTTCTTGATCTCCCCGCTAGAGTAACAGTCCTCTACTGTAGCACATCCATTCTCCATAGCCGCAAAGTGACGCTGGCGATGGAGATGATGGCCCACTGGTGCCAAAGCCGGAGAGCGGATCCGGATCCGTCTCTAGGTGCCCCGAGTGGGGCTCCTTCTTAGTATCTGTGTCAGTGGGAGGGTGTGTCCCCTCACCAAAATACAAGCTCTTTTCTTCCTGGGTTGTTCTGTTTGTGCTTTGAGGTGGAGACGCTGAGCAGGGCTCAGTCAGTCTGAGCCCTGAGTCCCTGTGGCCATCACATGAGCCAAGGACTTACATGGGGCCTGGTGTGTGGGGGGGACGACAAGATTCCTCCTCCCTGGGGTGGCTGAGCGGCTGTGCTGTGGACGGAACAGCAGGGAACCCCAAGAATTCCTTGTGGAGCTCTTCCCTGTGCCTCAAGGCCCTGAACTCTACCCTTGTGCCCGGATGCCAGTTTCTCCTTTCAGGAACTGATGTCACATGGGCACATCTCCTGGGCACTTTTGGTAATGACCTTAGTCGGGGTTAAGTAATGCTCCATCAGCCGGGAGTCCGCACAGCGGAGTGTTCTTGGGCATGCGTGACACTGACGTCACAGAGGTCGGTAGCTTCTAGAACGCCGAGGTGTCATCCTCAGAGCTGGTCTCCTGGACACCAGGTGGGCTGCGCTGTCCCCAGGAGCCACTTCCGCTTGAGGCCCTGAGTCTGGCCACAGCAGGCGCCGCTCCCACCCCGCCACCGGCTCCCCGGGTGGCTCCGGAGATGCCCGAGGGGCTCCTGTGCCGTCCCACGCGGGACTCGGCGGCGCGCGACAGCTGGAGGTAGGGGCGGCCATGGCGCGGTCGGCGTGGGCCCGAGTAGCCCCGGTGGCCCTGGTGGCCCTCTGGCTGGTCCTGTCCCCGTCGTCCGCGGACGCGCAGGTTAACCTGAGCTCCGTGGACTTCTCGGAGCTCCCGGCGCTACTCGGGGTCCCCTTGGACCCCCCCCAGGGCGCACGCAGCTACCTGCTGGTGGCCAGGCCGGCCGACGCCTGCCTCGCCATCGAGAGCCCTGGGCCCGACAACAACTCACTGGACCCCCTCGTGCTGGTCCGGCCCCTGGGCTGCAAGTGGGAACGCACGGGGCGGCGCGCGCTGAGGGCTGGAACCACAGCAGCCTCCGCGCGCACTGAGGAACCAGGGCAGCTGCGCGTGTACGACGACCTGGAGGTGACCGTGCGCTGCGACCGGCCAGCGCGCGTCCTGCTGCCCCACGGGGGACCCTGTCCGGACCCCGAGTGTCACCCCGCCGTGGCAGCGTCCTGGGCGCTCGCTCGAGCCCTGGCCCTGGCCGCGTCCACGCTGTTCGTGTTGAGGCAGCTGTGGCCGTGGATCCGGGGTTGGGGGAGCCGGGGCACCACGGTGAAGACGCAGACGTGCCAGAAGGCGCAGGTGCGTACGTTCACGCGCCTCAGCGACCTGTGCGCCATCTGCCTGGACGACTATGAGGAAGGGGAGCGGCTCAAGATCCTGCCGTGCGCGCATGCGTACCACTGCCGCTGCATCGACCCCTGGTTCTCGCGCGCCGCCCGGCGCTCCTGCCCCCTGTGCAAGCAGTCGGTGGCCAGCACGCACGACGGCTCCACGGACAGCAGCGTGGGCGGCGACGATCCACCCCTGCCCGAACACTGCCCACCCATCTGGGCCATCCAGGCCCGGCTGCGCTCCCGCAGGCTCGAACTGCTGGCCCGGACAGTCCCCTGCCGTCGCTGCAGCAGCACCACGTCCCTGGGGATGGCCGAGAACGTGGAGCCGTCAGCAGAGACCTACGAGCCCTCCTGACCCCAGCTGGTGCGGGGAGGGGCAGACAGTAGGAGAGGGGTGCGGGTGGGTAGTGCCCAATAAAGTGAGTTTGAATCTGGACGATTCCCGCTGTCCCGAGCTGTGCTGCGTAATCCCGCCGCCCGGGACCCGCCCCAGGAGAGCCGCGCCCTGTCCCGCCCCGTCCATTCATTAATCATGGCCCCGCCCCGCCCCAGAATAACCACGCCCCCATCCCGCCCCGGCATAGCCACGCCCTGTCCTGCCCCGTCCATTAATTAATCATGGCCCCGCCCCGCCCCGGAATAACCACGCCCCTCATCCCCGCCCCGGCATAGCCACGCCCTGTCCTGCCCCGTCCATTTATTAATCGTGGCCCCGCCCCGCCCCACCACGCCCCTCATCCCCGCCCCGGCATAGCCACGCCCTGTCCCGCCCCGTCCATTTATTAATCATGGCCCGCCCCGCCCCGGAATAACCACGCCCCTCATCCCCGCCCCGGCATAGCCACGGCCTGTCCTGCCCCGTCCATCCATTAATCATGGCTCCGCCCCGCCCCGGCATAGCCACGCCCTGTCCCGCCCCGTCCATTCATTAATCATGGCCCCGCCCCGCCCCGGAATAACCACGCCCCTCATCCCCGCCCCGGCATAGCCACGCCCTGTCCCGCCCCGTCCATTCATCAATCATGGCCCCGCCCCGCCCCGGCATAGCCACGCCCTGTCCCGCCCCGTCCATTCATTAATCATGGCCCCGCCCCGCCCCACCACGCCCCTCATCCCCGCCCCGGCACAGCCGCGCCCCGTCCCGCCCCGCCCCAGCGCAGCCTCTCCCAGTCAAGCCTCGCCCCTCTTCAGCGTAGCCTCGCCCCATCCCCACCACGGCCACCCCCTGGCAAGCATAACTAGTACTCGTTTGCCCCGCCCCAGCATAGCCACGCCCCCACACCCAGCATAGCCACTCCCCGTCCTGCCTGGGGGCACGGGGGCGGGGGGGGGGAACAGGGTGTTGCGGGGGAGGGACCCTTTGAACAGCTGCATCCCGAGGCCAAGGCCAGGCAGTCTACTCCACTATTTCGCCTCCCTGAGCCTCAGTTTCCCCATCTGTAAAATGGGCTCAGCAGTGACACCTGCCTCACCAAGTCTAAGGATGGTTTTTCACAGAACGTGCGAAGGCCTGGGAGAGCGGCCAGCATTTGTTGGCTAGGTGACCCGCTCTGCTGTCAGGAGAGGTGAAGGCCCGCGGTGGGACAAGGCCGCCGTCCTGGAGGCCCGGGATGGCCGCCTCATCCAGCGGGCGCCTGGAAGGGCACACGGGGTTCCCCTCCTCCTGTGAGTGGGGTCCCCCGTTTTGTCGCAGCCTCTCTGTCCCCCACCCAAGCCCGGGCGCATGTCCAGCCGCCTCCGGCTGCCGCCGGCTGCCAAGAGTCCCAGCTGCTGGGGCGCCCGCGCCAGCTCCCCACCGCGACTCCGGCGGGGGCCCCTTCCTGCCCGGCCAGGCGGCGCCATCTGTGTCCGCCTGCGGAGGGCCCGGGGGAAACTGAGGCTCTGCAGAGCGTGCTGGCCGCGGGCCGCGGGCAGCCTTCAGGGCACAGGCGTCGCTCATTCCACCGGGGATCCCAGGACACCCTTGTCCGGAAGGGAAACTGAGTCTCCCAGGCTGCTGCTGGACCACGGGCGCAGAAGCAGAAGGGAGCCGGGTTTGAACCGAGTGCCAAGGCTACCCAGACCCGGGCCATGCAGATAGGCGCGGACCCCGGACTTCAGCTTCGGGGATCCCCAGGCCTGGGTGCCGGGGCACCCGGGTGGGCAGCTCTGGGGTGCTTCGGGTCCAGGGTCTCTCCCTTCGGGGTCCAGTCAGATCCGGTGCAGGCCGAGCGCTCACCCCGACCCCTTCACCCCTCCCCGCACCGTCCCTCCTCCCCTCCCCCTCCTCCCCCGCCCCGTTCTCCTCCCCACCTCTCCCCCCTCCTCCCGCGCTCCCCCCAGCCCCCAGCCAGGCCCAGAAGGGGAGGACATCTTCGGAACAGATGGCCGCCGTCCGCGCCCAGCGCTTTGCCAGTTAATTAACGCCGCCTGTAATTAAACTTCCCACAAATTAGCTGTCAGCGTCGCTAAAGGGAACCGTCCTCTCAGATGCCACCTTGACGAGCGGGATCCTGAGTCTTGTCAACAGGATAATTAAAGGGGGGCGGGGGGCTCGCGGATCTTCCTCCCCTAATATCTCTATCCGCACCGCGGGGGGCCGCGGAGACGCGTTTTTCCTCGTTTCATGAATTCGCAGTTTGCATTGTGTTTCTGAGTCTTTATTGAGGACCTACTGTGTGCGGGCACTGTGCTGGGGGCAAGCGGTGCCGGGGATCATTGCCCAGCTTGGCCGGCATCCTGGGGCACGTGCAAAGGCCCGAGGGGGGGGGACCCGGGAGTCTCTCTGCCTCAGTGTCTCTCTATATCTCTCTTTGTTTCTATGTGTCTGTCTCTGTCTCTCTGTCTCCCTCCCTCCTCAGCGGCTCTGAGCTTTTGCAGCTGCCCCATCCGAGTCCTTAAATCCTGCCTTTGCTGCGGATGCAGCGGGGGTCGGGGGCAGTTTCTTCACGCTTAAAACCACGACCAGCGGCTGCTCCCGCAACACAGTGTGCGCGAGTCTACCCCACCCAGCATCAGCTCTGCCCATGCGTCGGAATATGATGCAGTTGTCAAAAAGGAATGAGCTTTACAGGGCTTTACTCGCACGCCCTTAGCCGACCTGGGGGTGCTGCACCGAGTTCCAGGATGCAAAGCCCTCTTGGTCCCATGTATGTGCGTGGAGGCTGAGTGGGCAGAGCGTTCTGGAGCTCACAGGACACCCGTGGAGGGTCATAAGGGCTGAGTCACGGCTGCTGCATACAGACGTCGAGGCCAGCCTGGGCTGTGTGACATCCTGCCTCAAAAAATAGTGAAAGAGCCAGGCAGGTTGTGAGGCAGAGGCAGGAGGATCTCCGGGAGTTCGAGGCCAGCCTGGTCTACACAGGGAGACCCTGTCTCAAAACAAAAACAAAGCCAGAAAGACCCAAAAAGTGAAGAAATGAATGAACCTGAGGGCCAGCCCAGAGCCAGTGGCCAGCGATTGCCCAGCAGGGCCAGGGGTCCCACCCCCATATCACAGACCAAAGAAAGACAAACCTCAGGACTAGCCCGTGAGATTCACTGCTTCCTAAAATTTTGCGCCGTAGAGGAGGCCGGATCTTTCACTTTGCCTACCCTGGCCTTCACGGTGACTTACACCTGTGTTGCGCACTCTGGAAAAGCTGAGGCAGGAGGATTGTCATGAGTTCAAGGCCAGCCTGGCCTACGATAGGAACGTGTGTTCGTTCAAAATGAAATGAAAGAAAATAAAAATAAATCTAAAACAAAGCATAAAAATAATTGAAAGTCGTGTAAAAAAATAAAACGAAGGCTGGCAAGATGGCTCAGTGCGCGAAGCCTGCTGACCTGAGTTCGAGCCCATGACAAGGTGGAACGAGAGACCTCTGACCTCCACAAGTGAGCGGGGGAGCACATGCCCCCAGCCCCAATAAATAATACTAATAAAATTTTTTAAATGGGATAAAGTACAAAATAAACCAATTTTAAAGACAAAATAAAAAATAGAAAACAGAACGCGCACGTGGCAGTCTGGGCGCTGCATGCCACGTCGGTGTCAGACTGACACGCCTCAGGCGCTCAATCAATGTGTGGGGCGTGGCGGCATGGGCGGTGAGCTGGCACACAGTAGGTGCTGCAAAACGGCGCACACGTGTCATCCAGCACACCCGGGAGAGGCGGAGGCAGGAGGACCAGGGGTTCCAGGCCAGGCTGGACTCCACCGTGCTCCCGAGGCTAGCCTGGGCTACCGGAGACCTGGTCTCAGAAACTCAGAACTTAAACATTAGAAGCGCTTCTTTCTGGAGAGATCCGTGCAACCCCTTCTGCAAGGCGGCGAGTCCCGCCCCGGAGGACAAGCCTGTGACCTGCCAGCGACGAATCAGGACGCGGATCCCGGCATTACCTCATCGCGAAGCACGTCCATTGGCTGCGAGTCCTGCGGCGGCTGAATCACCACAGCGCCTGCGCAGACTTCCCAGGCCTCTGCGGGCAGCTTTGGGGGCCAGAGGGAAATGTGGGCGCCCCTCCTCCAGCTCAGAAAGGAGCTTAGCGTGCGGGAGGTTCTAGAACCCCGCTCCCTGCCCCTGTGGTTCCAAATTCTGCTTGGAGACACCCTGGCCCCAGTCACACCTCAAGTTGGAGACTGTGCCTGGGGCAGGGGATGCAGCTGTGCAAAGGCCCCGGGGCAGGGGATGCAGCTGTGCAAAGGCCCCGGGGCAGGGGATGCAGCTGTGCAAAGGCCCCGGGGCAGGGGATGCAGCTGTGCAAAGGCCCCGGGGCAGGGGATGCAGCTGTGCAAAGGCCCCGGGGCAGGGGATGCAGCTGTGCAAAGGCCCCGGGGCAGGGGATGCAGCTGTGCAAAGGCCCCGGGGCAGGGGATGCAGCTGTGCAAAGGCCCCGGGGCAGGGGATGCAGCTGTGCAAAGGCCCCGGGGCAGGGGATGCAGCTGTGCAAAGGCCCCGGGGCAGGGGATGCAGCTGTGCAAAGGACCCGGGGCAGGGGATACAGCTGTGCAAAGGTCCCAGGGCAGGGGATACAGCTGTGCAAAGGCCCCGGGGCAGGACAGAGCCTAACAATTAGAGGGGCAGGGAGGAGGCCTGTGGAGTAGATGTGTCAGGGAAAGAGGCAGGAGGTGCAGGGCAGGGTGGAGAGAGCCTTGCGGGCTTCGGAGAGAACCGGCCCTCGGTCTGAAGGAGCCGTGGAGGGCTGTGGATAGAGGAGGGGGCGAGTTGACTCGTAGTCACAGGAAGTAGATGACGGTGCAGACATGCTATGCTCCCTGTGGTGGAGGAAGTAGGTCGTGGGCCCCCTCCCCGTGAACATGAGTGGGGCTGCAGCTCCCCGTGCTCCAGGCCAAATTGATGAGTAAGCCGCTGCAGGCGACAGTGGCGGCTGACTCAGTGCTGCCCGTGGCGGCTGCCGTGACTACTGAGTCACATGCACCCCTGCGATGCTGCCATCCCAGCCTCAGCTGCTCTTCATTCTAGACCCTCCCCAAGCCTCCCAGGTGCAGCTGGGGTATGGCTTCGGTGTGGTTCCGTGTCTGCCCTGAACCCTCCATGGCTCCCTGTTTCCCACAAAGCGACTGTCCTCCGGGGGGGTCCAGCTTGTGTGTGACCACTCTAGGTTCTGGCTCCCGTCCGGGAGCACCAGCCACTGTCATTCGTCTGCACAGTGACTTCGTCTCCAAGCCCAGCCTCGGGCAAGCCTGCGCAAGGCTCTGCTGTCCTGCAGCTGCGCCTGTCCCCGCGGGCCACCGTCTTTGAAGCCCCCGCAGCAGCTCCCCAGCGCCCGCCCAGGCACAGTCCTTTTGTACACGTCCTGTGCGCCCTCCACTCAGCGCCCTGCGCTGCCATCCCGACTCTGTCAGCACGCTTGGAGGCAGGGTCCGTCACCGCACCTGGAGCTTGATGTTTGACCTGACTCCCAGCGAGCTCTGTGTCCTCCTGTCTGTCCTCCCAGTGTCCTGAAGCCCCAGACGTCATTACACCCTCTTCCGTAAACCCCTTTCCAGCTGGGGTAGGAAAGTCCTCTCTTCAGGAGTTAATGAAGACTAACCCTGTCCCAGGAGCCCCAGTGTCCCACGTGGGCCTCGGAGCACAGGGGTCCCCACTTCTCCCACATCCATGTGGCAGGAGAGCGAGGCCCCACAGGGATGCACATCCACAGAGGCCAGAGTGAGGCCAGACCCCGGCCTGTGGCCTCTTCTTGCTCCCAAGCCTGTCTCCCCATGTGTGTGATGGACACGGGCAGTTGACGTAGGTGTGACGCAGAAGTGGCTGTCTGCTACGTTCTGTCTGAACTTGGGGTGACAAGTGGCAGGGTCTCCCTTACGGCCCCTGTTTAAGACAAGTGCTTCCAAGCGTCCCCAAGAGAGGGACACTCGAGTCTGCTCTGGAGCCATGAACTTGGCACTGCTATTCGATGGCTCAGGACTGGAGCAGTATAGACAGGGATGGTTCAGGCTTGTGGAAAAGAATCAAATTCTTTGGGCATCTGGTGTTCCCCTTGACCTGTCTGGCCTTGTTACTTGTTCAGTGTCTTGGTGCCCTTAACGTGCATCATCATCACCGTTAGCATCACCATCAGCAAATCACCACCATCACCATCACCAAACCACCACCATCACTACTATCACCATCATCACCATTATCCCCATCACCAAACCACCACCATTACCATCACCAAACTACCACCATCATCACCATCACCATCACTACCACAATCACCATCACCACCATCACCAATCACAATTATCACCACTGTCACCATCACCACCATCATCACCACCACCACGACCATCATCTTCACCTTTCCAGTCTACCCAGCATTCACTGCGCCCTGAGACATTGCTCAGAGTGGACCTTGGATGCGGCTGACCAGCCCAGGCCTTTGTCCTTCGGGATCTCCTGTGGTCCTTGTTCCCATTTTACTGATGCGCATACTGATGCCGAGAGGGGGCACACAGCCGGATTCACATCAGGTGTGTGAGACTCGCTCTGAGAGCCAGCGATGGCAGGTCGGTGGGTCGGGAGCTGCGCCACATCCCCGTCCACGTGGCTGGAGCCGGGTCTGCAGATGCTCACGGAGCGGACTTGTCACCAGCTCCGCGGAACTCTGATAAATCGAGAGAATTAAAATCCGTTTAGAGGGAAATCTCTAAATAGGCCTGTGTTGCGTTTTCTGCTTTTTCCCCTCCCCGCTGTCTCGGGCTGGTAATGTATTCCAGACGCAGAACGGAGGCTGACTTAATTGAATTTAAAAGCAGGTGTTACATCTGCCCGGTGTGAACCACAGCACGTGGAGAAGGCCAAGGACGGCGGACAGCGAGGGGGTTTACTGCGTGTGCCTCTTCGTACCAAGAAAGGAGAGTGGAGCCCCTCTTGGGGATCTGGGCTCGTACTTAGTGCGGGTACTCCAAAAGGTCAGGGCCCCAGGTCGACTGGGGAGATCCAGGCATCTGGAAGGTGAGTGGATGAACCCAGGCAACACTCACTTCTTCTGACTTTACGGGGAGGGACCTCATCTCAGACAGCCCAGCCATATTAGCATCAAGGGGCCCTAACCCTCACTGGGGGATTCTAGGCGGGGCTCCACCCGTGACCACATCCTCAGCTCTTTGGGTTTTGAATTTAAATTTATTTAACGGGTGGGTGGTTTTTCCATATGTATGTCTGTGCACCATACACATACCTGGTTCCCACAGAGGCCAGAAGAGGGCTTCAGGTTTCCTGGAACTGGAGTAACAGACAGTTGTGAGCCGCTCTGTGGGGGCTGGGAATCAAACCCAGGTCCTTCGCCGGTGCTTATAACTGCTGTGCTAACTCTCCTGCCCCTCAATGTCACTTTAAGATGGAGCCTCACTGAGTTGCCTACATTCTTCTTGAACTTATGATCCTCCTGCCTCAGCCTTCTAAGTAGCTGGTATTACAGACTTCCGCCACCTGGCTTTGCTTCTAACTCTGTCATTTAATCGATGACTTCCCATCATCCCTCTCAGCCCCCAGACCCTCTGAGTCTACACATTTTGCTTTCTGGACACCTTTCTTTAAGTTGGGTCATAGTGTATTAGTCACTGTTCTATAACTGTGATGAGACACCCTGACCAGGGCAACCCTTTCAAAAGGAAGCATTTAACCGGAGGCTTGCTTACATTTTCACATGCTTAGTCCGTGTTCTTCATGGTGGGGAGCAGACAGGCATGGTGTTGGAGCAGTAGCTGAGAGTTAAATCCTTCTCTGTTGGCACCAGACAGAGACACTGGGCCTGCTGTGGGCTCTTGAACCCTTAAAGCCCTCCCTCAGTGGCACACCTCCTCTAACAAGGTCACCCCTCCTAATCCTTCCCACACAGTTCTATTACTTGGAGACCATGCTTTAAAAATAAATGAGCCAATGGGGCCTGTTCTCATTCAAACTGCCCCACACAGGGGCTGGAGAGATGGCTCAGAGGTTAAGAGCACTGGCTGATCTTCCAGAGGACCCGAGTTCAACACCCAGCACCCACATGGCAGCTAATTGTCTGTAACTCCAGTTGCAGGGGATATGGCATCCTCACACAGACATGCATGTAGGCAAAACCCCAATGTACATAATAAATAAATAAATCTTTAAACCACCCCTACACTATGTATATTGGATTTTCAAGACAGGATTTCTCTATGAGATTATGCCACTGAATATAATACCTTCAAGGCTCATCCAAATTGTGGCACATGTCACATCTTCTGTCCTTTTCATGGCTGAATAATATTTCACTATATAATGGGCCATATCATGCTCACACAGTCATTTGTGTGCGAGCTGTTTCCAGCTGTTTACTATTGTGAATGTTGCAGCACATCTGTTACAACAGCTGTGTTCCATCACTGATGGTCAACACCTAAAAAACAACACCGTTGGTTCATATAATAATTCTTTTTTTTTAAAGATTTATTTACTTATTATGTATACAGTGTTCTGTTTGCATGTATTCCTGCAGGCCAGAAGAGGGTGCCAGATCTCATTACAGATGGTTGTGAGCCACCATGTGGGTGCTGGGAATTGAACTCAGGACCTCTGGAAGAGCAGCCAGTGTTCTTAACCTCTGAGCCATCTCTCCAGCCCTCATATAACAATTCTATTAGCTATTGTTTCGTTGTTTGTTGTTTCGAGACAGGGTTTCTCTGTGTAGCCCTGGCTGTCCTGGAACTCGCTCTATAGACCAGGCTGGCCTCAAACTCAGCGATCTGCCTGCCTCTGCCTCCCAAGAGCGGGTTTAACCAAAGGTTAAAGGTGTCTCCCAGTTCTGTTTTCTGCTCTCTCAAAGGACCCTGGTTCGGTTCCCAGCACCCACAAAGTGGCTCACAACCGTCTGTAACTCCAGCTTCTGGGGATTCGACGCCCTGTTCTGGCCTCCTCGGGAACTGTACTCATGTTCACACACACATATAATTAAAACATCTTTTGCCATGGACCACAGGCCACCAGAGCCTCATGCCCTCCTGACCCCAGCCTGCCACACAGCACCGAGCTGACACTCCTCCCGTGCTTCTCAGGACCACTGTCCCCATCGCTCCCTCCAACTCAGACCCCAGCCCTCCAGAAATAGGAAGAGACCTCGCCCTGCCTTTCGGCTGTGATTGAAACTTGTCCAATCGATGCCTGTGTTTTCGATCCGCAGAGCGTTGGTGATGGATGAGGGTGGGAGTGCGAGGAAGCTGGTGGAATTTTCTCTGTTTCAGGCGCTCAGCAGACTTTCTTCAAAAAGCTATCTGGCCCAATCTCCAAATGAGAAAGCCATTAAACACACACTCACTCGCACGCTTCAGACAGCATCTCATGTCTAAAAAAAAAAAAAACAGGCAATTAATACACAGCACAAATGTTGCCTTTTGCAGGAGACGGGGTTCCAGCTGACAGGAGCAGGGGCAAAGGAAACTCCTCCCCAGTGTGGGCTCCAGCAACACAGACAAGGCCAGGAGTACAGTTCCTTTTCCGGAACCCTCTGACAGGGACAGATGGACTGCTGTGTTCCAGCCTCCCGCTCAGTGGCTGGACCACTCTGACCAGCCTGGCCTTGTCCAGGGGTCTGCAACACAGAGCAGCCTTATGAGACCTCTACTTCCCACAATCATTTGTCTCTCCATTTAACAGATTGAGTCCTTACCTAGGGCTGGGGAGGAGTGGGGGAGTAGATGGAGGAGGAGATTGGAGAGGAGATGGGGAGGAGATGGGGAGGAGGAGATGGAGGAGGAGGAGATAGAGGAGATGGAGGAGGAGGAGATGGAGGTGATGGAGGAGGAGGAGATGGAGGGGGAGGGGATGGAAGAGGAGGAGGTAGAGGAGGAAATGGAGCTTTTGTGGTCTGGGGACATTAGTTAACAGACAGACCAGCCTTCATCTTCCTGGAGCTCAGGGACACATTGCCAGCACTGTACAGTCTGGACTGTAAGGTGCCAGGCTGCTTGTCTTTTTGCTGTAGAGGTCACTCCTTCCTAATGATTGCTGTCAGGATGGGAGGCTCCTCCAAGGGGGACAGTTAAGGCTCAAGAAGCATTAGGTGCAGGGAGGTGAGTAAAGTTGGGGTGGGAAGAATGGAGTCATGAGCTTGTAAGGCATGTTGAAAAGAGCAAGAAGTTTATGCTTTCTGTTGAGGGCACAAGGGAGCCATAGAGACATGTGGAGGGAGAGAGGGGAAGGTCAGGATTCATTGAAGATGGATTGATCCTTCTGGCTGCGGTGTGGATGCCTGGAGGCCATCAGGATGCCTGGGGAGAGGGTGTTTTGTCTGAGCAGGATCCACCCTTGTGGTGGCTGTGGAACCCGGAGAGGGTAGGGGAGATCAGAAGGCTTCTTTTCATGGGGCTACCGTGGGTGAGGACACAAAGAGGAGCTGAGGTGGGACTGGGGAGAAAGGGTTGCGCTGGGGTCAGGTCCATGGTACCTGGGAGTCACCTGGAAGGAGATGTCCGGAGGGCTGGAGGGAGGGTTGTGGCTAAGCGTGTACAGACCGGGTCGGAGTAAGATGCTTGCTCCTAACAGATCCAAGCCTTGAGCTTGAATATCTCAGGCCCAAATTAAAGGCGGGAGATTAGCAATAAATAAAGGAGGAGGATGGAGAAGAAGGCAATGAGAAGGAGCAGGGGCAGGAGCAGAAGGAAGAGCAGGAAGTGGAGGAGGGGAGGAAGAGGAGGCGGCGGAGGCGGTGGAGGCTGTACTGTCTTTCATCCCCAGCAGCCCTCAACAAGGTCGGACCTTGAAGCTCTTCAAATATCTGTCTGTCTGAATCCTTCTGGGTCACATGTCCCAGACCAGTAAGACCCATGTGAACCCAACAAGAAAGAGTCCAAGAGCAGTAGGCTTCAGTGATTAGTGGTGGGAGGAAGATGAGGGGAGCAGGCCCTCCCCCATCTTCAGACTGAAGGTTCAGGAAAATGCGTGGGTCAGCCTGGAAGTCACAACCCTCCTCCTGCATTTGCTGACAGGTTGGCTGCTCGTCTGCCCTGCTCAGAGGGGTGCTGGATGCAGAGAGGATGTGAGGTTCCCCGGGAACAGCAGCACTGGACCTCACTCCCAGAAGGTGTGGAAGGAAGAGGCGGGGAGTTGTCTGAAGAGTGGCCTTTGCCACACAGAAACGATGAGGGGATATCTCGTGATGTCTCTCAAGGGATGGAGAACGGCTTCACAGGCTAAGAATTTTCAAGACGGGACATGGGTGTGGAAGTCACAACTGTGGCTCCACAGTAGAGAATGATGTTGACTTACAGCAGAGGTGGATTGTATTAGAAGAACGGTGAACACAGGCAGGCAGACGGATGGACGGATGGACGGATGGACGGATGGTCAGGTGGACGGGTGGGTGGGTGGATGGATGATGGGTGGGAGGGTGGATGGTGGATGTGTGGATGGATGGATGAGTGGGTGGGTGGATGAGTGGGTGGGTGGGTGGGTGGGTGGATGGGTAGGTGGATGGGTGGATGGGTGGATGGGTGGGTGGGTGGATGGATGGATGGATGGATGGGTGGATGGGTGGGTGGGTGGATGGGTGGATGGGTGGGTGAGTGGGTGGATGGGTAGGTGGGTGGGTGGGTAGGTGTGTGATCTGTAGTTAATTGTCACGGTTACTGACAATGTAAGATTCTGATGTGTACCAGACTTTTTCTTTCTTTCTTTTTTTTTTTTAAAGTTAATCAATTTATTTTTATACAGTGTTCTGCCTGAATATATGCCTGCACTCCAGAAGAGAGCACCAGATCTCCTTATCGATGGTTGTGAGCTACCATATGGTTGCTGGGAATTGAACTCAGGTCCTCTGGAAGGGCAGCCAGTGCTCTTAACCTCTAAGCCATCTCCCTAGCCCCCAGGCCTTTTCTTTTGGGCCATCAACCAGCTCCCAAATCATGACATGGAAACTTATTATTAGTTTTGAATGCTCCACATTAGCTTAGCTCTTTTCTGGCTAGCTCTTTTAACTTAAATTAACCTGTTTCTCTTTATCTACCTTTGCTCAGGGCTTTTTTTTTCTTTTAACCAAACTTCTGTATGTCGTACTTTTCCTGCTTCTTCCATGTCTGTCTGTCTGGCAGCTGGCCCTGGACATGTCCCTCTCTCTCCCTTGTCTTCTCTCCCTCTTTCCTCTTCTTTCTCTCCCTAGATTCCTCCTCCTACTCATTCTCTCTGTCCACCAGCCCTGCCCATCCCTCTGCTGCCTAGCTATTGACTGTTCCGCTCTTTATTAGGCCAACCAGGCAAGGAGAAACAGCAACACATCTTTACATTGTTAAACAATTATTCTGCAACACAAACAACTGTAACACATTTTACATAGCTAAATATTCCACAACACTGAGGTATTCATTTTTCTCTCTGTAGGTTTTGACGTTATCCTCCACCCTCAGGTAGATACACGGGAGTGTGGTAAACAGAAGTTTTTTCTTCACACTGCCTTCGATGGCTGTGGCTCTGGCAGCATATCAGATCTTTCCCATGAATTTTTTTTTAAGATTCATTTATTTATTTTATTATGTATACAGAAGAGGGAGCCAGATCCCATTACAGATGGTTGTGAGCCACCATGTGGGTGCTGGGAATTGAACTCAGGACCTCTGGAAGAACAGCCGGTGCTCTTAACCGCTGAGCCATCTCTCCAGCCCCCATGAATTTTTTTTTAAGATTTATTTATTATGTATACAATGTTCTGTCTGCATGTATGTCTGCACACAGGAAGAGGGCACCAGATCTCATTATAGATGGTTGTGAACCACCATGTGGTTGCTGGGAATTGAACTCAGAACCTCTGGAAGAGCAGCCAGTGCTCTTAATCTCTGAGCCATCTCTCCAGCCCTCATGAATTTTTTAAGAAGAATATCTTCATGTTCTAATCAGCCTCCTGGTCCTCTCTACCATCCAGACTCTCTTTTGGACTGAGTGAGTCCCAGCAACGTGTGCTGTCACACACCTGTCCCACCCTTTGGGAGGGTGAGGCTCGTGGGTCCCTCAGTTCAGCACCAGCCTCGTCTACAGAAGAAGCTGTGCTAATAACATGAATGAATTGATGAATCCTCCTCATCAGAGGCACCCGTATCTGTGTAGATCGCCAGCACACATGTTTATTTCCTTTGAATTCATTTCCGCTTCCATCTGTGAGTTTAGCTTTTCATTCACAGCCAACAACATCCTTTATAACAGGTTCCAGGTTTCAGGACGAGGGAAAGTTTGAAAGAAAATATCCAGGTAGTCCTGGCTGGGCTATGCCCAGGTAGCAAAAGATGTGTATAGATTTGCTTCCCTGTTGTGAGCCACTCACCCTCCTAGCTCCTTAGTTTTCATCCCTGGAAATACATTCACTTACCCTGTGCCATCAAATAGCCACTGTTGTCTGTCAAAGTCTTACTATGTGGCCAAAGGTGGACAAGATGACAGGCAAGTGCCACGTCCCTGGCAAGGGGACCAAGGTTTGCGGTGCGGCTTCCAGGGGCTGAGCTTTCATCCTCCCCAAGCTGAGCCCTGGGGACTCCAGTACACTGGGAATGGCTACTATGTGCATGTGCCAGTGTGTCCGTGGGATCTCTGTGGTCCAACCTCGGACACCCCGACCTTCCTTTACCTTTCGACTCCACGCACTCCTCCCTTCCCCCACTCCCATCAGCCTGGACCCGGTGTGTTTTCCCTCGATGACATTTGGAGTCTTTTAATAGCTGTCACATTAGCATACATTTGCATACGTTATGGTAATCAGGCGATTTATTTTTTGATGGAGCACTTTGCCTCTGTGGGGCCTTCAGTCACCTGGGAGGTCTCACTTAGTTTTGCTTCAAGAAATGTCCAGTTCCCTGAGGTCACTGCACAATCGTGTTTCAGCCCAGGACAGTGGCCACAGGCACCTGACCAGCCAGAATTCTGCTGAACACTTGGGCCCACATCTGAACTGTCATTCATTCATTCCTTTATTTAGGTTTGTTCTGCACTCTGGGGACTATGTAGCCCAGGCTGGCTTTGAACAACTAACTCTCCTGCCTCCACCTCCCAAGTGCAGAGGTGATCAGTGTGCACTCTGAAAGTGAGGTCCGAATGGGTGTCACAGTAAAGAAAAAAAAAAAAGGCAAGATTCCAACCTGTACAACGGCCATGCTGGCACTCAGGGGGCTGAGGCAGGTGGATGGTGAGTACCAGGGAAGCATGGGCCACTGTCTCATGAAAGCAAGGGCTGGGGACATGGCTCAGTGGCCCAGTGCCTGCCTGGTGTGCCCGGGCCTGATTTAGCAGAGGGAAAACACAATGAAAACTCAGTAGAGCTGCAATCCTGTGGACCCCAGACAAGCAGAATTCCTCGTCTGATCCTCCATTTCTCCATTCTAGAAACTGACCATCTCCTGGCCCCATCCCCCCAGTAAACCTTCCCTTCCATCCCTGGGTGTCAAAGAAAGTTCAGCCTGGTTCTGGGACAGTGATGTTGGTAAAACACAAAGTTTAAGCATTTTCAGTACAGAACGGGAAGCGTTTTGATTTATAGTCATTGAAAGAAGCGTTGGTGGCGGGGGCTGCATGGCTTCACGGGGGCCAATCAGCACCAGGTGGGTCGCAGCCCCAGGCAGGTTAAGCAAGTGCATCACTTTAATAACCCGTGGAGGTGGCTGGAGCCATTAGTGAGAGGGGAGGTAAATACCACTTGAAGAAGCTCTGGAATTGCCGGTTTTATCACCCAAAATTGTTCCCGTGCTATTTACTTTCAATTTAGATTTTCGGGAAAGTGGCTCTGGGTACAGTTATGTATGAAGGAGGGCGACCGGAATTGAAAAATGACCCGATTTAGCCTTCCGAGCCTCGTGGTTGCTTTTGAGTCATTGTCCCTGGATCTAGTGAGGACCGGGCTCCGGGCGCTGAGGCTTGAAGAGCCATTTGACATCCTGCAGCCTCAGCTGGCTTACTGTTGGGGAAACTGAGGCTTAGAGGGAGGTCCTCATGGACACTATGGCTCTGTTTCACAGCCTGCTCCCACTGCAAGAGCTTTCATGGGCTCTCGTGGTCCATGGGAGGAGTCTACTAAGGTTACATTTCACACCTGGGTGTGGTGGGGGCCACACCTGTCATCCCAGCACTTGGGGCTGAGGCAGAAGGATGGAAAGTTCCAGGCCAGCCCTGACTGTGTAGTGAGATCTGAAGTCAAAACTAAAAGCAAATATACAAACTGAAAACAAGAACTGAGAAGTGGCCCCACAAGCAAAGGCGCTTGGCAGCGAGCGTGAAACCCGAATTTGATCTCTGGGGTGACCATAGTGAAAATACAGAACCCCTGATGAAGATGAGCCGGGAGCACAGGTTCACAAATCACACCGCCAACAAGGAGGAGCCTGGAAACCGCCAGGGGAGGTTAGAAACACATGCAGAGTGACAGACAGAGATACAAGCCCCACCACTGTGAACAGAATTGGTGGGAATGGAGACCACAAGGAGGGATTACTATGCGCCTGTCAAAAAGCTCAAAGGAAAAAACAAGGCAATAGAAATCCTGGCAAGGAGGAAAGAAAGCATTCTTCAGACACTGCTTAGGAGACAGCATCACAGGACAGGGTATACGCACAGAACACAGAAGGCACTGAGACATGTTGTCATCACAGGGCTGGGCAAACTCAGACCCCAGCCAGCCCCACAGCCCCTCACTGGGAGATTCCAGGCAACGGGATAACCACAGAATAGCATCTGTTCTTGGTTTCATGAGAGAGGCTCACCTTGTCTGGCTAGGTTGGGCTCAGACTCACAGTCCTTCTGCCTCTGTTTCCTGAGGGCTGGGTGGCAGGTGTGCACACCTGTGCTTGGTGGCTTGCACAAGGCCAGGGAAGTTGGCTTTTTTCTGTTAAATTGCTACTCTACCTCCCAGCTTGGCACCAACTGGGTGTTCACAAGTCTGTTAGCTCTCTGTTGCTGTGACAAAATGCTTGAAATACTCAGTTTAGAAAAAGGGAAGTTGGGGCTGGAGAGATGGCTCAGAGGTTAAGAGCACTGACTGCTCTTCCAGAGGTCCTGAGTTCAATTCCCAGCAACCACATGGTGGCTCACAACCACTTGTAATGAGATCTGGTGCCCTCTTCTGGCCTGCAGTCATATATGCTGTATACATAATAAATAAATAAATCTTTAAAAAACAAACAAACAAAAAAAAAACCTTTAAAAAAAAAAAAAAGAAAAAGGGAAGTTTATCTTGGTTCACAGTCTTGGAGGTTCTAGTCTATGGTCAGTCAGTCATGTTGTTTTGGGTGTGTGGAGAGGCCATGAATCATTACAGAAAAATGTGATGGGGAGAGCTGATTACTTCATGAGAGTCAGGACATGGGTGGAGAGTGGGGAGAGGGAGAGAAAGAGAAAGACAGAAGGACAGATGAGAAGAAGGGAGAGGGAGAAGAGATGAGACAGTAATGGGATTCTACAACCCCCTTCAAGAGCAATGACCTACCTTCCTGTCACTCACCGCCACCTTACAATAATGTCATGGGTTGGACACCAAGCCACCAACATTTGTGCCCTTGGGGCATTTTCAACATCTCAACTACAGTACCACATAAGGGCCCAAAGCCACAGATTCCATCCTCCACCTTCAATTCTTTCTATCTTATCTATGGCTTGGTCCTCCAGGGCACAGGAGATCACCTGTGTCAGCAGGTGTATGGGAATGTTGGCTTGGGACAACCCCCCCCCACCCCGCTGTTAACATTCCCATGTCAGCTGAGTCATGATCCCTCAAAGATATCCACATCCTGATATCTCCACCTCATGACAACGTCACCTCACAGGGAAGGAGGGGTTTTTATACCACTTCTTGAGACAAGAAGCCATCCTGGAGTATGTGGTGGCCCAGTGACATCACAGGGAGGCAAGAGGACCAAAGAGCAGTCAAGGCAGAGATATTAGCTGGGACTGAGTTTACCTGGCAACCAGGAGGCTGTAGGTTCCCACCCTAGAATAAAACATCCCAGAGATCAGCTTGCTTAGGGACTCTAAACCCATCACCATAGGCAGAACCTCAAAGTTGGAAAATACAAGGAACATTACTCCCTTGGAGCTTCAGAAAACATTGCTCCCAACACATTTTAAAGTTCCAGCCTCCAGAAGTCTAAGATAAGAAATGTGTTATTCAAAGCCACTATGTTTGTGAGAATTGGCCGCTGCAGCCACAGGAGATGAAGACAGATCCCACGTGGGGAAAAAAAATGCTATGACTCTTACCCACATCCAATTGGCCAGATCATATCACATGATCACACCCAAGATCACAGAATCTCCGGAGTGCATTCCATGGCTAGTCTGTCACACCCCAGGCAATTTGGCTCTGTGAGATGGGGGAGGATTATTGGTGGGTGTCAGGTCTTCTGTATTCAAGGTCAGCCCGGGCTATGTGACGGGGTGTGGGCCGTGAGGAGATCCTCAGGAGGGAAGAAATTGAGCTGGTGATCATTAAGGGAGCACAGAAAACCCAGCCACATGGAGTTAGCCATGTCAGGAAAGATGAAACATAGTCCAACCATGTAGGGACACAGGGAATAGGCCCATGCCCTTTTTCCCAGGACAGTGCCCAAATTAGTCATCTCAATCCCTGAGACCTCCCAAGCCTGGCCTCTTTCTGTTGTCTCTCCACCCGCTAGCCTTTTCCCACAGACTCTCACCTCTCTCCTATCACCATCTCCCCCAAAACTGTTTCTCTCAGCCCTGCCCACCCCTCCACCTGCTCATCCTGGAATTCAGCTGATTCAGTCTCTAGCTCTTGGCACCAAATCCTTGCCCACATGGTGCTCCCTGCCAAGCACAGCCTCCTACTGGTCACCATTTCTTCAGCTTTCACCATGATAAGATATGGAGGTGGAATGTGATTCGAGGACTTGTCACCGAAGGAGCTAGGGTTGGAGGGTGATTCAAGTGCAGAAGTCTTGGGGCAGAATGCACTTGTGCACCAGGAGGACAGCAGGGCAGTTTGTGTGACTGGAATGGTGGGAAAGTTTTTGTTTATGTTTCATTTGTGGTTTTTGAAACAGAGTCTCATATAGCCCAGGCTGGCTTTGAACTTGCTACATAGCCAAGAATGGACCTTGAACTCTTGATCTTCCTGCCTCCACCTCCCAAGAACTGGGATGATAGGAATGCAACCAGGTCTGCCGATATTTTTAAGATAAAGATGGAATCCAGGCTTTGAGCATGCCGGGAAAGGGGTCTACCTCTGAACTTCCCAGCCCTAGAAATTAGACCTTGATTTAAATGCAACAAGGGCTGTTAGACAGTGAATGAATGGATGAACATAAATGGCTTTGGTATGTCTTAGTGCAGCCATTGCTCACTATCGCCTGGTGCATTTGAAGGACTCAGTCTGTCTCCCCTCACCCAGTGGCCTGAGCTCCCAGGTTCTCTCTCAGAGACCTGTCACCTGAGCCCATTGGCAGTTGTTGTGGTGGCTGGACCTGGTGCTGACTCTGTCTTGACACCACTCCCACAGACACGCAACCAAAGGGCTCAACACAGTTATTATAAAATATTAAAATTACTCACAAAATAAATTATTCACACTCCTCATGTTCCTGCTTGCAGGTGTTTAGGGGCTAATGAGGGTTTTATTTCGGTGCAGAATGGAGATGGGTCCTCAGGAATCAGAGTCACGGGGAAGGGCCACACCTCACACCACAGGGACACTGAGGCACAGGGGAAGTCGGGCAGGCAACTGGCTCCATGACCTTCTGTCTCAACTAATCTTAGCAAACTGGTTGAAGTGGGGTGGATGAGCCGAGTTTGAGATTTCCCCTTCCCTGAGGGTGCATGTAGAAGAGCACGGAGCTTTGAGCATCAGGAAGGGACTGACAGAACACACAGACAGACTGACAGACAGACAGACTCAGGCAGAGAGGAAGTCACTGAGCTGGAATGAGTCCCAAAGGCTGAGCAGTTGGACTGTGTCAACCCAGGATTTCTCCTGCATCAGCTGGGAGCTGACTTTGGGCAGGGAAAGCCCCTTTCAAGGCCACCAGTAAGTAGGGGACACACGGGGCTTCCAGGACCCCCAGCTGTACTGCACACACTAGAGATTGGATGGAGCCCAGTCCCCAGTGGCTGCACACTGCACACCTGGGCCAGGCACAACCCTTGGCACATGGCCCCAGCCCCTCAGCATCATGGGCAGCCACTCCCTGCCACCCATGCCAGGGAGCCCTGCCCCCTCTTTACTGTTGAGTAAAGTGAGGCTGACACAAGCTCCATCTCAGAACCCAGTGCCACCAGGTGGGCCCTTCTTTGCAGTCACGTGACACTACTGTGCAATGCCCTCGGGAAGTCACACTTCCTCTCTGCCCGGTGTGTGTGTGTGTACCAGGGAGGGACTCGCTCTCACATATGACTGTGTTGTCCTTAGGCTGAGGCCACAGACCACAGGGTTTTGAGCAATTTGGGGTACAGGGCTCTCTGCTTGGGAAGCCCCTGGCTCCTCTCGCCCTACTCTCCCTCTGCGGGAACATACTCGTTCACATGGTATGCCTCCCTCTGCCACTGGCCAGCACCCTGTCACACTGGCGGTCCTACTGAACGTCACCCCATTGAGCAGGAGACAAGTCCTCATGTCACCATGTGTGGTCTGTGTCTGCAGCCTCAAGTGTCAGCCCCACACAGGGACACACTGGCCCTCCTTGTCATCCCCCAGGCTTAGGTGTTGCCCTGCCCCTGTGATGGGAACCTCATTCCCACAGACAGCAAGCAATAGTTTTGAGCAGCTCTGGTCCTGGGAAAATTCTTCTGTGAGACTCTCGGCCATCGGTGGGGGTAGGGCATGAGGCGGGAGTCCCACCCCCTCCAGCCCCCTCCAGATCTCTCCAGCCCCTCCAGCCCCCTTCTAGTCCCCCCTCCAGCCCCCTCCAATCCCTCTCCAGCTTCCCTCCAGCACCCCTCCAGTCCCCTTCTAGTCCCCCCTCCAGCCCCCTCCAGATCTCTCCAGCTTCCCTCCAGCTCCCTCCAGCCCCCTTCTAGTCCCCCCTCCAGCTTCCCTCCAGCTCCCTCCAGCTTCCCTCCAGCTCCCTCCAGCTTCCCTCCAGCTCCCTCCAGCCCCCTTCTAGCCCCCTCCAGCCCCCTCCAGCTCCCTCCAGCCCCCTTCTAGCCCCCCCTCCAGTCCTCCTTCCATATCTGGGGAGAGGTGAGCGTGATAGAGAGGTGCTGATGGCCTGGGTGGTTATTTGACTGATAAGAGGTTCTGCTGCGATGTGATGCTGGCAATGGCTGGCGAGAAGCATTTCCCACAACCTCCTGCCCCCCTCTTCCCTTCCTAAGCATTATCTAGCACATACTGTGTACCACCCCAGGGCACACAGTAGGCGCTATGAAATGCACCCAAGGCGCTCTCTCCTTCAGGACCCATCTGTCTCGGGAAGCCCACCATGTGATGAGAGGTCTCCCTCCCTCCTCCGGGCGTGGGCGGTGAGGGACTTCATCTGGTCCCCACGGCTGTCACTCAGCCCTAGTCAGAAAGGCGACAACACGGTTGCCATGGAGATGAAGAAGCACCCCCCCCCCCCCATGGAACAGATGTGTGAACCAGAACCAGGCAGAGTGACCCAGGCTGGTGAGTCAGGGCCAGGGGGTTTCTGGCTCCCTCCTCCCTGCCCATCTCTGGCTCCGGGGGGAGGGGGAGAGGCAGCTTCATGGTGCACAGTGAGTCCATGAAAACCCAGCTTTCGACCCAGAAAACCTGGCCTTTCCATACCTCAGTTCCCTCATCCAGGAAATGGGCATGAGGACCACATCTGCTTGTTCACTCCATCTCACACTGAAGAAGCTGGGCTGGATTGGACTGGGAAAGAGGCAGCGACCCCCACAGGCCTCTAAGCACTATGTCTCATCTAATCAGATTCTCTCTGCTCTCTTGTTCTGACAATGGAGAAACAGAGAGGGCAGGACACTGTCTGAATGTCACACAGCCTTCTATACTGAGCTGAAGTTCCAGGCTCTGGCTATTTATGCAAGTGACAAATATTGACTGACTACTGCTGGGAAAACTTCTGTTCCCTCCAGATCCTGGTCTGATTCCACCCCACAGTGATTAGCAGGAATATCACCATGATTGGTTCAGGGTGACCATGTGACCTGGGCCAAGCTGACCAGGAAAAGCCACAAACAGTCAAAAGATCAATTTCTGCTTCTCAGCACTGGGGAGACTGGGACAGGATGATTGCCACTACCCAGAGGCCACCACACACGACGAGGGGCACATGGTGTTGGCTCATGGAACCAGCCGGTCCTGAACACAGAAACTTCTGGAAACCCTGGCTGAGACTTCTTCGCAGGAAATAATGGTAATTATCATCCAGGTTTTAAAAACTTTGTTCTTAGCTATGTCTGTGACGGAGGCGCCCGCGAGGCCAGAGGCTCGGCACCGCAAAGATCCCATCTCAGGCTATTGTGAGCAGTCCAAGGCGGGTGTCAGGACTCGAACTCAGGGTTTCTGCAAAGAGCGTCGGGCACTCTTGACCAGGGAGCCCCTGGCACCTCAATTTTCATGTCATTGTCGCCCTTGGTCGGTCTTGGGTCACAGCCCGAGCAGACACCCTGACAGAGGCGGATACGATACCTGCCTGACTTATCAGGGCCCTTAGCACAAAATGTGAGTCTGAGCACAAGCGCCGCTCCATGTCCCCTCGTGTCCCACACCACCCACTCAGCCTGCGTTCTGCCACTGGACATGTGAGTCCCCGCTGTGTCCCACCATGCTTTCAGGCCTGGGGCGGGGGGGCGGAGGAGGTGACCCTTCTTGTTGCTGCACTGTGGGGAGAGGATGATTGACAGGATGGGAGGATTCGGATGAGCCGGAAGGAACTGGAGTGGCCGTTTGCAAGTTTTGGTATTTAGTTCATTTGAGAGTCTCACTGTGCAGCCCAGGCTGTCCTGGATCTCTCTCTGTAGACTAGGCTGGCCTCTGCCTCCTGCGTGCTGAGATTAAAGGTGTGCACCACCATCCAGCTGGAGCATCCGTGGGGAGAAGTCGGTGGGTGCGAACGTGGCCCCAGCTGGGACCTCGCAGGCCCCAGGGAGGGCTATGGAGTTACTCCATAATGAAGCCCTCTGGGGTTGCCCCAGCTAACCCTCAAGGGCTCAGATCGGTCCCCCAAGTCCCCCGCGGGGCTTTCTGACATTGGCACACACCGAGGGTGGGTTTTTATCCCAGGAGCGTAAACCCAGAGCAGGTAGCAGGAAGTGACAGGTGTCCCTGGGCCTCAGTTTCCCCATCTGAGTCAAGGCAGAGCATTGGTGTTCGTGGGGGAATGGGCTGCCCGAAGGCTGCAGGGTTGCCATGGTTACGCAGCAGGCACCCTCCCCCACACCCCCCAGCCCCTCACCCTCGGACCAAGCCTTTCCAGGGACCAGCGGCTCCCGGTGTCATGGCAACTGTTTCCCGGCACCCGCTGCGCTTCCTCATTGGCTGAGCCTGCTGCCAGCAAAGGTCAGCCCAAGGGGTCACTGCTAGGGCCGGCATCTCCCTCTGAGGTTTGGATGGGAATCTTGATTTTAACTCCTTGGCTCCCAGGAGGCCCAGGGACCGGATAAAATGGCCTCAAAGGAGAGTTTGTCTAGGGGACACTAAGCCACGCCCCCTATACCCTCAAATCTCAGACGCTCAGGAACAGTCTGGGCCCCAGGTGACCTCTCTTGCTTCTAGAACCTTTATCTGGCACTGGAGTCTGTGGAGACCGTAGGATCAGGGCTAGCCTGGGCTACTCAGCTAGACTCTGTGCTCCCCACCCCCAAAAACATCAAGATGGCCAGGGTGTGGCTCAGCAACGATGCCTTGCAAAGGCCCCGGGGCTGCACCTGATGCGGGACATCCACAATGGCCGCGTGGCCGGGGCTAGGGGTCAGCGGGGAAAAGCAGGGTCTGCGTGGTCGTGGGGTGTCACGGTGCAGACGTCATCGCTGGCCCTCCCGCCATTCTGGCTCCCTCCAGCTGCCAGCCACATGTAGCCCAGATGTTCCATCCCGGGGACATCTGTCAGGCAGCGCCATAGCAGGAGCTTGTTGCTGACAGAAAAGCCCGCAGCAGGGTTGGGGGCAGACCTGGCCCCAGAACCCAGCAACCTTCTCCCTCTGTCTTTGATTCATCCAGGTACTGAGCACCGACTGTATACCAGACCCAGTCCCAGGACCAGACAGTGAACAAAATAGCGGCAAAAGTTTCTGTCGGTGGCTGTGAGGGTCAGACAGAAAGGGAGCAAGGTGGCAGTCGCTGGATTCAGCAGCTGTGCAAAGGCCCGGGGGCGGGGGCGGGGGCGGGGGTGCGGGGGGGTGTGCCGGGGCGCTCATCACTCGCCTCCTCAGCTGTGTTTGCTCTGCCGCTTTCCCGGTGATTTACCAGGGAGCACACAGGAACCTCTCCAGTTTCTAGAGCTCTGCGATGTGTCTGCAGAACCGAGCCCAAGAGTGTGGGTCCCCGCTTTTGCTCCTGCACCCAGCAGGAGGGAACCAACCCCTGGGGGTGCATGGGCTGTTTGTGGAGATGTGTAGTAGTCAGTGAGGCCGTGACAGCCTGTGTAACAAAACCACTTTCAGATTCCAGCCACAGCGCGGGCGGCCTCCTGCTCACAGGTGCTCGCTCTCTGTCCTCTGAAGGAATTTCTAGCAAACGCTTCACTCGAAATCTTTCATGGGTTTCCAGTCAGTACAACCTAGGGAGATGGATCACTGGGTAAAGTGTGAGGGCCGAGTTCAAATCCCCAGAACCCATGTAAAAAGCTGGGTGCAGTAGACATCCAACCCCAACACTGCAGAGGAGACAGGAGGGTGAGTCCCTGGACCTCACTGGCCTGAGGAGTGAGAGACCCTCGAAATAAACCAAGGCAGGCAGATCTCTGAGCTCAAGGCTAGCCTGGTCTACATAGTGAGTTCCCGGCTAGCTAGGGCTACGCTGTGAGACCCCGTCTTAAGAAAACAGAGCAAATAAAACACCAAATAGCTCTTCTGTCTTACCAAATCCTAGCATCCCACAGTGCCCGGCTTCCATGGCCCCAGAAGCAGCAGAGAGAGACTTTCTGAGCACAATGCGACACTCTACAGCCAGGATTTGCAACTCTGGAGAACACATCCCCACTGGACATTGTCCCCAAGAACGGGCTGTGACTTCAGGCTCCCATGCTGCTCTCTAGGACCCCACCTGAGCCGGGAGACCACAGCTGCCAGGTGACCACGAACCGTATATAATGATGTGCGGGGTGACATTAAAACACTTTCCACCGTGGTCTGGACAATTAGACTTGGGGCCATATACATAAAGCCATGCTAATCACTTGGTTTGGACGATTAATGGACTTCAGGGACTGATAAACTTGAAATGTCACCAGCCTGGGGCAGGGGACAGGTGAGACCTGGTCTCAGTCCATCACATGGGTCAGCTCAAGTTCCATGGACAGAGAGGTCAACTAGCAAAGGAGATGTTTCTAGAACACCTTACCCTCCCACCCCAACTGTGACATTCTCTGAAAGCAGCCACTGGCTGCAGAAAAACAACAGGGTTGTGTGTCAATAAAACTTTATTTTTAAAAACAAGCCAGGGGCCAGATTCACCTGAGGGCTGCAGTCCTAGGTGCTGTGAGTGATGAGGGGGTTCCTGGTGGGGAAGGAACACCTGTCTGCTTTGACGAGATGTGTCAAGTAGGCAGAGAACACTCCAGATACAGGAATGTTCTGAGGTGGGAGCTGGGAAGGAAGCTGCAGGGGAGAAGAGTGGGACCCCGTGTGAGCCCCACCTCCCTCTGTGCAGCAAGTCCCACGGTCTCCTTAGCTTTTGAGGGTGAGAAAATTCTCGAAATGGGCCTGCAGCATACAGGAACACAGGAACCAGTCTCCACTGCCTCCAAAGAGCCAGCATTCATTGAGCACTTACTGTATGCCAGGGTGTGCAGATAGTGAAATTTTAAAACTTCCACGGCTCAGCTGTCAGAGCACCAGCGGCCCTCACTTCTTCCCACCAGCCTCTGCCCCTTAGAGGTCCCACCACCTCTGTAACACACAGGCCCTGGAGAACACTCTGGATCTCAACTGCAGCAGAGGCTCGGC
>NW_026294492.1:50148689-50266189 GCF_007827085.1 Peromyscus californicus insignis
TGCTCCGAGGCTGGTCCCTGGAGGCAGGGGAGGGAGAGAAGAGAGGAAGGGGTGAGGTCACCAGCTAGGAGGTGGCAGGTGCCGACTGGGGCTGGTGCCAAGAGCTGAGGAAACCCGCTCGGCACAGAGGAGTTGTGCAGATCTTCTGGTCTGGTCCTGAAGAGCACACACTGTCCTCAGGGCTGGCTGCTCAGCTGTGCCATCCTGCTTTGTAGATGAGGACAGTGCATGATGCACAGAGAAGGAGTGATTTGCAGAATGTCACACAGCAGTTCAAAATCATGAAAGAGATTTTAATCCGCTGTTGCAGATTCAAATGAATTTACAGGGTGCCAGCCACACAGCACCCTGTCCCAGGGGCCACTATCACAGTCGCCCCGAGCGACTGGGTGCATATGTTTACCCACCATGTTCTGGTTTTTCTTACATCGTGACCCCTGTGTCCTTCTATACAGTAACTTTTTTTTTTTAGACAGGGTTCCTCTGTGTAGCCCTGGCTGTCCTGGAACTCACTCTGTAGATCAGGCTGGCCTCGAACTCAGAGATCCACTTGCCTCTGCCTCCCCAATGCTTGGGTTCCACCCAGGAGGGAGGCTCCAGTTTTCTTTCTGCTATTTTGCACAATTCCACAAGAAATGGTCCATGGAGCTGATGCTGGGTATGGCGACTGTCACCTGTCATCCTGGCACTTGGGAAGCTGAGGCAGGAGGACTGCTGTGAGTTTAAGGCCAACCTGGACTACAAAGTCTCAAGACAACAACTAGGCAAGTCCACTCTGTGACCAACTGGACGACTTGTCACAGTGTCCCCTCTCCCTCTGCCTTGCCGGGGTCCCTGCCAAGTGCTAAAATGGGTAGTGCTGTCCCAGCCACCTGCAGACATAAACTGTGGAGGGACACCAGGCCAAGTGCTGGAGGATGGCCAGGCCAGGTGTGTGGGCAGCCGCCCAGGAGAGGCTCAGGCCAAACCCTCTCAGTTGCCTCTGTCTCAACGATCTGCTGTCACCAAGTGTGGACATGGGCAAGGAGGGCAGAACGCAGGTGCAGGATGCGACTGATGGGCTCTGAGGTCTCCAGGGCAGAGCTGGCACCAGCCTGGGGCTGAAGCTGCAAGTGAATTGATTTGGGCACCACACAGGAGCCTGGAGCAGCCAAGTGGC
Source organism: Peromyscus californicus insignis (assembly GCF_007827085.1). Classification (NCBI taxonomy): domain Eukaryota; kingdom Metazoa; phylum Chordata; class Mammalia; order Rodentia; family Cricetidae; genus Peromyscus; species Peromyscus californicus. The sequence goes on from NW_026294492.1 coordinate 50,149,849, forward strand.
AGCCAGGCCACCCGTAACCCCAGGCCGGCAAGGCTGTTCTGTCCTCTCTTAGAAGAGAAAATGGAGGATTAGAGACAGGAAGCAACTTAACCCACGGGCACAAGGTGAGAAGCCAACACGGAAGGTTCCACTCCTTCCTGTTCAGATAAGAACAGCCAACAACCCTCCTAATGCTGCCCTTGGAGGTTACAAAGTGGTTTTCTGAGCAGAAGCTGACCCTTGTTCCTGGGAGCACATGGGTGTAGCACACAGACCACCATGTCTTAGTCAGCTGCTATGGCAGACATCACTAATCAACAACGGAGCTCTCCCCAGGAGCCAATGAGCAGACATCACTAGTAGACTGTAGCACTTCTTTTCCTCTGAGACTGATGCTCAGAATATTCATTATTTTTTAATGAGACATGGTGTCAGATAGCCCAGGCTGGCCCTGAGTTCACTTTGTAGCCAAGGATAGCCTTGAACTCCTGATCCCCCATGCCAGGTGAGCACCACCACGTCAGGTTCCTGCAGTGCTGGGGGCAGAACCCCAGGACCTCTTCCATCCTGAGTCAACGCTCTACCCACTGAGCCACCTCGCCTGTCCTCAGAATGCTGACACAGCTGCAGAAAGCTTTGGGCGGGGGGAATGCTGCCCCTGCGTCTTCCAGAACTCTCTTTTTAAGCTACAAATGGAATCCACTCCCCTTCTAAACAACAAAGCTAAAAAGCAAAAATGAAAGAAAAAGCAAGAAGACTCAGGGAGGGTCCTGCGTGGACCGACCATGACCCCTCCATGACCCTGAGGACTCGGGCCTCGCCGGTCTTGGTCCGGAGTTGGCACTGAGCCTCGAACTGGCGCCAGCCCGAGCAGTCACTTTGTGGCTGTGGAGGATCCTGCCCTGCAGTTGCAAGGACAGGAAGCGTGTGTTTTTACATCCGGGGCATTCCCCGGCCTCCGCTGTGTTGGAATATCCCGTCTCTTTCTCCTCCTGAGAAAAGAGGATTTAAAAATAATTTTCTCTTTAGTTTTTCGGCCATCACTTGACTCTCAAGTCTGCATCCGGGGGCGACGAGGCCGACACATGCTGACTGCGGCTGAAACCGGGAAAGTCTCAGTTATACTACCAGGAGAGTGGAGAGCTGGCTGGTCTGCAGCTGATAAGGGAACAACGGGGCGGGGTGTGTGTGTGTGTGTGTGTGTGTCCGTCTGTCCCCCCCCCCCCCGTGGGGGTGTCAGCCCCTCCCTCCCCACCGAGGGTCCCTCACTCCTGTTCTGTTAAGAAGACTCACGTTCAGCGCCTTTGCACATTCTGTTCCAGTAACCAACACCTGGTCCCGTCGGGTCTTGGTGTCCCAACACTGTGTGTGTGTGTGTGTGTGTGTGTGTGTGTGTGTGTGTGTGTCTGTGTGTGTGTCTAAGATTGCCCCTGGGTTGGCCTGGTGACACCGGTGAGCAGGGTCATAGGAAAGCATAGGAGGAACAAGGGGACAATGGGGGGGTGACAGGGACGGGAATCTGTGTGCCAGGGTCCGGGGTTCAGACAGAGAGGGGCCCTGGTTCCGTCTTAACAGATAAGGATTTTAAATGTGTGTAAGTCTTCGTAGGGTCCCAACCAGCCAAGGCCCATCCGCACCGGGAGTGTGGAGCCCATCCTGGGAGTCCGGCCTGCCCCGTGGGGGGCTCCCCCTGGTGGCTTCTTCTCGGGAGCCTTTGATGCCAGGGCAAAGGGGGCCCATCTGGATTTCCAGCCCCCGCCGCCCTCCGCCCAGGCTTGAATCAACTCCATCCCGCGAACAAAAGATGGGTTTCCTCTCCTGGCTGTGCTGTGTGACGCCAGGCTGGTGTTCAGCCTCTCTGCGCCTGTTCTGTTCACAGAGCACCAACCATGCGCGCGGGACAGAGTGCCCGGAACGCAGGGTGGAACAGCGCTGGGGTTGCGGGCAGCTCCTCCAGGGTCAGTCTCCTGCAGCCGCCACCAGGGGGCGCCGGTGAGCAGGGCCAGCTCCCTCGGCCACTGCGCTCCACGGCTCCCACCTTCCAGGTCGTGGCCCCAGTCCTTCCAGGAGCCCACCTCCTCCAGCTCAGGGGCCCTTGCATGGCCTTGCCCCCCGCCCTGGACCTTTTCACAGCTGCGTCCTGGCCCCTGGCTTTTCTCTAACATCACGGGGGCGTCCGCGGAGACAGAAGGGCATCGTCTGGGCCGGTGTGTGGTGGCACTCAGCAGGCTGTGGCTGCAGAATGGGACATGGGAGGTCAACCTGGGCTAGTGTGACTCTGTCTCAAAAAAATCAAACAAAACCAAACTCGGCCCAGAGCCCGACAATACCTTTCTTCCCCTACAGCCTCAGTTTCTCCAGCTGTAGCAGGGGTAGGTGATGGGGCCGCATTTTCTGGGCATCCCCCGTCACGACTGGCCTTCTTGACCCGGTCCCAAGCCTCCCACGACGGCAGAGACTTTGCATTGTGTTTGTAGATGTGGAACGTCGGTCCAGGGATGTAACACAAGCCCTTTGCCCAGGTTATACCCTGAGCCCCTGCCCACAGCCCTCCCGGTCTCTCTCTGTACCTCAGGCTGCCCTTAAGGTCACTCTAGAGCCAAGACTGACCTTGAGCCCCCGATCCCCCTGCCTCTGTCTCCCGGGTGACAGGCCATCATGGTGCTGGGGACAGAGCCCAGGACACCGCAGGGTGGTCACAGGATCCCACTTGGCCAGAAGAATCCTGTCTGGAGACACTCGGTGCTTCCCCGGAATCTCAGCAAAACACACACACACACACGCAGGAAATAATTACTAGGTTCTGGAAGTTGCCAAGAGGAGGGTGGGCGTCTGGGGAGAGCCCCTCCCACCCCACGCGTGCAGTAGGGAAGGAATGTTCCAGAGCGAACAAACTTTTCACCCAACAGTGAGTCACCCTCCCCCCCAATGTGTCAGGCTGGGCAGAAAGCAGAAGCCTAGAACCTACGGGTCGGGACACCTGCTGGGCCCAACCGGCCCCCTCCAGAGAAGACTGGATCCCACTGGTCTGCTCAGCACCTTCCCTCAGGGGCTGGAGGCCACAAAACTCACGTTGCAAAGTTGGGCATTGGCCCACCTTGTTATCTGAACCAGGCTTCTAGCCCCTCACTGGGGGATTCTAGGCGGGGCTCCACCCTGACCACGCCCCCAGCCCCTCACTGGGGGATTCTAGGCGGGGCTCCACCCTGACCACGCCCCCAGCCCCTCACTGGGGATTCTAGGCGGGGCTCCACCCTGACCACGCCCCCAGACCCTCACTGGGGATTCTAGGCGGGGCTCCACCTGACCACGCCCCCAGCCCCTCACTGGGGATTCTAGGCGGGGCTCCACCCTGACCACGCCCACAGCCCCTCACTGGGGGATTCTAGGCGGGGCTCCACCCCTGAGGTGGTTGGCAGGATGCCTCTTATCCTTCCTGCAGCCCCACACAGACAGGACATCAAGGTGCACAGCTAGAGTAGGGTGACTCATGGGAAACAAACCAAAGGGTCCTCATGACATCAGTCCTAGGAAATTCACAGTCACTTCACCACAATATGGAGAACAATCTGTCAGGAATCGGGGTTGGCAAGGGTCGGTTCTGGGCAGCACGCTAGGGCAAGGGCACAGCATGTGCGAGGGTCCTGGGGTAGCCCGGAGCCTGCGTGGGAGGAGCGCGGGGGAGGCACTGTGGCTGGAGCCACGCAGCCTGGCGGGCCGCGGCTGCATGGATAACCCACTTTGAGCTGATGTATTGTGACCTGTCTGCGCCCTGTCAGCTGCAGGCCGATTGTCCTGTTTGCTACTTTCCTGTACATTGCATTTAACACGGCCTGGCTGTGCGGGTGGATGAATGGCCGCCGGAAGCTTCCAGACGCTCAGACCCGCGCGGTTTACACGTTCCCCTTCACTGCTCACCAGGACCCGGGGGGCCGAAGCGGTTACTCAGCTCGGACAGACAGGACGAGACCTGGTTCCCTCCCTGATGGACGGCCAGCCCTGCCAGCCCCCAGCTCCATAGTATGCGTGCCTGCCGCGTGCAAAGCAAACCGTGCCAAACACCTGCAGGGGAAATGCCAGGCTGGACACCTACTGTGCGCAGCAAACCAGGCCAGGCATCGCCTCGGAGTGCGCAGATTTCAAGTGCCTCTGTGCACAAGCAACCACACCAAGGCCCTCTGAAGGCAAGCTCAGGCACCTACTGTGCGCAGCCAGCCTCGCCAAGCTGCGCTTGGTGCGTGGACCACGCAGGGCAGACAGGGTCCACCCCACCAGGCAAGAGGACAAGCCGGCTCCGCAAACCTGGCCTCCCTCGGTGCCGGCCTGGGAAGCCCTGTTCTTAATTTAGGCGCCTTGTCAATTATTCATGACACTCTCCCCTGTTTATGACCCAGTCCTTCCGCCCGACTCCAGGCGCTTGCTCAGGTCTCCAGCTCCGGCCCGAATGAATGAATTCTGAAGCGGAGAAACCCAAATTGTAAAATAAAATCGTTTTGTTGCCTGAGGCAGGATCTCGGTGTATAGCCCAGGCTGGACCTCGCAGCAATCCTCCTGCTGCTGCCGTCTGACGGGCTGGCAGCCCCACGCCCGTGACAACTTTGTTTTAAGGTTTTCTTCAGTCTTTTGCTGTGTTTTTATTTTTTGACATGTCTAGTAGCTCCGTTGACATGCGTGTGCGCATGTGTGTGGAGTCGGGTTCCGCCTCCCACTGTGGGACCTCGGGGATCGAACTCAAGTACTCAGGCTTGGCAGCAAACACCTCTATGCACCGAGCTATTTCGAGCCCCTCTTTCATCTCATGTCAGGGTCTCCCTGCTTTTCCCAAGCTGGTCTCGAACTCATGGTTAGCCCCAGGCTGTCCAGAAACTTGACATCCTCCTGCCTCAGCCTCTTAAGCCAGCAAGCCCGGCTTGATGGGAAAGATTTTAGGGAAAGGATATTTTGGCCAATGGAAGCAGAACGGGAAGGCGGAGGCAGGAGGATCAGGTCGTCCTCAGCCGCACAGAATTCGAAGCTAGCCTGGGCTATAGCACACCTTGAGTTTAAAGGGAAGACAGGGGAGGCAGGCCGGGCCCACGTGTCCCGCGCCCCACGTGCTCCCGCGGCCCTCTAAAGGCTCCCACAGCACGTGACCAAGCCGCGCCTCCTCACTGGACCTTCCTCGGCACGCATGCGCAGTTCCTCACACGGCCAGCCCCGCGGCCGCCGCGGCGGAAGGGTGACGTCACCGGCTGGGGGCGCGCGAGCCGCAGTGGGTTTTCGCCCCGCCCGCCAGGCAGCTCGGGCCGCGCGCGCACGCGAAGTCGCCGGAGCCCGGGCCGACCCGGTGCCGGGAGCAGCATGCGGAGCCCGCAGGTACCGGGGTGCACGGGGCGCTCGGGGGGTGCACGGGGGACACGGGGGCGGGGCGGGCGGCGCCGGCTTTGTGCTCCCAGGCTTCTCGGCCTTTGTGCTCCGAGGGGGTCCGGGCTGCAGCCCCGTCGGATTCTGCAGAGGGGAGAGGGATTGGGGGACCGGGAAGGATGGGGATGGAGGGAGACGGGGACCGAAGGAGATGGGGACCGAGAGAGATGGTGATCGGGAGGGACGAGAACCCGGAGGGATGGAGGCCGGGAGGGACGGGGACCCGGAGGGATGGGGACGCGCGGGCGACTTGGCGGGTGCCCAGGGTCGCCGACTGCACCAGCCGGGCGGGGACGCGGTGCGGGGTGTCGGCGTCGGGAGCTGCGGACGGGGCCGGGCACCTCGGCACACCTGGGGCTTCAGCCCCACCCTTCCGCGGCCCCGGTACCCGCCCCGACCTCCCCCAGGCCCGGTTTTGGGGCTCTGCATCCTCCCATCCTCGCGGTGTGGGGCCCCGTGGGGATCCCCGGAGAGCCAGCCTGCGGCCCTGAGGCCCCCCCACACACACCCCGGGAGCCCCCCGGCTGTCTGAGGGTGGTGACGTCACCGGGGGCGGGGCCTGGGGCGCAGGTGGAAAGGGGTCCTGGAACGAGGACCCCGGGTTGCAGCGCGCGCTGCGTCGGGGCCAAGTTCCCCGGTCTTTGTGGAGCGTCCTCGCCCCCAAACCCGGGCACCACTACACACTAGGATCCTTTTGATTGCCACACCCCCAAAATCCTGTCCCTTTACCCCCTTTCCCTGTTCTCGGTCTGCCTCCAGGTGCCCCCGAAAACCTGCAGCAGGTGTAAGAGCGCCCGTCTTCCGGGTCACCCCCCGCCTATCCCTCCATCCAGTCGAACCCCCTAATGGTCACTTCCCCGGGGTGTCTCCTGGCCTGCCTGGGATTCCCTCACCCCCACTTCATCTCTCCAACCCGAGCCAGGAGAGTCCTCCCTCATCCAAAAGCGTCCTTGATGCTCAGGGGGAGACCTCTGAGGTGTCCCCATCCAGGACGGGCACTTGAGGACCCAAAGACTCTGATACAGAGCGAGGGGTACCCCGAGGGTGTTAGACTGGGGGACACGGCGTCTGCGCCCATCTTTCTGCACCGGGATCCCGGGCCCTGGCTTCTGTGTCTCCCTCCGGGTGCGGAGAACCCGCTGTCGGCTTTGTCTGGGCTAGCCTGGGACCCTCCTCCTAGGGCTCCTCATTAGAGGCCGGGAGTCGGAGCTGCCATTTGCATAGGCTCCCCTCCCCCTGCCCCGTCCTTTCTCCGTTCTTTGTGTCCCTCCCCCTGTCAATCTCCAGCTGCCTTCTGTCCCCGCTCCTGCCTTCTGCCAGCTGATTTCTTGGCGGTGGCAGGCGGGCAGCTGGGGCTGGGGGCGGCTTCGCGCCCGGCCAACCGCAGAGTCCCCAGTTCGGGACAGTGGGGGGACACTCGGGTCCCAGACGATATCCGCGCCAGGCTGGCTCTCCGCCTCCCTGCCCATCACTGCCGTCTCCTCCAGAGACCCACAAAGTCCCGTCCTGTCCCCTCCGGGGCCCCAGGGCGGATGAGGGGGACACACCCTCGCCATGACATTGCATTTCTTCTTGGGGACGGCTCCCCCACCCCCAGTCCCCCGGGGGGAGCAGCCACCGCCGCCGAGACCGCCCCGAGCCGCCTCCTAATTGGGCTCAGGGCGGACAAACCGCGGCGGGAGCCCGGGCCGCCTGCGAGCGCCGCCGCATCCGCCGTCCCGCCGGGAGGTGACATCGGTGTCCCCAGGGCAGGGGGCTGTGGCGGGTGCCGTCCAGAGGCGCCCGAAGGGGACAGCGACGCCGGCCGGGCGTGGCCGGGCAGGGCTGCGTGGTCCGTCCCGGGGATGGCCGTCAGGGTGGCTGTGGGTTGGAGGGGGGTCTTTGTGGATGGCAGGTACAGAAGGGGACCCCGCGCCCCACGGCCCCCCTCGGTTCCCGGTTGGCACCGTGACCTGTGACTCGCGCACACTGGACCCGACGCGGGGCCTCTGGGGCTCTTGTCTCCACCACCCTAGGGAGTCGGGGTGTCCCGTGTCCCTCCCTCGTGGACTCAGAGGCGGCCGAGTCCCTCTTGGTGACTCGGTTTCCCCTGCCGTCTTGATTCTCGTTCTCCACGGTGTCACTCGGTGCCTGCAGACCTGTGGCTTCACCGCGGTGGCCCCGCCGCGGTGGCCCCGTCCTGGTGGCCCCGCCGCGGTGGCCCCGTCCTGGTGGCCCCGCCGCGGTGGCCCCGTCCTGGTGGCCCCGCCGCGGTGGCCCCGTCCTGGTGGCCCCGCCGCGGTGGCCCCGTCCTGGTGGCCCCGCCGCGGTGGCCCCGTCCTGGTGGCCCCGCCGCGGTGGCCCCGTCCTGGTGGCCAGGAGGACCGACCGTGAAGTGACGCGGTGGCCCCCGCAGCACGCCCCTTGGCCCCGCTCTCACCTGTTCCCTGTGATTGTCTCAGCCGCCGCGTGGGGGGAAGGAGGGGGCGTCGAGAGAGTTCGGGGTGCGGGCGAGCCCGAGGAGACGCCTGAGAATAAAGACGGTATTTATAAACCCGCCGGGTTGGGGCACGTGGAGCAGCGCCGAGCGGCGTCTGCCGCCCCGGACTTGGGGTCTGGTTGGGTCTGTGGGCCGTTCAGTGGCTGTGGCTGCCTTTTGGGGGTGTCTCTGGCTCCTGCGGGGAGCCCTCAGCCGAGGGTTCCGCAGGAGGGAGGATGTGCACCGAAGGCTGACTCTTTCCCGTTTGCTGTGCATCCCCGGGCTCGGCTCTCGCCCTCTCTGGTCCAGCGTCCCCGGTGCACCTGACATCCCAGAACCTGGAAGTCCTGGGTGGAGGAGGCCCCGCCGCCCTTCCTCCACCCTCAGTGGCCCAGCTCGACGAGCTGGGGGCGCGGAGGGAACGGGACGGACAGCCACGCGGCGACCGGACCCACCGAGGGGTCCCCAAGCAAAGGCCCGGGCTGCAGGGACAGGAGTCTCTCCTGAAGTCGGGAGACGGGGAGGGGCTGCTGGGGGAGAACGGACCCCGGGTGGGGGTCGGCCCGCTCGGTGGTGTCACCAGGGGCCACTTTGACTTGAGGAAGTGCGGTTTGCCGGGGTGACCAGAGAGGGTGACTGAGTCCGAGGCTGCACAGCGCGCCCGTGAGGTCGGGGCCGTCCCGCTTGACCTCCGGCCCCCGTTCTGTGGAGAAGGTGCCGGGTCGTCCACCCTCCTTTGAAGGGCACCGAGGGGTCCGCGCTGTCATTTTGTCCTTTTTCCCCCTTCCTTCCGCGCTGACCCCCCTCCCCCTCCCTGCGCCTGGCGGAGCTGAGGCCGGGGATTGACGCCCTTTAACCCTAGCTGAGAGCGAAACCCGGGCTCGCCCCCACCGCGTCCCGCACCGCCCGCTTCCTTGGAGCGGGGTCAAACGTCCCCCTCCTTCTGGCCGGTGACCCCCCCCTTTGCTTTCCGGTGACCTCGCTGCCCCCCCGGTGCTCGTGCTGTGCAGCCCGGCTGGGCTTCTAGGCCTCTCTGTGTCTCTGTGTCCGCTGCCGCCCGCGTCTGTCCCGGGCACCCAGCGGGGAACCGCGACCCCGTGACCTTGCACGCCCGTGGGCCGGATGTCGCCTCCGTGGGGTTGTCTCCTGGCGTCCGCACCCGCCTGAGGCCAACCGAATCCAGTTTGTAATTAACCCGTGACCAGCAAATCGGACGCGGGGCGGCGGGCGCGGGGCGGCGGACGCGGGGCGGCGGACGCCGGGTGGCGATGCAGCGCCGCCCGGGGGGGGGGTCTTCATCACACAGCGCGCGTGGCAGCTCTGGCTTCTCACTTGCCTCCCGGGGACCAAGGTTCAAATCCCACCTCTGCTGCTGTGAGGCTGTGTGGCCTGCGGCAGCGGCCGGGCCTCTCTGTGCTGTGCATCGCATCGCTGCGGATGTATACAGTGGCCGCTCAGCCGTGGGAGGGTCGCGGTGAGTCCCTGGCATCCCCCTGCCTCATCCCCAGGCCCTGGAGCCGGATGACTCAGCGCTGCGAACTGGGGCGTTCCCCGCCGCTGGCTGCCTAACCAGGCCACCCCGCTTCTGCGGGGAGGCGGCGGGGGGGGGGGGTCCCCAGACGACGCCCAGAGCCCTGGAGGGGCGAGACGCTGGGGGTCAAGGTCGTCCTTGGCTGTCTAGCAGGTGCGGGGCCAGCCCAGGCTATGGTTAGCGCCGGCCGCCAAGCCTGTGGCCCTGAGTTCGAGTCCCAGCCGTCAGCTCCCAGAATTCTCCAGGGCTGAGCGGGGCGCCGGGCCGGAGGAAACCGACCGTGTGGAACCTCCCACCGTCAAAACGGGGGAAACTGAGGCAGAGACCCCAGAAAGAGCAGCTTCTCAGAGGCCGGCAGTCACCCCAGCACTCAGGAGTTCAAGGTCGGCCTGGGCCACACCATGTCACTCACTCTGTCTCACCCGAGTCCACCCGTGTTTGCTCCGTCCCGGGTCTCGGTCCAAAAAAACCTGATGGAGCCTCAAGATCTGGGGGGCACCCCACTCCCCTGCACCCCACTCCCCTGCACCCCACTCCCCTGCACTCCACTCCCCTGCACCCCACTCCCCTGCACCCCACACTCCCCTGCACCCCACACTCCCCTGCACCCCACTCCCCTGCACCCCACACTCCCCTGCACCCCCACACTCCCCTGCACCCCACTCCCCTGCACCCCACACTCCCTGCACCCCACACTCCGGGAGCCACGCTCGTGCCTCAGTTTCCCTGGCTGGCAGTGGGTTGTGCCTGCGTCACCGCAGGGACCCTTCACTGGCTGCCGGGTGACTGGCCGGGCCACAGAGAGGGTCACTCAGCCCCTGGGCGGAGGGCCGACCCGAACTCTTGTGTGCCCCCCCCCCCCGGTTCCCACCCTCCCAGGGCGCGCGCGTGCCCGGGGACTGCTGTGTGGCCGCAGGCCTCAGTGCCCTCTCTGAGCCAGTCTGAGGGGTGGCGCTCGCTGCCTTGTGACCCCGTGACCCGGGCGCTGTGGAGGTGGAGTCAGGGGGGCCTGCCTGGGACTCGCTGGACCCACCCCGCAGCCAATCAGCGAGCTCCCGCTGCAAGTGGCACGCCCCCTGACAGCCAGAGGTCCCAGGTTCAAGTCCGGGGGCCTCCTCTCAGGCCTCAGTTTCCCCTGAGACATCAGGCAGCGTGGGCGGTCCTGTTTCCCTCCAGCCCCCTCCCGTCCTCCCCTGTCGTCCTCCCCTCCTGTCCCGCGCGGACAGCGCCGCCGCTGTAGCCTGGGGGAGGGACCTCCTTCCCGAACTCAATTAATGAGCCTGTTAAAAACTATTTATTTTCCCTGACATTTGTTTACGGAGGAGAAAGAGATAAATTGGCGGCGGCGCCAGAGGGGCCGGGAGGCTGCGGGTGGCTGGCGCTGGGGTCCCCACCTCGGTGGCCCCGTGGGGCCTGCGTGGCCTCAGGTCACCCGTGTGTCCCCTGCAGTGTCTGCACCCCCTGGAAATGTGTGGAAAGGGGAAACGGCTGGAGCGTGGAGGAGGTGGCGATGGCAGGTGCTCACGCAGCTGCTTTTGAGCCACGAGGCTTCGTGGGCCTTGCGGGTGGGAAGGATCACCCGGAAAAGCCGGGGTTCTCGCAGACTAACTAACTCAAGTGCTCTCTGGGATCGGTTCTCATGCCGATGAGGGTGATGGTGGACTAAACCTAGCAGGTATTGGTGCTGTCCCAGGCTCCCCGTTGGGTGCTTCGAGCACAGTACCCTCCAGAATCAGTCCAGCCAGGGTCAGGCTGACCCGCTCTTGGCAGGAGAGCTCTTGGGGACCCCCTCCCTGTCCCCTAGCACCCACCACCCTGCCTGTCCGCACCCTCAGGCCTGGCTCTGGGCCTGTCAGTCTCTTGCGGCCTGGGACTTGTGAGGGGAAAAGCAGTTTCCAGTGTCCCCAGGCCCCGCCAAGTCCCCCTCCCGCCCCTCGGTCAGCCCCCCCTTCCTCTGCGCACCTCCCTCCACGGCTCCCACTTTCCCCAGGTCAAAACCCTGCCCCCCCCAGCCTCCTGCAGCACGGGCTCCACCCGCCCCGGGGCCTTTGCACGCCCTCTGTCCCAGGGCACACCTCGCCCCCCAGCCTGCACACAGCAGGACCGTCCTGTCGGGACAGACAGCGGCTGTGGCTCTGTCCTGATCCCGCTCCGGCCCTGGAAGTCCCCGGCCGCAGCTCCTCCTCCCGCCCCCTCTTCTCACCTCGGCCTCCAGAAATAGCCGCGTCCCGAGTTCCGGCGCTGCCCACGGATGTGACGCGCTGTCCTGCGGCTGCAGAAATAGCTGCTGTGGGGATCCCCCCCCCCGTGTCTGAGGAAGCCGGGCACCCACGGGACCACGTGTGGCCGAGGACGTGGCCACCGCAGGGGTCCAGCTGGCGGGGGCAGGAGGCCGAGTGCTGTGTGACCTCCGGCAGCTCTGAGGCCTCTCTGTGCTGGGGTCGCCTCCTGCCCACCTGGGGTGGGGCCAAGGCCACCAGCCCGTCGCCCCCTTCCGGCCTCTGTGGGCACGGCACCCACGTGCACAGACACACCAAAGAATAAAAATGGATCTTTTGTAAGAGCATCTTCAGGGTGCGAGTTTGGGGCCGTGCAGCCAGCTTAGCCCTCGCAGGATCCGAACATCTCCCCACGTCGGTGACGTCCAGAAACCCCCGGACATAGCCGAGGGGGGGTGCGGGGGTGCGGGGGGTGGGGGGGGGACGTGGTCGCAGCTCCATTGCCCGGCGCAGAGTAGGCTTGCAGCTGAAAGGCCGCAGAAACCTGTCCAGTTGCCTCTAGGGGTGGAGAAGGCTGGATTGTTCTGAAGTGACGGGTCTGCGGCCCAGAGAGGCCAAGCTGCTTGTCTGAGGTCGCACAGCGAGGGCGCAAAGCTCCAGGTGGCTGGGGAGGGAGGCGGAGGCGGGGAGGGCTCTGAGCCGAGGGGCGGCCGGACTGTGGTGTGAGGGGCAGGGCTCAAGTCAGACAGAGACCGGGCAAAGGGCAAACGAAGTGGGAGGACTTAGTCCAGCACTCAGCGTGCACTCAGAACAGCACTTGGGACAGGCAGGCTGGGTAGGAAGCTCTGGGCTGCAGGGCGCTGACCAAAGGCCACTCAGCAGGCAGACACCCCCCTCCCCCAGCCTGTTCCCGCCCCCAGGGCTGCCAACCCCAGCTTGGTAGTTTCCAGACCCACCTCCCCGTCTGCAGCCAGGCCGATGCCAGCTGGGTGGGCGGCCCCCTGCCTCCGCTCGGGGTTCCTTCTGCCCCCCTCGCCTCCCTCGTATTCCCTCCGATGAGGGAGAGGGAGGGGGGGAAATTACACACACGAACATGTAGGAATTAGTTTAGGATCCGGGCCAAGAGCCACTTGCGCTTGGCCGGGCATTGTGGGTAATTCATCGCTCATCGCTGGAGAGGCCTGAGCGGCAGACAGCCGGGGGCTTTTGTTTGAGATTCTGCTGAATATATGATCTCACTCCCCGCCCAGGACCCCCACCCCGTCCTCAACCCCCCCAGAGCACCCCACCCCCATGTTCAGACCCCCAGGACCCCCACCCCCTCCTCAGCCCCCCAGGACCCCACCCCCATGTTCAGACCCCCAGGACCCCCACCCCGTCCTCAGCCCCCCAGGACCCCACCCTATCCTCAGCCCCCCAGGGGCCCCCACCCCGTCCTCAGACCCCCAGGGCCCCACCCCATCCTCAGACCCCCAGGGCCCCACCCCGTCCTCAGCCCCCCAGGGCCCCACCCCCATCCTCAGCCCCCCAGGGCCCCACCCCCATCCTCAGCCCCCCAGGACCCCCACCCCATCCTCAGACCCCCAGGGCCCCACCCCGTCCTCAGCCCCCCAGGACCCCCACCCCATCCTCAGACCCCCAGGGCCCCCACCCCATCCTCAGACCCCCCCAGGACCCCCACCCTGTCCTCAGACCCCCCAGGACCCCACCCCGTCCTCAGACCCCCCCCAGAGCACCCCACCCCATCCTCAGACCCCCCCCAGAGCACCCCACCCCATCCTCAGACCTCCATGGCCTCCACCCCGTCCTCAGTCCCCCAGAGCACCCCACCCCATCCTCAGACCTCCATGGCCTCCACCCCATCCTCAGTCCCCCAGGGGCCCCCACCCATCCTCAGACCCCCAGGGGCCCCCACCCTGGTCCTCAGGCCCTAAGGTCCCTCCAGAGAAACTGGACTCAGCATTCAGTGTCTCCCACCCCAAGGGCCCGTGTGGGATCCTGGGGTCTCAGGCTATCATCACCCTTGGTGTTCCCCACCTTGGTGGTTTTGGGGTTTTGTCGGTTTTACACAGTTTTTTGGTTTTTCAAGACAGGGTTTCTTTGTGTAGCCCAGGCTGGCCACAGAGATCCTCCTGCCTCAGCCTCCCACGCTGGGATTCGAGGTGTGGCCGCCATGCCCCGCCCCCAATCACTTTGTGTGACTTGTGACACCACGGTGTCGTCCCCCCATTCCTCCCCCACGTGTTGAGGCGTGGTCTCTGGGGTCACGGCCCACGCCTGGCTTCTTTGGTGGGCGCTGCTTTCCATCTCTGCCCATCCCTCCGGTGTGCTGTCTCCTGCCTGTAGCACCCCGTTTCCCTGCAGCGCGGACTGGGGGTTCGGATCACGTGAGCCCTGAGGCGCTGGAGGTCCCAGGAATGAGTTGTTTCTCTGGGGATGGAAGTGTCTTCTGAGTTTAGGGTTGGCCTTTTCTTTCTTGGCCTTGTCCTGTAGGCCAGGCTGGCCTCCAACTCCTGGCAATCCTCCTGCCTCAGCCTCCCGAGTGCTGGGCTGACAGGCATCTGCCACTACGGTGTCCTCGACGGCGTGTCCGTCTCCCCCCCCCCCCCCCCCCCCCCCCCCCCCCCCCCGCCACTGCCCTGCACTTATTTCTCTCACTTCCTTTGAAAACAGCTCCTGGCCTTTAATCCCAGCACTCAGGAGGCAGAGGCAGGAGCATCTCTGTGAGTTGGAGGCCAGCCTGGGCTACATGGTTAGTTCCAGGACTTCCTGGACTACATCGTGAGACCGTGAACCTAGAAAGAAAACAACCCCTTTAGGCTAACTGCAGCTGAGTAACCGCCCACACCACCCCTGCAGGCTGACCTCTCCGGCCTCACAGGTTCACCCTGGCGGATCTGCCACCAACCCCGCTGATGGACTCCGCGACTCTTCCTGTGGGGACCCCCGTGTTTTCTTAGGTCACTGCGGACAGGCTGTCAGTAGGCCCAAGGGAGCGTGCCTTCCCTCAGAGCCCGGTATACAGCAAGCACTCTATAAATGCTCATCATGATGGGGCGTGATTGTTGTTGACCCGCCGAACACTGCCCCTGGGTCTCGCCCCTCCCCCGCCCTCTTCTGATCGCCGTCCCAGCCACAGGTCTCAGGACATCACCGTTCCTCCCTCTTCACGGAGGACATTCCCTGGGATATCTGAGTCTTGTCTCAGTTTCCCTAATCTTCATAGATCTTGAAGGTATAAAATTCAATCCCAGCCGCCAAATAGCCGAGGCTCCCCCGCATGCACCAGTGGAGGAAACTGAGGCCAGCTTGCTCAAGGCTCCAGAGATGCCCCCTTCCAGTCGGGCTGTCGGGGGGAGGGGGCTGCAGGACTGCAGTGCCCTTCCCCCCAACAGGCGCTGGGGCTGCTGGGCCACAGTGGTGTCACTGGGGACCCCAGCTGCAGCATTGGGGACCTTCCAGCACCGCAAGCCTGGGGGTCTGTCGCCCTGGTGTATGCAGTTGGCGTCTAATGTGAACCTGTTTAAGGCAGAGCCACGTTGACACTGTCAGAAGAGCCCACGTGTGGCGGGGCTCTGTCTGGGCGACCCCACCAGTGCCCTGGTGCCGAGAGTGGGTGTGACATGTGTGAGGTGGCATGGTGTGCGCCAGCTCCGTGTCCTTGGCTTCTTGGCGAATGGGGAGTTTTGTGACCCTGTGGGGCCTGAATGACACAGCTAGGTTAGACGGTCGACAGCAGAGGAGGCCGCGAATCCTGAAATGGCACAAAAAAATAAAACCCAGGAATGGGTGATGGAGGGTGAGGGGGTGAGGAGGCCCCGGGGCAGAGGATGCAGCTGTGCCAAGGTTCTGGGGTAGGGAGGAGCCTGGCATGGTGGAGGAGCAGAGAGGGAGGAGGGAGGTAGGGAGGAGCAGAGAGGGAGGAGCAGAGAGGGAGGAGGGAGCAGAGAGGGAGGAGGGAGGCAGGGAGAAGCAGAGAGGGAGGAGGGAGGCAGAGAGGAGCAGCGTCACTGCGCCTAACCACACCTGAAAGCCTTTTGGATTTAGCCCAAAGGAAAGGAAACCCATGGTGCCCTCGGGTGGGCGGACCTGGCAGGTGACAATTGCTGGCAAGTAGCAGGGTGTGCCCCCCAGGCTGTGAGCATGGGTGGGGCAGGCGCCAGATCTAGTCGGCACACGCTCCTGCCCCAGGTCACACGTTCTGTGCTGGGCGGGGCAGCTGGGAGGAAGCCACATGGATGGACCGGTTCTTCAGAGGCCACTGCCCCAGGTGTGGTGTTGGGTGCTGATGGGATTGGGGTCGTGCCCCACCACAAGGGGCGATGTTGCCTGCGGACCCCACTTGGAAGCAGATTCAGATGCACAAGAACATCCCAGTGAGTCACCCCCTTGTCAGATGTCTTCGGCCCAGACCATGGGACCCGGGAACTCCATAGTGAACCTGGCCATGTGTGTCATGGGGCCCTCGACTACACTCGGGGACACACACTGGCACATGGTCGGGAAGATAAACCCCGATGTCAAATTAAGGTGTTACCAGGCGTGGTGGTTGAGGTCTGTTGTCCCAGCACTTGGAAAGCTGAGGCAGGAGGATTGCTGCAAGTTCAGCACCAGCCTGGGCTACATAGTGCATAGAACAGAACCCACTGCAGACATAGGCCAGAAGGAAGTAGTTGGCCTCAGGGCCTTTGCACTCTCTGTTCCACCCCACTGTAGTGCTGTTCCTCCTGTGGGATGGTTTTGTGTCTGACTCGGTGACTTCACCCAGGTTTAAACTCGAAAGTCACCTGGGGGACAGTGTCCGAGGGGACCCAGTGTCACCCAGCTCTGGAGCCTCCGGGTGCTTTTTCTGTCATGTCATGCCTGTGGTGGGGCTGCTCCTGGCCCAACCTTGTCCCCAGCAGCCCTGCATATAGTAGGTACTCGGTTTGTGTTCCCAGGAAGGACTGCTCATGGCCAGGAACAGTTTCTGCCCTGGCCCTGTGGATTCTGGGTAGCTTTTATTTCCCCCTTTTCTGCGGACGTCTGCGGATTTTTTCCTGCACGGGACTGTTTCATAATTAGAAGAAAAGTTATTTTGAAAAAACAAAAATTACCCCCCAACATCCCAGCTGCAGGAGCCGCTGACGCGATCCATCCCTGTGTCTGTTCCCCAAGGGTGGCTGCATCCTGGTGGCGATGGAGGATGTAGTGAGAACAGGTTCCGGAGCCCCTGGGGTCGGTGCTCAAGGACACCCCCTTGAGTGTTCACCTTTGAGGGGGCTGGATGCGGGCGCTGGTCTTTCCTACTCTCACTCCCCATAATAACCAGTGCCTGAAAACTCACTGGGGCTTTAGAGTCTACCCAGAATCCACCTGCCCTGTCTCCTGGACCAGCCTGTGTCCTCCATCCTGCGCACCTGACTGACCCCTAGTCTTATCCCTCCTGCCCACAGCTCTGTGGCTCCCACCTCCCTCAGGGTTAAAGCCCACAGGACCCTGCTCTGTGCCCTCCTGCTTCTCTGCCCTTTGCTCCAGCCACATGACAGGCTCAGTACTACCCAGGGCCTTTGCACGAGTCCGTCCTCTCTACTTGGAACATTCTTTTCCTGGCTACCCCTGGCCCGCCTTTCCATATGGATCCCATTCCCACACAGCCCCTCATTTATCCACATCGCTTATTCCCCACCCCAGGCGCCGTTTCCGGTCTGCCTCTTGGTCTCTGATGTGATTGGCTCTCTACAGTAGACTCAGAAACTTTGTTTTGCAGGAGACACCGATGTTGTGACAAGGACAGGAGTGAGGTGGCTCTCTGCTGAGAGCTTCCTGGGTGGCCCGCCCTGTCCTGATGCTGGCCGGGGTGGGGGGATGGCAAATCCCAGCTGCTCCCGTCTGAGGACCCCTCTGATATAGACACGGGTCCTGTGACCAGCTGATGATATATAGGGCTGTGAGCGCTGTGACAGGGTGCTTGGGGTTCCACAGATCGGGTTGCCCAGTAGAGAAGGACACCTGGCCCAGATTTCTCTGACTCCCATGGTGGTGGCTGTGTCCCAGCCCAGTGCGGTTACCATGGTGAAAAGGGGCGGGGTGTCAGTTCCATACCCTTGGCAAAAAAAAAAAAAAAAAAAAAAAAAAAAAAAAAAAAGACCCAGGCTGGCTGGGAGCGAGCCGCTAGCCCTTGGCTACTGTCCCCTGGGTGCTGGGCAGCCCAGAGGCTCCTCCCTATCCGCACCACTCAGCCCAAGGGGCTTGGGCAGGTAGACATCCTAGCGCGTGCTGTGGGTTGCCTGGGCCTTTGCATGCCTGGGCCCGGCCAGACAGGCTTATTGTTGATTTTGGAGACAGGCTGGCCTCACACTTGCTATATGGCCGATGGGGCAGGCATCTGGCCCGGGGTTGTCGTCTATAGGTCGCTGTGTCCTATACCAACTGGGTGGTAGGGGACTCCAGCCTTGCTGTGTCCCAGATGTATCAGAGGGCCTGTAAGTTCGTGGTGAGCCGTCCGGTTGTGTGTGGGTCGTCCTGCTCTTTGGGACACGGGGGAGGGGTGAGAGCACTGAGTCCCCTGCGCGGCCCCCAAGCCTCCGCCAGATCTGAAGCCAGATAGGCTGCGCGCGGAGGGTGTGGGAAGCAGCATCTGTTTCCAATCTGGCCCGCGGTTGGGCGGGAGCCTTGGCCACCAGGTCCCCACGTTACGGCCCCTAAGATCCCAGGGGAACCCAGGGTGCGGGGACCAGAGGTCTGGGCTGGCTTGGGGCTCCTGGACCACCTCTGACCCGGGCTGCATCTGTTGCTATGCCGACGGTGCCGCTGTGAACCGGGTCTGGGGTGTCAGTTAAGGCCATCCCCACTCTGAGACTCACGGGTCACTCTGCCTCACTTCTGGCCGGGGTCCCGCCCCCCTTCCCCCCCCCCAGGCCCTCAGGAGCCCGGGCGTGTGCTATAGCGGAGCCAGGCCTCCGGGAGCCACGCCTCTAACCCGGCTTTGTGGCAGAAAGCCACGCCTACCGAAAGCCCCGCCCCGTAGGGGCCCTACAATCCACGCCCCTAGTCCGGGAGAAGTCACGCCCCCAACCAGCCAGTTTCTCCCAGCGCCATCGGAATCTCCGCCCCTGGGAGGCCTTGGAGTCTCCTAAGCCCCGCCCCCAGACGCTCACCAGAAGCCCCGCCCCAGCCCTTCCCTCCTGCCTTTGCTCTCAGCCTGCCACAGCGAGGCTCCGCCCCCGATTAGCCTTCCTCTGAAGCCCCGCCCTCGGCCTTCCTCTACGAAGCCCCGCCCCCGGCCAGCCTCCTCAGAAGCCCCGCCCCAAGGCTCCCCCTTCCTGCTGAATCTGCCCTCAGTCTGCCACTGTGAGGCCCCGCCCCCTAGCCCGGTTTCCTCGGAAGCCCCGCCTCCTGCCTCCTCTCCTCGGAATCTCCGGGCCGCGCCCCCGCAGGCCAGGCTCCGCCCCCGGTCGGTCCGACCACTGCTCCGCTGCCTGCGCCAAGTCTCGGCGCTGCGCTGTGCCAGCGCGGACGGACGCGCGGACGGACGGACGGACGGTGTAGCGAGCGGCTCAGCCAGGACCTCGCAGCCGCGGTGAGTCGCTCGGGCGGGTCGTGTCCCCGCCCGGCCTTTGTCACCGTCCTGGACTCCCCCACAGAGCCTGGGGACCCCCGCGTCCCTGCGCGCCCGACTTCGGGAACGCTCGGCCGCGATCGGGGACGCTCGGCCGCGATCGGAGCCGCTCGGGTCCCCTCGGCCCCGCGCGCGCACCCGGCCCGCACCCCTCACTTGGCCGAGCTCGGGACCGTTATGCTCCGCGGTCCCCTCCCCCACCTGGGGGCGGAGCCCGGGGACCGTGGAGGGATCAGGAGGGGGAGGGGCGCTCGGAGCACAGAAACTTTCCCGCTCGCCGCGCCCCAGGGCTGCCTGCACCCTTGTGCACCTTGAGGGTCCTGAGACTCAAAGGGGCCCCGGCCACGCCCACCGTGCACCCTACGACTTCACTCCTGGGCCCCTCCTGCCCCCAGGTCCCCAGCAGACTTGCATCTCTGTCTCCTGTCCGCAGAGCTCTCCTCTGCACCCTCAGTTTCCCCTTCTAGAGCAAAGGGGTGTCGTGGATAAAGCGTCCAGCGAGGTTCGGGTATGCAGTAGTCGTCGATGTGTGTGCTGCGACTTTGGTTTTAGTTCTTGCCCGGGAGGAGTGGGGGCGGGGCTGGGAAAGTGTATTTGGGACAGTGCCTGACAGTGTCCACCTGGGGTGTCCAGGTTGGCAACCTGGAGGGATGCGGGCTGGGGTTTGATGCGGACTGGGGGAGGATGTGCAGCTTGCAAGGAACAGCATGGACAGCAGGACCGACTACGGCAAGGGATGGGTCATGGTGGATGTAGATGGGAGCCACGGAGGATTCTAGAGAGGACTTGAGACCCAGCCCTGATGGGGGGCGGGAGTTGGGGCTTGAAGGATGTGTTGTTGGGGCCATGTCTGAGAAGGGGGCATCTGGTAGAGGCCCAGCGCTCTGAATCGTGGGTAGTATGGAGAAACTGCAGGATGGGTGAAGGTCCCTGAGGGCCAAGCCAGCAGCCGGGAGGACCTTTCTCAGCAGCCAGGGACTGTCGGCTCCTCCAGCCCGGCCCTTTGGGGACAGCAACCCCCTCCTCAGCCTCAGTTTCCTTGACCAGTAGGTGTGATCGGCTGTTCTCTGGGGTGGGGCTTGGAGCTCAGGCGGCTCCCACCCATTCCTGGCCTTCATGTCCGCTCCTCAATAGATCCCTACTAATTAGAGCGGGTTCTGGGCAGGGGAGGGGTGGGACAGGCCTGAGGCACTAGTTGACTAGAGAAGTGGTGCCCTGTGGGGACTTTGCCTCCTGGCCAAGCGGGTTCCACTGCACAACCCTCTTGGCTGACACCCCAATGATGGGGGGACACGCCCCCACACCCTGGTATCTCTGAGCTCCCTTCCAGGGTCACCCAGGGAAGGGGCTTGAGAGTCATGGGACTGTCCGGGGGCTCCAGCTTCCTGTGTTCCCCAGGGCTGGGAGAGGCGTGTCTAGGCTCCAGGAGACGCCCCTTGTGCGGGTGACCCAGAGCCTGTGTGTCACCCAGCCTGGGTTATAATCACCCTTTTATGCTCCCGGGCCGCGTGGGCACACAAAGTCGGCTCCAGGCCCGCGTGACCTGCAGCCTGCTGCCTGCTCTTTCCCTGAGGTGCGGTGTGGGAGCCCCAGAGCTGGCTGGCTAGCAAGACTCAGTCCAGACTCCTCCCAAGCTCACACCCCAGCTGAGGCAGCCTGGGGGAGCTCTACTGCCTCCCTGAGCCTCAGTCTCCCCTTCTGTAAAACGCAGGTGGGACCTGCCTCTAGCCAGCTTTTGAGAACAGTGAAGTTCTTGACTAATGGCTAGATGGGTGGCCAGGACCTCAGTTTCCCCAGCTGATAATGATGGATCACATTACATCCAGCTGTGTACAAAGGCCCTGGGGCATGGTGGACCAACTTGGGGTGACACAGTGTCCTCCCCCCCCCAAAGCCTTCAAGAAGGAATGAGGTGTCACACACCCTGGAACTTTCAATATGCGTGGGGATGGTGTGGGGACTTCCCTCAGTTGCTCTTTTCTGCCTCCACCCCACATCACATCAGGTCTCAAGGTGGATGTAGGGGCGCCCTCCCATCCCCTCCAGCCTGTGTCCCCATGTGGCACAAAGCTGGGACCCTGAGAGGCCAGAGTAATGCCACCTTGGGGAACATCCCCTATACATGCCCTATCTGGGGTGTTAACCTTGGGACCTCCCGGGATTTGAGTTTGGTTGGTTCCTCAGTTTCCCCCAGAGGCTCTCCTAGGGCTTGTCCGAGTGGCCTGGGCAGCCTGTCCCGGGCTGGCATGGCTCTCCTTCCCGAGTGTCTGGGGCCTCATCTGCCCTCCTGGTTGCCAGTAGATTGAGTCAGTGGGTGGTGTGCGGTCTGACCGTGCGGACCTGTGGGTGGACTGCTGCCACCATGGGGGCAGGGGCATAGCTCTGAGGGCTGTGTTTGGTGAGAAGGGGCCTGGTGGAGGACACCCAGCAAGCCTCATCCCAGCACCCTTGAAGGGGATACTGACCCTGACCATATGTCTGATAGTTGTGGCCCTACTTTGTGCATCCCACTGTGGTCCTGGGTCCTGCTCCCATGGACCTCTGCATATTAGGCTTGTGGTCTGACTGTGTGGAATCGGACTGGGTATGGAAGTGAGGGCATCCTCATCATGGCAGCCTGACTAAGTGAATGTCAGGGTCTGATGTCTCTGGTGTATCGCGGCCCGCCCACCATCTGACTGTGTTCCCTGGGTCTGCTTGCAGCCTGACTGTGTGCCTAAGTGTGTCTACTGTCCGACTGGCCATGTGTACGTCTGTGTGACTGTGGTCTGACTGTGTGCCCTCTCCCATCCATCCTGGCTTACACTAGGCCGTGAACTGGCCACTGCAGGCCCTGCCCTCTCCTGGAGATGGGTGAGGTAACCACAGCTGGGTATTTTGGGAGACACAATCACAGGGCCACCCTGTCATTATGTGCCTCTCTCCTCCCAAGGCCACAGCCTGGGCCTTCCTGGGGTGTGGTGGTCACACTATCTGGCCTCTCCTTGGCCTTTCTCCCCCACTGCCTTAGCTTGAGGCCAAGTGTGAATGAACTTCACGACATGGGAGAGCAGCTGGTCTTGGGTTTGAGGTGTGCCCGAGGGATGCTGTACCCAAGAACTTAGGTCTTTATAGGTGGGTGGGCTGGAGACTGGCACCCGTGTGGGATGCTGGGTAAATACCATGGAACCATATCTGTCATTTCCGGACTGGACAGTGGACTGGCTTGATGAAATGGGACTCCCCCGGTGGGGGAGAGGCAGCATCAGCTGCCCTGGGGGCCCTAGGAGCAGTGGCTGGGCAGGGTAGGGGGTGTAGAGACAGGTAGGGGTTCAGCTGGGGGTTGGAGACAGCCCACACTAGCCTCTAGAAGCCAGAAGGTCAAGGTCCAAGCTTGGCAGGTCCATTGTCGGGTGGGGCCCAGTGTGTGGGTGGACGTGCCCACAGGGCCCTGGCTTCCACCCCAGCACCAGGGAACTGGGAAGCTGGAGGTGGAAGGGTCGGGAGTTCAAGGTCATTGGCTGCATAGCAAGTTGGAGGCCAGCCTGGGCTACAGGAGATGCTGTCTCTAGAAATTGTGTGCCCACCCAGAACAGGGCAGTGATCCCATCTAGACCCCACATGTGGGTCTCTGGGTGTGGCTCCCTCTCCCAGAGCCACCTGCAGGGAATCCCTGGGTTCCCACTCCACACTCACTGCTGCTCTGTTGTCTCCACAGACGCTGCCCCTCTGGACACCTCCGCTTGAGGCCTCTCCGTGAGGGACGGGGGGTGGGGCGCCGTCCCCCGCCAGGGCGGAGGCCGGAGGCCACTGCCAAACATGGCGCCCACCTGGAGTCCCAGTGTGGCGTCTGTGGTGGGTCCCATGGGGCTCTTCCTCATACTGCTGGCCAGAGGATGCACCGCCGAGGGTAAGAGGCTGGGGCGGGGTGGACCTGGCTGGGTGTCTGTTCCAGGGTGTGTGTGCATGCAGCTCCCCAGCCCAGGACTTCTTGATGTAGCCCAAACAGAACCTCCATGGTCGAGGAAGAGGCTTGGTGCCTGGATGTGTGAAAGGCCTTATGCAGCAGAGGTGGCAGTGACCCTCAGTCGCTGGCCCAGTGTCCACTGCTCCAGTGTCAGGTCAGGTCCGACCAGGAGGAGCTGAGACAGGCTTTTCGGAGACAGGGCTTGGGGGCCAGGGTTTTGGAGGTATGTAAGAGTCTGATGACACTCTTGGTGGAGTTGACTGACCATGGAAAAGTCTGGAAATAAAAAATGTTGATGGGTCTAGAGTGGTGGCACATGCCTTTAATCCCAGAATTTAGGAGGGAGGTAGAGGCAGGTAGATCTCTGAGTTTGAGGTCAGTCAGCCCTGGCTGATTAGTGAGACCTTGTCTAAAAAAAAAAAAAAAAAACCCAAAAGGGGCTGGAGAGATAGTTCAGCGGTTAGAGCACTGACTGCTCTTCCAGAGGACCCCAGTTCAATTCCCTGGCAGCTTACAACCATCTGTGACTCCCATTCCAGGGGATCTGATGCACCCTTCTGGCTTCCAAGGGCGCTGCGTGTGCACACACAAATAAGTCTTTCAAAGTACTGGTATACGTTAGACAAAGTCGGCATCTCATTTTACTTATTGTTAAGACGTATGCAGGGCCTCAGTGTGGACTTGACACCAAGATCCATCATCATGTAGGAGACCCCTACCCAAGTGACCTTGGAGGGTTAGGGCAGGCCAGACCACTCTCCTCGTAGGAAGTAGGGAGTGGCAGAGCAGTGAGGCAGTTGTAGAGGATGGGGCACTGGGGACCCAGACAGCTGGTCCGGGAGGTGTGAGGAAGGCCTTGGTCCTGGACAGGAGAACCAGCCTGGGCTTGGGTGCTTGTTCTGTGGCCGATGTGTGAAAATGCAAGCCAGGTCTGGTCTCTGAGGCTGTGCTGTCCGAGCCCAGAACATGGGTCTGTCCAGCTGGAAGCCCTTCGCCTTGAGCCTGGATGGTCACAGGCACCGAGGCCGGCGCCAAAGTATTCAGTGGGCTCAGATGGTCATTTCTGACAGAGAAATGGCTCTGGGTCCAGGGGACTGTCCCAGGCTGGCGGGTGGGGGTGCGGGGGTTGGATCTAGGGCAGATGTCCTGTCCCTAGCCCTGATTCTCACATAAGCAGAAATAGAAAAGCTGAGCCTCTATAACATTCAACCTCCTGTGTGGACTTCAGTCCCTCTGGTGATGGGGCTGGGGGAGCATGGCCCCCTTTATATAGGAGTTGCTGTCTCAGACATGGAGACCTGTGGGGCTGGGTTAGACCCTTGCTCTGCCCAGCATGAGCTGGGGGCCGGGAAGGTTGTGTGTCCCCTCTGGGCCTCTGCACAAATGAGTGTGAGAATCACTGTGAGCCCATCCAGGCCCTGTGCCGAGGGGACTCAGTCCCTCCGAGCTGTGGATCTGCCCTCACAGGCCCAAGGTGGTTTTCCTTTTTGGAAAACAAGCAGAGATGGCATGAACCCACCAGATCCTGTCTACCGCAGCGGTGGAGCAGGTTCTGCAGGGTTGGCTTAGCGCCCAGGGCTGGACGGACCGACAGATGTCCACTCAGCACCAGGGTCAGAAGGCAGAGGGTCAGGGACTCACGTTCTTAGAGGTCACCTTAGGGGTCACAGAAAGAAAGAGAGGTGCTGTGGGGACTTGGGCTCACCAAAAGGGGTCAGTAGCAGGGAACAGTTCCACAGGGCTGGCTGGATTGGAGGACGTGAGGGGTGTCCACCTCTGAGGGGCCGATCTGACCCAGCTGGGGTGACTCTCCCCACAGCCTTGGATAAAGACATGTGACCCCAGGTCATTCCTGTGGGCATCAGAGGACAGGCCCCATCTCAGGGCTTGGACCAGACCTGACGTGGGCTGAGGGGAAGCAGAGACCTGGGTTGTCATTTCTGAGTTCTCTGGGGATCCTTGTGGAAACCCATTAGTATCCCTAAATCTGTAGCAGGGGGACACACGCAGCAGTCTGGACACTGGGGGCTGCGCGTTCGGAGTCCACGTGGCAACCATTCCTGTTGATCGCTCCGTGTGACCCGTGGACAGAAGGGACCCGAGAGGCCAGTGTACTCCCTCGACAGTCCTGGCTCACTCGGAACGCCTTTCCCAGTTCCCCTTTGGTTGGGTGCTTATGTTATGTCCCCAGCTTTGAGTTGGGGACTTCGGGGAGGAGGTTGCAGCCCAGCTGTGATTGATGCACTGTATCCAGTCCTGGGCGATGCTGGGCTGCTACCAAACAGCCAATGAAAGGGAAGCCTGGCAGAGAGTCTTCGCGCCTCAGACCCCCAGGCGAGCATCAGAGCAACATGGGCCTGGGGAGTGTGTGCTGGGTGGGTCCGCTTGAGGCCCTCTGGATGGAAGGCCAAGCCCCTCCCCAGGCCTGTGCCCCTGGCTCACGCCACTCTCTGGGGCCCTGGGTTCTAATCCTGACTCTGGTCATCTTTACATTTCTTTTTGGTTATCGTTTACATATTAATTACTGTGTGTGCATGGGCTTGCCCAGGCACGTGACCTGGAGTGGGAGGGCTTGGTGGCCCGCCAGTGCCTTAGTTTCTCACGAGTCCCATTAAAGAATTAGGGGACGTTTTGTTTCTTTTGGGGGTGAGTCCAGGTGTAAAAGGTCATCACTGAGGTGACTCTCAGGTCTCCGAAGGGCCGCGTGTGCTCGCTCGTGTGTGCGCGTGTGTGCATGTGGGAGGCCCGGCCCCGAGCCCTCAGACCTCCCCTCTCTTGCTGAACCCCCAGAGCCACCCAGGTTTATCAAAGAGCCCAAGGACCAGATCGGTGTGTCGGGAGGCGTGGCCTCCTTCGTATGCCAGGCCACAGGCGATCCCAAGCCACGGGTGACCTGGAACAAGAAGGGCAAGAAAGTGAACTCCCAGCGGTTCGAGGTGAGCTGGGGCTGGGGTGGGGGTGCCCTCTGCCCAGCACACCCCTCCAGGTGGGGCCAGTGGCTGAACCTTGGGGTGCCACAAGGTGGCCACAGCTCCCATCCTGCACTCCCTGGCACCACAGAGTTCCCTAGTCCACCACTCCGTGCTGTGTGTCCTCAAGCAAGGCCTTGCCTTTTCTGAGTCTAAACTCACACCCCCACCTGGGAGGAAAATTCGCACAGCTGAGTACACACGCGACCACGCGGCCACGCCCTGTAATCGGTGTAGAGTATGTGGGCTTCAGGCTCAGCTCCATCCAGGTGCTTAGCGTGGTCCTGTGGGCATCTCTTGGCTCCTTTTCTTTAACTGTGACTGATCCTGGGTGGTGTCTTATGTGCACACTCGCGTGTCCCCCCAGCACACACGTGACACCCATCGCTGATGGATACCATGTGTCTGAGGCGGCTACTGTCCCCACCCTAGCAGCACAGTCCTGCTGGGATGGAACCCGCCCCGGGCCCACCTCACTGCTCACCTGTCCCGGTCCCTGTGTGTGTCCCCCATTGTGTGTCCCTGTCCTACGTCCCGACCCTCCCTCCCCGCAGACCATTGACTTTGATGAGAGCTCTGGGGCGGTGCTGAGGATCCAGCCACTGCGGACGCCCCGGGATGAGAACGTGTATGAGTGCGTGGCCCAGAACTCAGTGGGAGAAATCACTGTTCATGCGAAGCTGACCGTCCTCCGAGGTACTGGCCCCCGGGCGCACAGTCCCCGAGCCTGGAACCCTCCTCGTTGCCTGTTGCTTTGTTCTTTAAGGACTTGGGTTTGTCCGCCCCCAACACTGCCCACCCCTGTAGTTTGTGTGGTTTAAATGTTTGCACTTGGTGGGTTTCAGGCTCCGCTTGATCTAGGTGCTCAGTTAGTGCTGTCTAGTGTCTGTCCCTGTGTCTCCTGTGACCTTCTGTCCCCAGGTAGCTTGGGTCAGAAGCAGATAGCCATGGTTGGTCTCACATCCACCTGGAGCCACCAGTGGGCCAGCCCCCACAGAAGAACTTAGCAAAGGGTGGGTCCCCCAAAGGCAGGATGGAACAAGCCCAACAGCCTGAGCCCCAGACACCCTGTGCCCTGGCTCATTCTAAGGGACACTGAGATGTCCCTTAGACACTGGCACCAGACACCAGTTCAGAATCCAAGGCAGCCGCTTTGGATCTGTGTAACCCGGGCCGGGTTAGTGAACCTGTCAGAACTGGGGTGTCTGTCCCTTAGGGGCATTGCATTGTGGCCATGAGCGTCTGCCCTGGGCATTGCAGGTCCCCAGGGGCTCTCTTGTGAAGCTGGGACACGGGGCCAGTCGCATTGGTGAGAGCTCTGAGCCACCCCAGGGCACTGTGCTATCGGGGGATTCCGTCATTTCTAACAAGGGGCCCCACAGTGCGCTCTGTGACCGCCAGAGCCTCTGTGGGCAGGGGCGGAGCTGGGCAGAGTCCACACACCCCAGGGCCCCTCCTCTCCCTTCTCTCTTTGGGATATTTTTTGCCTTGACCTTTCCCGGCACAGACTCGGCAGCCAGCCTCCTGCTGCCCCGTGCCAGCCCCATTGTCAACACTCCCAGAGTTGGGACTCACTCTGCATCCATCACGCACAGATCACTGGGAGTCTGGAAAGATTCTCCAGCCCCCTCAAGCCTCAGACACCTCCCTTTGTTCTTTGACCATTGCCTACTCCCCCCACTGAGGAGGCCCCGGGACAGACACCCTCCCCCTCCCCGGCCCTCCCTGGCAAGCTCAAGCTATGTCTCCTGCCCCCTGTGGGCTGCTAGAGCCAAAGCCATGGCGCCTGCCTCCCTCCTTCCTTCCTCTCCATCTAATGATGACCCAGGGTGTGGCGTGTGGGGACACCAGGAAGTGGCCCTCCCCAGCTCTGAACCGCAGCTGGCTGCTGCAGTGCGCGTACACGCACGGGACCCTTGGGGCCTGTCTGGAGCCTGCTGCCCCTTGGGTTGTGTTCCCTACCAGGACAGTGGCTTCTTGTTCACTTCTGTCCCCTGCTGCCTTCGTGGTGCCACCATCCACAGCACCCCAAGTGCTCCTGAGAATCCAGGCTTTTCCCTCCAAACACTTCCAACCACAAGCCAACCGGCTCCCGTGGCAAACACCAGTTTTGGTGTCATGGCCGGGACGTGCCACCGATGACAGGGCTGCCTGAGCGAGAGGCTGTGCCCGTCACACTGTTCACACAGCAGACGGTGCCCCAAGTTCTTGGTCCTTGGTTTATCCCATCTTTTTCTAACACAGTTAGGATCCCCCATGCTGGCTCTAGTGTCCTGTTGTCTGTGTGCAGCACGGGCCCCTTGCAGTGTCTCATCTCCACCTGCCATCGCCAGAGAGCCATGGCCCAGGCTGGTCTCAGGGGCATGCTGTTCTTTCCTCTCCGTCCTGGGTGACGGGGTGTCGGACTGGGATTCTGCAGTGACATGGTCATGTCCCAGTAACTGGGTTTGACATTCTGGAGGGGACGTTTGGGTTCTGAGAAGTTCTGGAAGGATCTAGAACAAGTCCCTCCGCTCCAGGGGACGTTTGGATGGAGGCAGGTGTAGGGGTTGAGTTGGGAGGAGGGGACTGCAGGGGTAGGAGGCCCGGGGACGGGTGATGGCTGCTCCAGCTGGGATGCTAAGGGGCTGGTGTGGGTGTCACCTCTCCACAACACCCAGTGTCCCCATCTCTAGCTGTCCTAGGAGCAGTGTTAGCCCAGGTTAGCCCAGGTCATAGGGAGCTGTAGCAGGTGATGGAGAGCCCTCTGTGCTGGACTGTCAGTCGAGCCCATGATCCTCCAGCTCTACCCACAGCAGCCATGGAGGTCTCGGGGGCATAAGCCAGAGAGGGAGGCGGGAGGGTGTTGGCTATGACTGCGGCCACCCAGGGCCCATCCTTAGGGCGTTTCCCACAGTAACCAGATTCCTGTCCCATTTTCTCCCTGTCTTCACACCCCCAGAGGACCAGCTGCCCCCCGGCTTCCCCAACATCGACATGGGCCCCCAGCTGAAGGTCGTGGAGCGCACGCGCACAGCCACCATGCTCTGTGCTGCCAGCGGGAACCCTGACCCCGAGATCACCTGGTTCAAGGACTTCCTGCCTGTGGACCCCAGTGCCAGTAATGGGCGCATCAAGCAGCTTCGATCAGGTGGGCACAGGTGGCCGACGGGACGCGGGTGCCATCAGGGGTAGCAGAGGGCCCACACCTGGGGCCTGGTGGGAATAGGCTGGTACACGGCATGGGTGGCCGTGACCCGAGGATGGGACGTGGTGCACATGGAGCTGGCTAGGAGCAGAGCTCAGGCCCAGCACTCAAACCCCAGGGCGCCACAGAGGCCCACATGGAGCAGGACTCTGGGACTCAGTAGCGTGCACTGTGCGTGAGGATGGCCGTAGCCAGTGGGTAACTGCAGAGCACTGGCCATGCAGGCAGGCAGGCAGGGGGATGGCATCCCAAGTCCTGTGTGTTAACAGGATGTGATCAGTCAAGGTAATGGGGAGCCATGGGGGGGGGGCATAGTGACAGAGAAGTCAGGTGCAGGGAGCCCAGGGGAGCTGGGTATGGCAATGACCAAGGGTTTGCAGCACCAGAGGAGATGGAGGGCCACAGAGGATCCTGGGAATGTCCTCGGTGCTGAAGGTGTCGGAACCAAGCAGTGTAGATGAGTGTCTGTCATGGTCTCAGCCAGTCTGGGGAGGCCTGGCATGGAGGCCAGGCCTGGGACTGGTGAGGCTGGGTGGTTCATGGTGATGTTTCAGCAGAGACCCCACTTGGCCCATTGACCAGTCTGTGTGTCGGTCTGGGGAACCATGTTCCCTGTCACTTGTCTGTCTGTGTGCGTGTGGCTCCCCCTGCCTCCCGTGTGTGGGCAAATTACAGGGACTGGGCCCTCCGCACACGAGTGTCCGCTGTCCCGAGTGTCGCCCGTGACCCCCTGTATCTTTTGGTCTCCCCAGCACCCCACGCCAACCTCTTCACATTCTCACTCTAATCCCCCCAGCATCTCCCTAGCAAGGTCGCCCCTTGTCCTCGGGAGGGCCACTCCGCCCTCCCGCCCCGAAGTCCCCTGAGATGGCTGCCCAATGGCAGCCGCAGTGATGTGCTCACAGCTCGGGGGAGCCCTCGTGCTCTCAGGTGTCTCCTGACCATCACCTGGCCACCGTCCAGGGGTGACAACTAAGCATTGTGTAAGCACACCACCCTGGGAGCTGTCCACACCCTGTGGTCCCTCCTCCCTTGTGCCCATGAGCAGCCAGATGCCCAGTGGCCGCCTTGTGACCTTCTTCTCTCTTCTCCTTCCTCTCTGTAACGCTCAGAAAGCTTTGGTAAGTCCTCACTTCTTTGCCACGCCAACCACTAACGGTCCTGCCACCCCTCTGCCCCCACACTAACAGCCACCGTGACAGTAACTGACCCACTGCGTGTGGCATGTGTACTAACGCCCTCTCCTGCCCCCCATGGCGGGCTGAAGACAGACCCCACCCATAAGGAAAAGAGGAAAAGCGCCACTGGACCCCAGGCTGGGGGACCTCACACCTCATGAGCCCCCGCTCCAAGCGGGTGGAGATGGGATTTAATGCCGAAGATGCTGTGTCTAACTGGAGCATTCATTCTGACACCAGCTGCCAGGCCAATTCCTGATAAAGTTATAGTGACTGACACACGCTGATACCCAGAACCATCACAGTAGAAGGGGAAAAGGAAACAGGGTTCCTTTTCCCCGTGGGAATCGCAGCTCCAGCTGTGCCCTGGCACCTCGGCCACTGTAGTCCACGCAAAGGTAGAATTCCGTGTGGCCGTTCCTGACTCACACCACACAATGGTTCCCATTGACTCCCACTGACAGTAGGTGGGGAGGCCTCTGTCTATATGGGGCATCATGGTTATGCACCTTTAACCCCAGCACTCAGGAGGCAGAGGCAGGAGGATTGCAGTGAGTCAGAGGCCAGCCTGGTCTACATGGTGAGTTCCGGGCCAGCCAGGGCTGCATAGCCCCTGTGTGGGGTGTGAAAGGGGTAGCAAGCACACAGAACAAGGAGGGTTTGGGGTGCACGTCCACAGCTCAGAAGGTGTGAGACATGGTGTCCAAGCCCTACTGCCTTCTGCCAAGAGGCCGCTGGCCCTGCTTGGCTTTGGCCCCAGGAAAGGAGCAGCATTAGAGGCCGCGTGGGCACTCCAGCCTGGAACCTCCTTTTCCCTGGGTGTGGCCGACCCACAGACGGCTTTTTCCTCTTTTCCTTCGGGATTGAAAGAGGCCACGACTCCCCTCCACCCTCTGCTCCCTTCCTACATCTCCCTCTCGGCCTTGGTGACACCTGTCCCCACGGCACCAGTGCCCAGCCCTCTAGCGCTAACTCCTGTCCCTCCCTGGTCACTAACAAGAATCCTGGGGTCCTGTCGCTACCCACCCCTCCCCATTTGGATTTCAAAGCAACTCCTTGCTGGAACCCCCAAAGTTACCTGAGGGAAGAGGCGCAGTCTCCCTGGGGGCGCACCCAGACCTTGGGAGGCCGCCTGCAGGAAGCACCCGCCCCGAAGTCCCCCAGCCCCAGCCTGGAGCCCTCAGGATCTGGCTGCAGCTACACTGCCCGGCAGAGGGACAGGTGTGGCTCCCGGCCCCACGGCCCCCTCTCCTGTGACATTCACCTGTGTCTCTCTGTTTCCCTTACAGAAAGCACCCCCATCAGAGGTAAGAGGTCTGCCCCTCACCAGCCAGCCCTCAGGTCTCACTAGCCCCCACCCGCCACACGGCTCCCCCACATCCCTCTGATGTTTGTGTCTGTCTGTGGTTTGGACTGAGTGTGACTGTAGGGGACCGTGTGGGCATCCAACTGCAGGGACAGGCACTGTCTCCAGTGTCCACCTGAACCCCTGCCCGCTGCAGAGTCCTCACACGCACAGCCATCTGCCATGAATTGCAAAAGGGCCTTCTGAGATTTAGGGGTGTTCAGACTGGAGGGATCAGAGAAAGGAATTCTCCAAAGATGGGTCTGATACCCTGCTTCCCCAGGGCACATGAACACAGACCCAGTGCTGACATACTGTGTTACTTCAAATAGGTTTCCTACCCTCTCTGGCCTCTGCAGTAGCCTTGAAGTCGGTAGGAAGCATTCTATGGTGGCCATCATCCACCACCACCCAAGAGAGAGGACATGGGTGTCTCTGGGCCCCATTACTACTGGGTACAGCTGTCAACAGAACCAGAGAATGTGAACAGGAAGTCTGGACCAGCAGGGTTTGGGAGCCCAGGGTTCCTGAACATGGCTGTTGCTGCATCGATCTCAGTAGGAGCTGAGATGCAGGCCTGTAATCCGACATACTGAGCCAGACTCTCTTGCCTTTGCTCTGCCGTAAATCAAGCATAGTGAGGCAGGCCTTTGTGGCAAGCGTGGCTGCCTCCACCTCACTTTCTGTTTTTAGTTTGTAAACGCCAAACTGTTTCACCGAGGCTGAGATTTCAAATGTCCCTATCTGCTGTGAAGGGGGAGTACCTGGCTTTAGCTTGTTTGAGATGTCCTTGGGGGAAGCGTGGCTTCCTTCAGAGCCCTGCGGGTGATCACAGCTCCCTCTTTGGGTCCTCGGTGTTGTTTGAGTTTCGTTTTTTGTTCGATTTTGGAACGAGGTCTCCGGTAGCCCAGGCTGGCCTGAGGAGCGTGCTGATCTTCCGCCTTGGGCATGAACCACCAGCCTGGCTCAGAGGGCTGGGACCTCAGATGTGGGTCGCCCTGGGCCCCAGGCCCTGGAGTGAGGAGTCTGGGGCTTATCAAGGTCTCTACGCTCCACGCGGGGCTTCAGACTTGAGATCTGACCCAAGCCACTGTGCGTGTGGCCCCATTACTTCACCCAGCAACTGTCGACCTCCGCCCTGAGGGACTGTTCCTTTCCACTGACCGGCAGCTGCCCTTGAGGGGAAAACCTGGGCCCACGGCCACCACATGCAAGTCTGGGTGGCCTGTTGGTCCACAAGAGGCTGGAGTGGCCTCTGTTTCCTCCCCATGACCCTGGGAGTGGCACCCCACCATGCTGTGCCCTGTGGAGCCCCTTCGTCGGTGGGCAGTACAGATGTGGCAGTGGGGGTGCTCGTTGGGCCCAGCCCCGACCCAGTGGTGTCAGTCATGGCCAAGGTCCCGTCCCCTGTCCCCGCAGGTGCCCTGCAGATTGAGAGCAGCGAGGAGACAGACCAGGGCAAGTACGAGTGTGTGGCCACCAACAGCGCAGGTGTGCGCTACTCATCACCCGCCAACCTCTACGTGCGAGGTAGGGAACTCCGCCAGGCAGAGGCAGGGACCCACTGTCCCACCCTGTCCCATCCCTGGGCTCACGGCCTCCCGGCTCCCCTGTCCTGTGCCGACCCGAGCAGGAAGGCCCTGACCCCATCCGCGGGGTCATTGGAATGATAGTCACCACACTTGGGGCCTCTGGGGGTCTCACTGATGGCAGGGTGGGTGGGAGCAGAGTGGGTTTGGGGGGCCGATCTCGGGCCTACAGGGCTGGGGGAGCCTGAGGGCCACCGCCCGCCCCCGCCACGTCCCCAACCCCCAAGTTGGCTTGTGTGGTGTGTGTGCCTCCTGTGTTCTGCTGGCATTGCTTCTCTGACCCTGTGGCCTCGTGGCTCCCTGCTTCCCTGCCCCGTCCAGTGTCCTCTAGTGAAGACTGTGGGGGTGGGGTTCCAGCTCTCCTCCCTCTGGTATCCCAGAACCCAGTGCTCGCTCTAGAAGGAGTATACCCAGACCGTGGGAGGCCAGGCCAGGGCTCACACCCCTGCCTGTGGCTTGGTGGCGAGACATGCTGCCCAGCCCTTGGGACCCCATGTGGGTCTCAGAATCCCAGGCTCGCTCAATTGTGGCTGGAAGCCTGGGGTCCTTGACAGCCGCCTCCCCATGCCTCCGCCCCCAGGAGGCTTCCCGCAGGACCCTTGGTGTGCCCTCCTCCATGTCCCACGGCTACACCGGGGACTCCCATCTGCTTGTATCAGTTGACCTGCTCACCTTCCTCCCCCAGCCTCAGTTTCCCTGCAGCGCCCCTGGCCTTCATCCCTTTCCACCCAGGGAGGCCGGCAGGCTGTCCCTCCCTCAGCCCTTGCCTTCCTCAGCCCCTAGTCAGCTCCTTTGGGTCCTGGCTGTGGGTTTTACATCTTGGCTCCAAGCAGGAGGCCGTGTGGAGGGAGGGTGCAAGTGGATGGGAGGGGGGCCAGTCTGATCTTCTGCCGCCCCGGCACCCGGTGAGTTGTGGTCCCTGCAGGACTCTAGTGACCGACCGGTCTTCATCTAACTTGTGTGTGTCTTCGTGGACACTGGGGATGGGGGGTTGTGAGTCTGGTAGGGTTCAGAAAAGAGGGGACGGCAGGGGTGGAGCGGGGAGGGTGGAGCCCTTAGTGAGGGTGTGAGGAGGGAGGAGGGCCCTGTGTGTCCCGGCCGCCCCGCCCTGGGGGCAGGTGAGGGTCGGGTGAGCTAGTCGGCCGCTGCTGGCTGTGCTCGGCGCTGAGCCAAGACAGGGAGCTTTATGTTCTTTTTTCTTTTTTGATTTTAATTTTTTTTGTTTTTTTGGTTTAAAGAGAAAAAAGCAAGCGATTGCAGCTTTAGCCGTGGGAAGTCCTCTTTTTACTCTCTGTATCTCCCCTATTTTTTCTCTTCTCCCCATGTCATTGTGCGCATCAAACCCCCTTTACATCCCTCAGAGCTTCGAGAAGGTTGGTGTGGTTTTTTTCTTTTTTACTTTCTTTACCCACATTTTTACATTCTGAAAAAATAATAATAATAACAGCTGACACGTGCTCACACACAAGAAGCACACGCAGACACCGCGCAGACACACGCACACACGCACACGGAAAACGAATAGCAAAACAGACGTAAAGTGGAATGAGGTACCGAGCCTAAAGCAAACAACCCAGAAAGACACACAGACGTAATGTCAGCCGCCGCCGGCGCGGCGGCTCACGCGATGCTTGCATTGTGGTCGCCTCTGCATCCCTTGGTAATGTTGTTGCTAAGTTTTTTGCACTCCTCGTCGTCATGGTAACTTGGGCCTGATGCATGCTGGGAGAATGTAAAAAAAATTTCTCTGCATGCCACTCCCGTCAGTTTGGTGGACCCCGGCCTTCTGTTGGAGTGTTTGTCCTGTTTGTTTTGTTTTCCTGGTTTCTTAATTTTCTTATTTTTTTAAACTTTTTTATAAGTTTCGTTTTGGGGGGATCGATTGCCCCCTCCTCCGCTCTGCCTCCCTTCACTGGACGCCCTTCTCCCCCAAAGCGATGTCTTTGGTTCTGTCTTGTTTTGTGCTGTTTGGTTTTGGTTTCCTTGGCCTGAGCTGTTGTGGTTGTTACCAAACGCATTGTGAGTTCAAAGCCAGTGTTCCTGTCCCAGCTGTCACCCAGAGGGCGGAAGGGGTCCCACAGCTGGGATGCTTTGATGAAAAGTGACCACGTAGGCACAACAGGACAGGGGGCAGGAGTGGGGGCGCCTGGGTCAACTGGCTCCTAGTTGACGTTGTCCGGTTCCCTCCGGGAGGCTGGCAGAAGGACATCCCCAAGGGCATTTCCCATCCTCCTGCCTCAGGATATTTAACACCCTGCTCTCCCAGAGAATACAGCCAGGGGCTGCCAGTGCCCGAGTTCTTCCCACTCAGTATTGGCCAACCCAGAAGAGAGTGGGTACTACAGCACCAGAGTCTCCAGCACTTGGCAGAAAGTGCAGAGTGTCACCGGCGGTGGCTTCATGCATGCCGGCTGGGCTCATCTAGAGCTGCCCATTGGGGGGCGGGGATGTAACGGACAGACTTTCGGAGAATGCCGGGCCAGCGAGCTTGTCTGCAGTGCGCCTCTGCCTCCAGGGCGGTGTTAGCCGCTGCTCCCGTCTCTAGGCTCTGGGTGCAACCACAGGTGTGCTGTCCCTCAGCGTGGTCACTTTCTGGTCACCCAAGCATCAGGGCTGTGGAATTCCCGAGAAGACCAGGGGCATTTGGGGCGTGGCCGCTCCCCCACTCTCTCTTTTCCTCCACTCCCTCCCTCCCCTTTTGTCTGCCCCTCCCTCTTTCTAAACTTTCTTTTCCTTCTCTCTCTTAGCTCTCTCTTGCTCTCTCTCGTTCTTCTGAGATCCACACATCCACTGTCTGTCCTATCCACAATAATAAAACCCCTTTCATGCCCAGTTCACTCTCCAGCTGAGGACCAAGCCCACCCACCCCCAGGTCACCCTCTCCTCCAGACTCCTCTCTGCCTCCAGCTTATTACATCTAAAGCTCTGTCAGCAAAGGTCTAGATGCCTCAGGGAGGGACATTGTTGCTCCTGCTCTCAGCCTGAGCCCTGGCAAAGCAGGTCCTGGTACACTGTACCCGGGTGACAGGGACCCCTGAGGGCCGCCTGGGGTTGGTGAGCAGTGCCGTCCAGCCCGAGGCAGGTGCTGATGTCCACATGTGTGACCTTGGCTGTTCATATGACTTCTTAGGGTTCCTGGTCCTCATGGGAACTATGAAGTTCCTGATTGCTTGCTGGCTCTAAGAGCCAACGGCGTCATGTGCCCTGGGTGGAGAAGAACCCAGGTACTCACAGGAGTTGAAAGGCAGGGAGGAAGGGACCCCCTCCAGCCGTAGGTGGTCAGGTGCCCCCCATGCCCTCTGTTTAAATGTGACAGCTTAAGGGACCGTGGTGAGACTTGCCTGGCTGCAGCCTGTGGGGGCAGCCTCAGAGAGCACCCCAGTGCAGAAGCAGCACATCCGCCAGCCTGGGACCTTGTGGTCTTTACTGGTGTTTTCCTCAGCCCTGTCCACTGCGGGCAGGCGGCTCCTCTGGGGCCAGTGATGTCATGGTCCCCTTGAGACTTTCTCTGAGGAAGTCCTGAGGCCCAAGGGGCAGAAAAGGGAGCCTGGAGAGACAAAGTCCCTGGCACAGAAGTACCCACCAGGAGAACAGCAGCTGGCCTCCGAGGCCTGCAGAGTGACACAGAGCCCCAGCCACCCTCCCCTAAGTGGCAGGCTCCGCTGCTGCTGAGGGAGCCCAGGAGCTGTCCAGTCCTTGACCTCTGAGGACTAAATGGCCAGAGCCCTATATACGACTATTTTTAAGTACACATTCTGCACCTCTCTGGGGTTTCCCTGAGGGAAGACAGTGCCAGGAGACAGACAGATGGCGTCATTGCAGGCTGTTCACATTTTCCTCATCAGTAATTTAAAGCTGTGAGCCTTTAACAGGTTCTCGGTTTAACCGAAAAAGATGGCACCCGTAGGCACCCATCGGAGTACAGCATTACTGAACCATGACGCACCTAACCAAGTGAATGGCCCTCCCCACCTGCTGCAGAGGGACAGCCTCCCACCTACAAGGGACTTGAGGTGGTGCGCATTCAGGCTACCCAGTCCCTGCTCGGCCCTCAGCTCTTGCAGGCTGACCTGCTCTGCTCCTGTTGCTCGGGGAGATGTGTTGGCCGTTGGCGAGGCTGCACCCATGTCCTGGAATTTGTCTTCTAAGTCCCTCCATTCCCAAAATGGGGCTAGAGATAATGGGGCCTGGAACTCCCCTCACTTCTCATGTCTCCCAGGTGCTTCTGTGGGGTCTGTTGGCCAGCTCCCCATTCTGACGGCCCCTGACCGGGGAGGTGAGGGTACACCATCCCCATCATCCTGTCGGGTCTCAGGGTGGGGAGACTCCAGCGGGGTCTGGTGGGGGGCGCAGGAGCTGCCCCACAGGAACACTGAGCACTGACTGACATGTGGCCTGCTGCCTGCCTCACCCCTGCATCTGTGTCCCTGTGGGCGGGGTGGGACGGACATTAGATTACACCTGGTCCTTGGGAGAAGCCACAGTGTCCCACAGCCACAGTGGTGGGTGGCGATGGGGAAGTCAATTGGCAAAAGTGTGAGGGAGCGAAGAGGCTGAGACTGTACCCCCACATGGGACGGCTGGGAAGTGATCTGTAGTGGAGTATAGACCCAACAGCCTGCCACAGCCACGGCTCAGATGCCACAGCCACGGCTCAGATGCCACAGCCACGGCTCAGATGCCACAGCCACGGCTCAGGGCCCTCTGGGCCTTCATGTGGCAGCTTCCTGCCAAGGGAGCTGGTGGCGGACAGGGAGGCAGGCTGGGAGGGCCTCAGGATCGTGAGGGGGGAGGGGGGAGGGAGATGGGCTCTGGGCTTGGGCCTCTGCCCCTCTGTCCAGGACAGGTGTAATCTAAGCTTAACTCCCCCGACCCTGGAGGCTGCACAAGTCCTCGGCACCCCACCCCCAGCTCCCATCCACATAGCCATTTTGGAGTTCAGAGAACCAGCCACGTTTTTCTCTCACCCCAAAATGCCCCATAGACCCCCCTCCCCCACCTGCAGCTTGCTCGATGTTAATCATGTGACACTGTCGGACCCCTTGCCTAGCGCCTCAACCAGATCACCTCACTGTTTTGAGTTTTCTTCCCCACTCATCCCTCCCGTCCCTGCCCACCCACCCTCAAACCCCCACTTTTAAGTTTTGGTTTCTGCCTCTCTTCCTGCCTGGGGGAGGGGCTGTCTCCTGGTTGCTTTGATGGTTTTTCAGTTGGTTTGATTTTTTTTTTTTTGCCATGTGAATCGGGGTTTGAAGCGACCATC
This sequence comes from Peromyscus californicus insignis, assembly GCF_007827085.1. NCBI lineage: Eukaryota > Metazoa > Chordata > Mammalia > Rodentia > Cricetidae > Peromyscus > Peromyscus californicus. The sequence continues at coordinate 50,188,516 of NW_026294492.1, forward strand.
CCCTCCTGACCTGCCACCACCATCCCCCACCCTGCCACCCAACCCTCCTGACCCCACTCGCCCACGCGGGTTCCCCCTGCTGGGACCCTCCCGGCTACTCGGTGACCAGAAGCGCTGGGGACCAGAGCCAGCTGGAGCGTGCCGAGGACCAAGGCTGGTGTTGCCCCTTATAACCCGCCTGGACCCTCCTTTCAGGTCGGTAATTTGGGGCGGGGGTCCCGCGGGGCCTGTCGGTCCCGTGGGCTCTGTGCCCACTTTATATCCTAATGTGCACCTCAAGCTGAGGGGTGGAGGAGCAAAGTGGGTGGGCGACGGCCCCGAACTGGGCAGAACACAGCATCAGCCATCACCCCCACGGGCGGAAAGGTGCACGGAGAGGGTAAGAGCCCTACAGCACCCTTCCCCGTAGACTCTGGCACACCAACCCACTTCCTGAAGGACATAGGAACCAACAAGGGGCCATGGAAGCCAGTGGGCAGCGTGTCGTGGATGCCCCAGACCCCTTTGCAGCCGATTGACGTGACCACCATGCAATGATGGGAGCTGTCAATTAACTGATAGTGGCTGGCTATTCAACTGAGAGCCACCAACCATTTAACTGGCAGTAGCTGGCCATCTGCCCTATAGCCATTGGCCGTTTAACCTATGGAGGCTGGCCATTTAACTGATAGCCACTGCCCATTCAGCTGACGGTGACTAGCCACATCAGGGACAGTGAACGTGTCCTTGTGTTCTTGTGGTCCTATCCAGCATTTAATGGCCGCAGTCACAGCCCTGGATGGAAACTCTATATTCAGGCTGCCTGTGGCTTCTGTATTCTGGAAGCTGGGGTCTTTTCCACACAGCAGTGCCCTCAACATAAACTAAGGTCGGGTCAGGAATGAGCAAGGCCTCTGGAACAGACATCTGCTCCTTTTTGAGGACAGAAGTGAGCCCTGTAAGCTCTGGGCTCTGCCTCTTTGGGGCTCCACACATTTGCATAGGAGCTGTCCACCAGTGGCCTCTTGAGTGTGACAGATATCCCTCAGCCAGGGCCCACGGCTCACTTAGCCGAGTGCTTTTGCCCTCTTCTGGGTCCCCAGTAAAGACGCACATTTAACAGAACCCAGATAGTGAGAAAGGGACATTCAGCTGTCCTTGCTGGTCATGTGCGAGTGGCGGAGAGCAGGCAGGGGGCTTTGAGGTTGGCAACCGCTCATTCTCATTAGCTTCGTCACCTCTCCGACCTGCTGTCTCCTCTGCAAACTGAGCTTGTTGAGTGGGATCCAATGAGGCAGGTGTGCAACGAAGATCTCCGGTTCCAGTGTCCGGCTCACAGGCACTTGTGAAGTGCACATCTGAGCTGAGGCTGAACCATTGCCTTGAGATGGGGGCCAGCCTGGGCTATAGAGCAAGACTCTGTCTCAACAGATAGCTGTTGACTGATTGACATAGCAGATAGGTAACAGCTGCTGGGGATGATCGATGGCAGCAATGAGTGATAATAGGTAACCGATTGAATCTCTTGTCACTGGGGGTCTGGACAACAACATTGGCAGCCACCTTCCTGGGTTGGGCGCCCTCGCGGGCTCTGTCCCCTCAGAGCCCGTTCCCTGCAGGTCACCTCTGCTGATACACGGGGGACTTAGACTGGTGGCGGCGGCGGCGGCGGCGGTGGAGGCCTCTGCCTCTGGGTTCTAGTGTACTGTGCCCTGAGCGAGGTTCAGGGGTCTAGAGAGATGGGGTTCTGGGTCTGGGTTGGTCTGCCCTGAGGAAGCCTTCAATGGGGGCTCTCGCCCCTCGGGTGCCTCACTGCCCAGCCGAGGACCCTGGGTGCTGGGTGGGGAGGCCGGATGCTGTGTTCTGCTGGTGGGGAGGGACCCGGGCATCTCCCTGGGGCAGCCACAGCCCTCCTCTGTTCAGACCCCGATTTTCAGCCCCACACCCATTCCATGTTTCTTCTTGCTTGGAGTGTTGTTCCTTTCAGGCACTTTTGTTTGGTCTTTAGATTTCTGTTTTTGCTTTTTTATGTTTTTTGAAATTTGTTACCTCCCCCACCGCCTCCTGGTTTTGGTTTGGACGTCAAATGCCGTTTTCTGTCCTGGATTAATTAGCCTCTCCACACTCATTCCCACTCATCCCGTTTCCATGACAACACAGCCTCGGCATCTCCCACCCTGAGCCTCGCTGTGGATGCTGGCAGCAGGTGGCCGGCTGGACCCCGGTGCCGCCACCCCTGCTCCTCACCCTCCACCCAGCCCTGTCGGAACGGTGCCCCCCATCCCTGCCCCGCCTCTCCCCTCCAGCCTGCATGGCCCCATGTCTTCCCTACCCCTCCCCTCCATCCCGTGTCCTCCATGACTCTGGACTTTTTGTGGGGCTACGTTTTCTGAAGGGCTCCAGCCCGCAGACCTTCACTCCCATCCCAGTGACACCCCTGTCTCTGTCTCCTTTGACTTCCACCTGGATTCTGGAAACAACTTGGGGTGTCCACCTGAAGGGCCAGGCTGGAAGGAATGGCACAGGCTGGCTTCTCCCCCTCAGTAGAGCAGGTTAACCCTTTAACAGCAGTTAATGGCAAGTGCCCTCAGGCTGTACCCCTAGAACTGTGTGACAGAGGCGTGGCGATGGCCTTCACGTGTCCTCCTAGGTTGGGACTCAGCTTGTCAGAGAGTCTTCACACACCTAAGGCCGCGCTTTCACTCCTTGACTTCTTTGGGCTCTGGCTGGGTGTCACTCCGAGCCTCACCCCTGGGGAGGAGGCTACTCTTTGAAGCCCGGGTCCCTGTGAGTGTCCCACACCCACCTCAGAACCCACCCAGCTTCCGAAAACGGAGCCCTGGAAATGTCCTGCTGCCTTCCAAGCCCAAGAGGCCCCTGCAGAAGGTGGCATCCATCCCCACCCTCTAAGGAACGCAGCGAACATGCCCTGTCCCCAACGTTCCAGCTCATCGGCTCCTTACTGTTAAGAATTCTCAATTATGAGTTATTATTAAATATCCTATTTATGGTTCTGCCAGGGCTGATGTGGTAATGTGGCCAGTCACATTGCGTCACATCTGCTAGAGTACCAGCAGCACTGAAGTGGGTCCTCCCTGTCTCTCTGTCCCTGTCCCCATCTCTCCTCCTCCTCTCTCTCTCTCTCTCTCTCTCTCTCTCTCTCTCTCTGCTCTCCCCCACCATCCTGAGATCCACACCCTCCTTTCATCGTCCCCTCTCCCTCCCTCCCTCCCTCCCTTCCTTCTTTCTATCTATCTATCTATCTTTCTATCTATCTATCTATCTATCTATCTATCTATCTTTCTATCTATCTATCTATCTATCTATCTATCTATCTATCTATCTATCTATCTATCTGTCTGTCTGTCTATCTCTTCTGCATGATGTTTGTGATTTTTGAGAGCTGCATCTATTGACGGAAACTTGTCCAATCCGACAGAAGCTTCAAGCTTTAGGAGGGTTTCTAACACCCCAAAACCACAAAAATTTCATTAGCATTTTTCTCATCTTTCCCTTGGGGATCGGATCAGAAGGCCACGGGGTTCCCTGGTCCTCTGCCCTCCCAGGCTCCGACCTTTCATGATCAGGTTCTGTCCTCATTCCCAGGAGGGTGGCAGGCCTCACCCCTGCGACTCCATTGTGTGTTCCCCAACCCCAGCACTTGGCACCAGAACCTTCTAGAACCTTCCATGGTAGTTGCCCCTTCTCAGGAGGCCTCCCGGGAGGCCTCCCTCTGGAGCCACATCTCTCCACAAAGATGAGAAACTGCCGATAAATTTTTGTGTGTACTTCTGTGCTGCGGCCAGCAACTGCTGGTCGGGGAAACCCTGTTGCTATGAGATAACGCTTCCTGTCTCACTCTGGTAGCTCTATATTGTTTGTGAAGTTCCTACCTTTGAAGTTTCCTTTGTGTTGGAATTTGTTTTTATAATTTGTTTGGTTTAATTTTTTCTGTTGTTGTTCTGTTTTCATTTTGGGGAATGAACGACCTGGGGACTGTAATGGCCCTGTTTATATTTAAATGGTTTTCTCCCCTTTCCCCCTTTTTTCTCTTTCCTCCTCCTCATCCTGTCCTTTCCTCACTCTCCTGCCAAAACCGCCGCCTGCCCCCCCAGTCCGCCGTGTGGCACCCCGCTTCTCCATCTTGCCCATGAGCCACGAGATCATGCCCGGTGGGAACGTGAATATCACCTGTGTGGCCGTGGGCTCTCCCATGCCCTACGTGAAGTGGATGCAGGGGGCCGAGGACCTGACGCCTGAGGATGACATGCCCGTGGGCCGGAATGTTCTAGAACTCACGGATGTGAAGGACTCAGCCAACTACACGTGTGTGGCCATGTCCAGCCTGGGTGTGATCGAGGCGGTAGCTCAGATCACTGTAAAATGTAAGTCGGGTCCACAGTGGGGGCGCGGTGGATGTGGCACATCCCTGACCCTGACACCAGGGTGGGCGGGGCTGAGAAGCTGCAGGTGTGCCTGGCTAGAGGGTGTGGGACTGATGCTGGGGATGATCCCAGGCCTTCAGAACTGAGGCAGGAGGATCGGAGGATTTGAGGCCAACTTGGGGCTGCACAGCAAGCGTGGAAACCCCAGGGTGAAGCTCTCAGTTTCCCAGCAGGGTCAGGTCTGGGAAGGGGACTGGTGAGGTGGGAGTCTGGAGGTTCAGACCCTGGGAGGAGGGCAGCCTGTGCCAAGACCCTGGACACGGGAGGGGACAGAGAATCCTCCTGGTGGCTTGAGTTCTCGTGAGAATCGGAGGCTAAACTTGAGGGCCTGTGAATCCCGGCCCTCCACTTAGATGAAATGAGGTGTTTTGAAGTGGTATCATGTTTGCTTGTATCTCACGGCTGTGCAGCATTGGGGCTGTACGGCTGTGGAATATCATTGAGGCTGTGCGGTAGAGCTGAATCCGAACACGGGGCAAGTGTGCAGTGAGCCTCAGTCACCGCAGGCCCATGGGTTGTGCCGAGGGTTGAATGTGTGACCACCAGGCCTTGTGGTGTGTGAGTTATAACAGTTGGGGGTAGAGGTGGGGGGGTGGAGAGATGGGTCAGAGGTTTAGAGCACTGCTTGCTCTTCCAGAGGTCCTGAGTTCAATTCCCAACAACCACATGGTGGCTCACAACCATCTGTAATGAGATCTGATGCCCTGGCCTGCAGGCATATATGTAGACAGAACACTGTCTTTACACATAATAAATAAGTAAATCTTAAAAAAAAAAAAGTGGGGGGAGGTTGGGGATTTAGCTCAGTGGTAGAGCGCTTGGCGCAAGGCCCTGGGTTCGGTCCTCAGCTCAAAAAAAAAAAAAAAAAGTTAGATATAAACCCCAGCTGGTGGGAAAACAGGTGGAGATGATGGGGGTGGGTGTCATGATGTGGGCCAAAGCCAGGGGAGGGCAGGAGCCACGTCTGTTTAGGGACAAAATTGTGGGGACAAAAGTGTGGAGTGGAACTCCTGAAAGAGTGAACCCCAGGGAGAAGGGCAATGCCGCACACAGCTCCTAACGGGGGACACCGCTCCTCTGTAAATGTCTTCTGTTTCCACAGACTGGGGGCAGGACAGGGTCTTACTGTGTAACCCAGGCTGGCCTGGAATTACCATCCTCCTGCCTCAGCCTCTCAAGTCCTGAGATGGCAGGTAAGCTCCACGACATATCCTGTAAATACTGTCCTGGTGGCCCATGCCCGCTACCCTGGCACTCAGGAGGTGAGGCAGGAGGGTCAGGGCAAAGCCATCCTCAGCTACATAGTGAGGTCAAGGCTAGCCTGGGCTACCTGAGGCCCTATAATTTTATTTTTTGAAGTAAATATCTTTTAACCTTACATTAACTTTTAGTTTCTACTGTGTCCTCTCTGACATGGTAGTGTGAAAGTCAGCCATTAACAGTGTTGTTATGCTCTAATAAAGCTTTACTTAAAACTTTGAACACCCCCCCCCAAAAAAAAAATGCCGGGCGGTGGTGGCGCACGCCTTTAATCCCAGCACTCGGGAGGCAGAGGCAGGCGGATCTCTGTGAGTTCGAGGCCAGCCTGGGCTACCAAGTGAGTCCCAGGAAAGGCACCAAAACTACACAGAGAAACCCTGTCTCGAAAAACCAAAAAAAAAAAAACTTTGAAAACATGAGTGACAAGATCGATGGGGGGGTTGTTAGGCTTGTGTATTTGCTGAAGACACTGAGGCTCAGATAGGTGTATGGTCTTGAGTCATCCTACCTCTCTCCTGCAGCTCTCCCCAAAGCCCCTGGGACTCCGGTGGTGACGGAAAACACCGCCACCAGTATCACGGTCACATGGGACTCAGGCAACCCCGACCCCGTGTCCTACTACGTAATTGAGTATAAGTCCAAAAGCCAGGATGGACCGTATCAGATCAAAGAGGACATCACCACCACACGTTACAGCATCGGTGGCCTGAGCCCCAATTCTGAGTATGAGATCTGGGTGTCGGCTGTCAACTCCATCGGCCAAGGTCCCCCCAGCGAGTCAGTGGTGACCCGCACAGGCGAGCAGGCCCCGGCCAGCGCTCCCAGGAATGTCCAGGCGCGCATGCTCAGCGCTACCACCATGATTGTGCAGTGGGAGGAGCCGGTGGAGCCTAATGGCCTGATCCGTGGCTACCGCGTCTACTACACCATGGAGCCCGAGCACCCGGTGGGCAATTGGCAGAAACACAATGTGGATGACAGTCTGCTGACCACCGTGGGCAGTCTGCTGGAGGACGAGACCTACACCGTACGCGTGCTCGCCTTTACCTCAGTGGGCGATGGGCCGCTGTCAGACCCCATCCAGGTCAAGACACAGCAGGGAGGTGAGGCCTGGGGAGCAGTCCCCACACACCTGCCATGGGTTTTGTGTTAGAGTCGAAAAGGACAGGATCTGAGCGCCCAGCCTCCTGAAGGCCGGCTCACCTGTCTGTCTCTAACTGCCCCCCCCCCCCAGTCACTGGGGAGGAGACCCCACACGCTGTCATCACAGTGTGTCCCTTTCTAGACATAAGGAATGCACAACTTGAACCCCACCACTGAGGGAGGGGGCAGAGGCAGGCAGGTCTGTGGGAGTTTGAGGCCAACCTGGTCTACCCAGCAAATGCCAGGCTAGCCTGGACTACACAGTGAGACTCTGTCAAAATAAAAAGAATGGGTGAAAATAAATGCCCAGCCCCAGGCAATTTCCATTTTTCCTGTCCTTGCAGTAATTAGAAAGGGTGGCAAGTCCCGAGCGGTGTTCCTCCCTGCTGGACGAGAAGGGTGGGGAGGTAACTCCAGGGCGTGGGCACTCCCAGGAGAGGACAAACAGTGGCTGGTTCTGGAAGCATCTGGAGCCGGGCAGGCAGCAGTGTCGGGAGCCTGGTTTGGGGTTGGAGTTCCCTGGTGAGTCAGGCAGCCCGTGGAGACTGGCCTTCCCCACCTTCCTCTCCCTCCGGTGTGCTCCCCCCAGTGCCTGGCCAGCCCATGAACCTGCGGGCAGAGGCCAAGTCAGAGACGAGCATCGGGCTCTCGTGGAGCGCACCACGGCAGGAGAGTGTCATTAAGTATGAACTGCTCTTCCGGGAGGGCGACCGCGGCCGAGAGGTACCTGGGCTGGGTGGGTGGGAGGGGACAGCTGGGGTGGGCAACCCACGCGGGCCTCCATGGCCTCTGGTCGGCACTGGCTCCTTACTCACCCCTGCCTCTCCGTCTCTCCTGTCCATTCTCTCTGCCCACCTCGCCTCTCTTCTGCGCGTGTCCCTCATCTCTGTCTCTTTCCCTCTCTGTCCCCCACTTCTCATGGACCTCTGTGTCTCCCTGCATCATCACTGTCCCCCCCCCCCCCGCCCCTGCGTCCCTCCATCCACTCCCACCCCATCCGTTCTCAGGTGGGCCGCACCTTTGACCCAACCACGACCTTTGTGGTGGAGGACCTCAAGCCCAACACGGAGTATGCGTTCCGGCTGGCGGCGCGCTCGCCGCAGGGCCTGGGCGCCTTCACCGCGGTCGTGCGCCAGCGCACGCTGCAGGCCAGTACGTGTCTCTTGGCACCTTGTCCTTGGGGAGGGGGGCCACAGTGGCCACTGACATGGCCGGAGCCCCTGGGTGGGGGCGGGGGTGCCTCCCGCCTGGCCTGCCTCAGCCTTGGCCATGTCTGCCTGCCGTGCCTCAGTTTCCCCAGAGCAGGGTGGATCTCCCCATGGAGGTGAGACCAGCACAGAGTGGCCACGCAGCCACTGGTTCCTCCTACTCTCCCTGGACATGGAACCAATCCTGTCCCCAGAATGTCCCTACAGGGCCCCAAGGCTGTCATCCCCGGAGGCCCAGGATGACTATCGGGTCCCCCTCAGCTCTTCTCATCTCATAGGGGACATGGCTCTCGAAGCCTCCAGACAGGGTCTCCTGTGGCCCAGTTGCTCAGAGCCATATCAGTTGGGGGGGCACGTGTGGCCCTGATACAGGGTCGTGGGTCCCTAAAGCAGTTTGCTGTGCCTGCCCAGTCCCCTGTCACAGATGAGTCACCTCTTACTAGGTTGCTGCCCCTGGGCCACATGGTGGCTCTGATGTCCCACTACCGTCCCACCACTCAGCTCAGCCCTCATGGCCCCCTTGGGGCTGCCTTGCCCTGCCTGCTCTGCTCAGCGTGGCCGGCATAGCGTCTGCCACCATGCCTCCTTGCACCTCCCCTGCCCTCTCAGCCAGTCACATGTGGCCACCAAATGTGGTTCCAGAAGCTTCTGCACTGCGGTGTCCCTCACCCCCATGTGTGTACACGTGGTCTCGGGTCCCTCAAGGGTGATGTAGACTTGGGCCAGGGTTTCTCTGAGGGCATGGGCCACGGAGACCCGGTCCCCCTGCCAGCCTGCCCCCCTACCCCCTCGCTGAGCCCCAGGTGGCTCTGAGGTGGTGGTTGCCAGGTGGAGGTCAGTGAGGGTGGCCTGTGGCCTGGAGCCACCGAGCGGCCGGTAGAGGTGGCCCACAGGTGAGTATCAGCCGGTCTCAAGCGACTCACAAACACAGCCCACCCTGCGTGTCCCCTGTCTGCCCTGGGCCACACACGTGGCCCAGAGGAACCTCCAAAGAACCCCGACTGGATACCATACAAGCTTGTCCAGCTCTGGCACATGTCCCCTCCTGAGACACCATGCAGGTTGGGCTGGATTGTGAAGGTCGTGACCTCCGAGGTCACCCAGAAAGCGTCTTCGGCCCAGCCATGTGCGGTCCAGGGCGGCCCAGGACAGGGAGTGGGGGAGCAAGCTCCCCACTTCTCACCCCAAGACCCAGGGCCAGGCGTGTCCCCGGGGCTGTGGGCTCATTAGGCCCTGTCAAGGGTAGGTGCAGGTCTGCCTGCTGGCCACTGCGGGTGTCCCCAGACCCCGCCGTTCCCCGCCAGCCGGGAGCTACAGAGTGGCTCTCCCGGCCACGGGCCACCAAGAGCTCATAGCCTTGTACCCGGCGCCGTTCCCTCTCGTAAGAAAGTCTGTTAAGTTAGCGCTTGAAGAAGTGGAAGGTAGGTAAAGACCAGGCGTCTCTGCGAGGCGTCTGTCTGTCTGTCTGTCTGTCTTTTATGGTTTTTTCCATCATCGCCACCATCAATCACCCTCACTTCTTGTTTTGTTATTTCGGTTTGGTTTTATCACCTTATCTTCCTCCTGTCCGCAGCGGAAGCACCCTTCCAGCACATCCCCCAGTGGCTTATTTCGTTTCCATCACCCCTGCTTGACCCCGGGCACTTTGGATTGGGGTGACTGGTCAAGAAATGGACCCTACTCCATCCCATGGCTACTGTCCAGTGTTCAGGAAGGGGAGCTGGAGGTCATTCCCGGGCCCACAGCAGCCACCGTCTTTGAGGACGAAGCTGTGGTTGACTCTAGGTCCTAGCCTGGAAGGTCAGGGATGCACGCAGCATCACTGACTAGATGCCGGACTTAGGTATGGCAGGTGACCCGCCCAGCGAGCCAGAGCAGAATGCCTGCAGGTGCAGGTCCGTGAGCCTCCTGTCTGCCAGCTGCACAGGCTCAAGGCCAGACCACCATAACTGACAGCTGAGCCTCAATCTGAGCCTGCTGTGTGTATGGGCTCTGAGTCGGTACCTGCTCTTTCTGAGACTGTTTCACCGCCTGCAAAATGAGATCTGCCCCTGGGTTTCCAGGAGGATTCAGAGCTAATGCATAAGTACACAGAGTGGAGTCTGACACCTAGTAGGTGTACAGCCAATCCCAGCAGCCAGATCAGTGGGCTCTGGAGCTGGGTTTCCTGTCTGTGGCCTGAGGCAGGGTTCAGGAGTGATGACTGAGTGTCTGTGGGTCCTGTGTAGGAGCCTCCCCTATGTCCAGCAGACCAGGCCACAGAGAGCCAGTGTCAGGACCCATTTCAAGCCCCAAAAAGGCATCGGGTGCTGGGTGCACAGTAGGTACATGGCATATATTATCAATAATTTCCACAGTTTAGCCTCTGGCCCATAGTAGCGCTACAAATGTTCCCCCAGGGCCCTTGATGTATACAGTAGGCATGCCATTGAGAGCAAAGTCCTGGTGTCCCGCCCAACAGATAGTGGGTACTCCTCAGGGTTATCTGAAGTTTAACTACAGATCAGGACATAATCAAAAGGAAAGCCATCGACCATTGGAGACCAGCTAAATCCGATGCTGGACACACAGTCGGTCCCTAGCACATAGGGCTCTGACAGTTCTACAGGCCTCTTTTTGTACACAGTAAGCACTTAGGCCCACTTGCTGTAAGGAAGTTGGCTTGGTGTTTGGCACACAGCAGGTGCTCACATCTGTACCTTGTTAGTCTGAAAAGGGACTTTATGGCTCAGGGTTTGCTCAGAATAGTTCCTGCCAAGATCCTGGCGCTGCGACCATTCTAGTGTCGGATCATGACACCTGACACACAGTAGGTGCTTCCTATGTGGACGCTAGAACTCGATTTAACCAAGTCCCTCCCTCCACACCATAGGTGCTTCAGCTAAAGCTCCTAATAGTACCTGACACACAGTAGGTGCCTACTGGACGAGAGCTCCTAATGTTTCACAGGGTATAATAGCCCAGTGTCTGACACATAGTAGGCATTTCATATATGGAGACAATTACTCCAATGTCTGGCATACAGTGGGTGTTTAATTTGTGTGAGCTGTCAGTCCAGTGCCCACATAGTAGGTATTTAACATGCGTAGATTGTTCTTGTTTCTCAGTAAAGCCTCTGGCGTAATACATGACACATAGTAGGAATTTAATGTGTGGTCACTGTTAGCCCAGTCAGTGCCTAGCATACAGTAAGTGTTTAATGTATGGATATTACTAGCCCAGTGCTTGGCACACTGTAGGTATTTGATATATTAGCTCAGTGCCCAGCTCACAGTAGGTGCTTAATATGTAAGAGTTCTTGATATTCTGTAGAGTCCATGTCCAGGGCCTCACACACAGTGGGTGAATAAAGTATGGAGCCTTCTTTTCAGTAGAGCCCCTAGCACAGTGCTGGTACACAGAAGGTGATTTACCTTTTGCAGTTGACTTTCTGATGTATAACCAATGCATCATACCTACCACCTAGGTAAGTGCTCACCATGCAAGGGCTGCTGGCCTGGTACCCTGGCACACAATGGGTGTTTGCTCTTCAGGGACTGGGCCCAGTGCCCAGCACGTAGTACATGTCTCATAGGATATGTTCAGCATCTCTGTTATACTTTGAAAAGCGCCTGGCATGTAACCAGGCGCACATTAGGTGCTCGGGACACCCATTTTTGAGCAAGGCCAAGAGGACAGTGGTGTCTGGAGTTGGCTGTTGGGATGGCCTCGGGGCTCAAGTAATAGATGAAACCTAAGAATATTTAACCATTGTATTTTTTTAACCCTAAAATACTTCAGCACCATGCAAGGCGTGCAGTAGGTGTTCAAGGAATAAGTAAATCTCCTGTTGTCTAAGACACCTTGGTGTGATATCTTGACCACAGTAGGACCCTGCTGTCTGATTGCTAATCCCCTTGGCCAATACCCAGCACATAGTAGACCGTCAATACAGCACGTCTTACTCTATGAAGCCCTTGTCAGATACCTTGCACATAATATGTACCTTCTCCCCACTTGGCATGGTACCCAGCACACAGTAGGTATGGAGGTAGTAGGTGATTTTGCTCCCATTCTTAGAAGCCCTTATGGGGTACCTGGAACATAGTAGGTACTCAGTTGTTGGAGCTTCAGTTGTAGTCCTTGTCGTGGTGCCTGGCACATAGCAGGTGCCCGGCTGTACATCCCTTTGTGTGTTATTACATGGAGTTCCCTGCATGTGCTTGGCCCGTAGTAGGTACGCAAGAGACAGGCTTCTGCCATTCCCTGAAGGACATGAGAAGAGTCCTAGCAAACAGTAGGTGTCTAGTATGATTCCCCTTGTGGTGCCAGGCACATAGTAGGAGTCTGGAAAAATGATTTTCCTATTATGTAAAGTCTGTGGCAAGTAACTGGTACACAGTAGGTCCTTAGTATGTGAGGCTTCTCTTGTGGTTTCCTTTGTCATGGCGCCATACACAGAGTAGGTGCTCAATAACTGCTTTCTCTATCCTATGAAGCATGTATTACATTCATGACACACAGTAGGTATCTGATGACACACAGTAGGTCTCAGGCATATAGTGGAGCCCAGTGGCGAGCGCCTTCACCACCACCCATGTCTCACGCTGGAGACCTACTGTGCACCTGGCAGTCACCTGCCCACAGCTAGTGCAGCAGTTCTTGGCCAGCCCTCCCGCCCCGCCCACTACCCATCTCACCTTTGATTGACACCCGCTTCTTTTGGGTTCGATTTCTCTTTGGTTCGTTCTGTTTTGTTATCATCTTTTTATTTTCTCTTTCCCATCTTCTGTCCCTGCCCTCCCTGCCCATCCCACCTCCCCGCCCCCACGCTCTTCCCAATAGAACCGTCAGCCCCCCCTCAAGACGTTAAGTGCACCAGCTTGCGCTCCACGGCCATATTGGTAAGTTGGCGCCCGCCACCGCCAGAAACTCACAACGGGGCCCTGGTGGGCTACAGCGTCCGCTACCGACCGCTGGGCTCAGAGGACCCGGACCCCAAGGAGGTGAACAACATACCCCCGACCACCACTCAGATCCTTCTGGAAGCTTTGGAGAAATGGACGGAGTACCGTGTCACCGCCGTGGCTTACACAGAGGTGGGACCAGGGCCCGAGAGCTCGCCCGTGGTCGTCCGCACCGACGAAGACGGTAAGCACCGGCCCTGGCCGGACCCAGGGCTGCGCCCGCCCACGGGCTGGGGTCAGAGCGGGAACCAGGAAGCCAGGAGCGAGCTGTACCTCGGGGGCCTCGCCCCAGGTGGCCTGAGCCCGGGGCGCCCTCCATCCCAGGGGCGCCTCCGAGGCGGCCTCCTTTACCCGAGTTTTAGACTCTCCGTGGCCCTGCATCATCCTGCCTGGAGGCAGGCGGCCACCTTCACCAACATACACCCACGGTGGCCCGTTAAGAGTCCAGGTAGCTTGAAGCGGGAAAGCCATGTGACAGGCTAGTGTGAGCTACAAGCTAGGTGCCGAGCGTGGAGCATCGTGGGACCAGCACTGTCAGTGCCCTGTGCGGGGAGGGAGGGTTTGGGCCTGATGACAGACTGAGAAAACAAGATCCCAGCCTAGCGGACCAGGGCGATGCTTTGGACTGACTGCCTAGTGTGTCCCAGTGTTGTCGTGGTCACCTGGGATCCCGGATTCCGTTTTCCAGGCCTCAGTTCCCTATCTGTAGACTGCAGAGATGTGTATCCGTTCAGAGGGTGACAAGTACTAAGAATGGGGCCTTGGAGAGGGGACCGCGGTGGGTCCTTGTGTTGTACAGCAGCAGGTCCTGGGAACGTAGGGGTTGCAGGGGGCCATGCCCTCCCGGGCCAGCAGCTGCCCAGTATCCTGGCCTGGGGCAGGGCCTGGCGCCCCGGTAACAGCCCCGCCGCCCCCCTCCTGCCCGCCAGTGCCCAGCGCGCCCCCGCGGAAGGTGGAGGCGGAGGCGCTCAACGCCACGGCCATCCGAGTGCTGTGGCGCTCGCCCACGCCCGGCCGGCAGCATGGGCAGATCCGCGGCTACCAGGTCCACTATGTACGCATGGAAGGCGCCGAGGCCCGCGGGCCACCGCGCATCAAGGACATCATGCTGGCAGATGCCCAGGTGGGCGGGCACGGCTGGGGTGGCAGGGGTACCTGGGCACTGTCTCCTCTCTGCTCCCCACTCTGCTGCTGGCCCCCTCTCACATGCCTCCTCTCTCCTGTGCCACCGCCTCCCGCTCAGTGGGAGATGGACGACACTGCCGAATACGTAAGTAGTCTCCGGGTCCATCCTGCTGTCCGTACTGTGTGGTCCCCAGGTCTCCTCCCCTGTGTCCTCCACATGACCTCTGTAGCGTCTGATGGACCCAGGATGGGGAAGGACAGCCGTCAAAGGTGGCTCCAGAGCAGAGTGGAATTGCTGTGTGTCCTCAGGCAAGGCACTGCCTGTCTCTGGGCTGCTCTCAGTCCAGTTGACAGGAGGCAAGGGCTCTGCATAAGGTCTAAAGTTGCCACTGACCTGGTTGGGCCCCAGGGGAGGCCCTCCGACCTCCCTGACTGTGTTTCTGTCCCCTCCCCACTCCTGTGCTCCTGAGGACTCAGCTGCCAGGCATGCCGTGTGTGTGTGTGTGTGTGTGTGTGTGTGTGTGTGTGTGTGTGTGTGTGTGTGCGTGTGCGTGCGCACGTGCAAGAGTGCACACCGCACATGTGCACATCTTGTGTGACATGTCAGTCACCACTGTAGAGCTGACAGACTGTGCTGTGGGCTCAGGATGGGGTGGTGACCCAGGCTGCCCAGAGTCCCCAGGAAGGGGGTATGTCAGAGGGCAACAGGACCCAGTGTATGAACAAACTGCACCCCAGCGTGGCATCACACTGTCACGGGGTAGTCCGCACAGGGCGAGGCTTACTGCTGGGGGGTTGTTTCTGACGCAGGCCTCCGTCCCGCACCTCTGCAGCCAGCCTCTGCCTCCTGTGTCGACTTTAAGTGTATAGTTTGTGTCTTAGCATTTGATGCTGTGTTTCATAACTGGCTTTCAAAATTCCAGATAGTGTAACTCGAATTTCTCAAGTTGGTTGTGGGCATCTCTAATAATCCAGTGGGCTCAGAGGGAGGCCAAGCCATGCAAAGGCCCTGGGGCAGGACGGGGCCTGGGATGTTCGAGGAGCACCCAGAAAGAACGCCCTGTGGGGAGCTGAGGGAAAGGGGGGGTGGGGAGCAGGCCTGGTGGGCTGTAGGGCCTTGGGCAGAGGGATGGCGGCTCACAGTACTCTGGTGGCTGTTGCCATGAGAATAGGCGCCGGGGACCTGGTGGTGACAGCATGGCTCAGGGTGTGTGTTGGCAGGAGTGTGGGCACTGCATGCTGTGGCCTGTGCATGCGCTCACCAGCATGTCTGCCTGTGAACTGGAGGCATCTGTCCCCCCTTTGTCTAAGGGGAGAGGGTGGGCAGAGCCCGCCCCATTGCTGACCCCCCTCCCCGTCGGCATCCACAGGAAATGGTGATCACGGACCTACAGCCTGAGACTGCTTACTCTATCACAGTAGCCGCATACACCATGAAAGGCGATGGCGCTCGCAGCAAGCCGAAGGTGGTGGTGACCAAGGGAGCAGGTACGAGACTACCCAATGCATTCGCAAGCCTATGTAGTTAAAGATACACCAGACTGGTGGGCCCAAGAGAGGAAAGGCATGGCCGCTTCTCAGAGGTTCCAGGTTCCAGACACTGCTAACCAGTGTTCATCTCTGTCCGGACACTACTCATCGGCAATCTCTCAGCTGCAATGTGGGAGTCAGGCTTCCAGTGCATGCCCCAAAGATGTTCTCGTGCACCACCACCCCTCCCCCGGAATCCAAGCCTTAGCTTAAAAGAAGTTCTTCCTAAAGAGCACCTGTAAAAACTAGACCTTTTGCCGGGCGGTGGTGGCGCACGCCTTTAATCCCAGCACTCGGGAGGCAGAGGCAGGCGGATCTCTGTGAGTTCGAGGCCAGCCTGGTCTCCAAAGCGAGTACCAGGAAAGGCGCAAAGCTACACAGAGAAACCCTGTCTCGAAAAACCAAAAAAAACAACAACAACAACAAAAAAAACTAGACCTTGAGGGCTAGAGGCATGGTGAAGGTGGGGCCTTGCCTGGAATCCCCTAGTGAGGAGCTGGGGGCGTGTCAAGGGTGAAGGTGCTGAGTGATGGGCTGGCTCTGGCCGCTGGGCAGCTGACCATCTCTCCCTGCAGTGCTGGGCCGCCCCACCCTGTCGGTGCAGCAGACCCCCGAGGGCAGCCTGCTGGCGCGCTGGGAACCCCCCGCGGACGTGGCTGAGGACCCTGTGCTGGGCTACCGCCTGCAGTTCGGGCGTGAAGACACGGCCCCGGCCACGCTGGAGTTAGCGGCGTGGGAGCGGCGGTTCGCAGCGCCTGCGCACAAGGGCGCCACCTACGTGTTCCGGCTGGCGGCGCGCGGTCGCGCGGGGCTGGGCGAGGAGGCGGCGGCGGCACTGAGCATCCCCGAGGACGCCCCGCGAGGCTTCCCACAGATCCTGGGCGCCGCGGGCAACGCGTCCGCAGGCTCCGTGCTGCTGCGCTGGCTGCCGCCCGTGCCCGCCGAGCGCAACGGCGCTATCATCAAGTACACGGTGTCCGTGCGGGAGGCCGGCGCCCCGGGGCCCGCGACCGAGACGGAGCTGGCGGCTGCGGCCGAGCCGGGGGCCGAGACGGCGCTCACGCTGCAAGGGCTGCGGCCGGAGACGGCCTACGAGCTGCGTGTGCGCGCGCACACGCGCCGCGGCCCGGGCCCCTTCTCACCCCCGCTGCGCTACAGGCTCGCGCGGGACCCAGGTAGGCGCCGCCCCGGTCCCGGCCCGCTCCTCCCCGCAGGTAAGTCTCGGCCTCCGCGGACTCAGCCCAGGCGCCGGAGGCTCCGGTCTGCACAGGTGGGATGCGGCTCGGCGGCCACGCCTATGGCAGCCACGCCCCCGGCGGCCACGCCCCTCCCGCTTCTCTCCGCAGCAGCAGCAGCAGCAACAGCAGCAGCAGCAGCAGCAGCGCCATCTCTGCAGCAGCAGGCACTGGGGACAGGGCAGGCAGGGCCGGGCCAGGCAGGAAGGCCGAGGGCACAGCGGACCGCAGGGACGACAGGGGCCGCCCCACGCGCCCCTCAGCCCTCGCTGGCGCTCACTGGGCCTCTCTTTTCTCTCTTCTCCGCTTGCCGCCGCCTGCAGTCTCCCCCAAGAACTTCAAGGTGAAGATGATCATGAAGACATCGGTGCTGCTGAGCTGGGAGTTTCCTGACAACTACAACTCGCCCACGCCCTATAAGGTACCACAGCTACAGCGGGGGCCACAGAGAGATCCAGGCTCCGGCTGGCATCAGCAGTCAAGGCCAACTAAGGTCGGGATTCAGTGACACTCGGTCTAGGATCAGTCAGGAATCACCGTTTAGTTTGAGATTGAGGCGCAGTTTGGGGTCAAGGAAGAGCCTGGGACCCCATCAGATTTGAGACCGAAGATGGTCGGTCAATGTTGGGCCTCTGCCTGGGATTGAGGCTCAGTCCAGACTGGTGCTCATCTGGGGGCTCCACCTGAAACCAGGATTGGGGTGTCACATTAGGGGTGGCCTGGAACAATCGGGTTGGTCCTCAGGCTGCCTTCAGGGCTTAGCCGAGGTTGAAGGTCGGCCAGGGATCAAGGCTTAGGTTAGACCTTAAGTTGAGTCTAGGACTGGGGCACAGTCAAGATCAGTCCCGAGGATGAGCAGCCTGAGCTCATTCTGAGCATTCTGAGGTCGGGGCTCTGCTGGGGTCACCAGGCTCCAAGCATCACCCCCTCCGCTGAGCCAGCTCCGCCCACAGATCCAGTACAACGGGCTCACGCTGGACGTGGACGGCCGCACCACCAAGAAGCTGATCACACACCTCAAGCCGCACACCTTCTATAACTTCGTGCTCACCAACCGTGGCAGCAGCCTGGGCGGCCTGCAGCAGACTGTCACTGCCAGGACCGCCTTCAACATGCTCAGCGGCAAACCGAGTGTCGCCCCGAAGCCCGACAATGACGGCTTCATCGTGGTCTACCTGCCTGATGGCCAGAGTCCTGTGACCGTCCAGTACGCCCACCCTTTCCCTCATAACCCTTCCCTTAGCTGTCAGCCCATTGTGTGACTGAGTCAGGCCCGTGCATGTCTCCACCTCCATTTCCTCACTCACTGAGATGATAAGGGTCAACGAGCCTACCTCATGGACGGTCCCCCAAAGCCTGACTTTTCACTGGGCACCTTAGACCCTCTGCAAGGATTTGATTCTGTGCTTCGGGGGGGGGGGCGGTTATTAGACCCCAGTGAGGAACTAGAGTTGCTGCCTGGGAGCAGGGAAAAGGGTGTAAGACTATATGGACGCTGAAACTTGGGCTTTGAGGGAGACCCAGGAGTTGAAGAGCTAGAACACCATGAAGTTAGCAGAGGGCATGTAGCCAAGAACTGGGATGTAGAGTTGTGGGTGCTGTGTGGACTGGGGACAGGTGCCATCGAAGCTCCCT
The DNA here is from genome assembly GCF_007827085.1 of Peromyscus californicus insignis. Lineage (NCBI taxonomy): Eukaryota > Metazoa > Chordata > Mammalia > Rodentia > Cricetidae > Peromyscus > Peromyscus californicus. Next base: position 50,207,022 of record NW_026294492.1, read on the forward strand.
CCACAGGAACTACTTCATCGTGATGGTCCCACTGCGCAAGTCTCGTGGCGGCCAGTTCCCAATCCTGCTGGGTAGTCCCGAGGACATGGATCTGGAGGAGGTAAGGCCAACACCCCACTCCCCACCCCCAAGCCTGCACACAGCCAGGCTGTGGTGCCCCCAGGAGCCCTGGGCCACCATGCCACTGTCTCCACAGCTCATCCAGGACATCTCCCGGCTGCAGAGACGCAGCCTGCGCCACTCACGCCAGCTGGAGGTACCCCGGCCCTACATCGCCGCCCGCTTCTCCATCCTGCCCGCTGTCTTCCATCCTGGGAACCAGAAACAATATGGCGGCTTTGACAACCGCGGCTTGGAGCCAGGCCACCGCTACGTCCTCTTTGTGCTCGCCGTGCTGCAGAAGAACGAGCCTGTGAGTCCTCCGTCATGTCGCCTGCACCCCAGTCAGGCCTCGCCACCGGCCTGGAAGTAGGTGTGGAGGTGGAGGCCCAGAGGCCCAGCCACCCCCTGAGCTGATGGACAAGGGGACCTCTCAGCGAGGTTGGCCCGCTGATCCCCGAGGCCAAGCAGAGACCTCATCAGCTCCCAATTGGTCAGGCCTGGGCAGAGGGAGGGACTTGAGGCAGAGGGGTTCCCCAGGGCTCATCCTGTGGAGGGAAGGACAGTGGAGCAGGGTCTTTGAAGGTGAGTAGGGGCACAGCAGAAAAGGTATCCCATCATTCGTGTGCTCCAGAGAAGCCTTGAAAGTGGCGCCAGCAGAGAGTCAGGGAGGCAGAAGGCGGCAGACCAGCTGAGGGTCAGGGGTTAGGGGTCAGTTTGTGGCCAGCACTGATGGCAGCCCCTCCCCTGCCACTCCCCTGCAGACGTTTGCAGCCAGTCCTTTCTCAGACCCCTTCCAGCTGGACAACCCAGACCCCCAGCCCATCGTGGATGGCGAGGAAGGGCTCATCTGGGTGATCGGGCCCGTGCTGGCCGTGGTCTTCATCATCTGCATCGTGATCGCCATCCTGCTGTACAAGAAGTGAGCCCTGCGGCCAGAGGTGGGGGATGGGAGGCCGGCAGCACGAGGGGCGTGGCCATGTGGGGTGTGTGGCCGCGTGGGTGAGGGACCTCCCGCCGCCCGCCCGCCACACCTTCCCCAGAGAAAGTTGTGGTGCGCCTCCTCGGAGTGAGGTCCAGACGAGAACAGCAAGCCCCACTCGCCAGGGACTGGGGGTCGGCAGGGTCACGAAGCCGGGGGCGCTGCCTGACCCCCAGCCTCACCTGATGTTCTCTCCTCTCCTCTCACCTGCATCCGCCTGTGGACAGCAAACCCGACAGGTGAGGACTGTGAGGAGGATGGTGGTGGGTGGAGATGGGCTCATAGCGAGGCCTGGGATCAGGGCTCAGTCCTGATTTAGGCCCCAGCTAGAATCGGGGTTCATCTGGGATTGAGCCTCCGTCTGGATTTGGGGCTTGGCTACGCCAAGATTGAGGCTCAGTTTGGGGTCAAGGCTCCATAAAATCAGTGTAAATGGCCCCTTCCTTGCCTGGGTCACACATCCCTGAGTGTGCACTCTGTGCGCGGGGCGTGTGTTGACACTGGGCCATCTGTCCCTCTCTCTCTCCTCAAAGTAAACGCAAGGACTCCGAGCCCCGCACCAAATGCCTGCTAAACAACGCTGACCTCGCCCCCCATCACCCCAAGGACCCTGTGGAAATGAGGCGTATCAACTTCCAGACGCCAGGTGTGTGCTGACCCTGGGGCCAGAGGCAGCTGGGGAGAGGGTGCTGTGCCGGGGCCTCCTGTACCCCCTGAACAAGTTGGGTCATGATCGCCAAGTGAGGCTGGTACTGTAGCAGCCTGAAAAGTCAAGACAAAACGATCAGGCAGGAGGGCAGTGGCTTTGTACCCCACAATGGCCCTCGGGGGTAGGGTTTCGAGGGTCATCCTGGCCATCTCCCACGCCGGCCTTGCCCGGAGCTTCCTCTGTGGCTGCAGACTTGCCCAGGCCCCACCACCAGCTGCTTCTCACTGAGCAGACCGCCTCCTGTCTAACGGACGCCACTGCCCTGCAGTGCACCCTGGGACGTGTGTCGCCTCTTCTGTGTGTGCGCTCGCTCCCTCCCTCCCTCTCTCTCTCTCTCTCTCTCTCTCTCTCTCTCTCTCCCTCTCCCTCTCGCTCTCGCTCTCTCTCTCCCTCTCCCTCTCGCTCTCGCTCTCTCTCCCTCTCGCTCTCGCTCTCGCTCTCGCTCTCGCTCTCTCTCGCTCCACCCACCACCCCATCACTAGCTCCAGCCAGCGAAGGTTTTGAGTTTGAGTCCAGCTGTCAGCTGTGTTCTCCCGGAGTCTCATGTCACCCCAAGGTCCAGTTCTGAACTAGCTCATAGCAGACATTCACACTCTAGTGAGAATCACCAGCATTTAACAGATAACTCATCTTCTCGAAAGCTCCTGGCATGGTCCATGTGTCCTCTACCCCTTGGCATCTACCGTCTCCCAGGTCCCTGCTCCGTAGGGACCCCCAGCCAGGTCGGTGTGAGGGAGGGGTACACAGCCAGATGAGCCTGAGGTTTTTTTTTTTTTGTTTTTTTTTTTTTTTTTGGTTTTTCGAGACAGGGTTTCTCTGTGTAGCTTTGCACCTTTCCTGGAACTCACTTGGTAGCCCAGGCTGGCCTTGAACTCACAGAGATCCGCCTGGCTCTGCCTCCCGAGTGCTGGGATTAAAGGCGTGCGCCACCACCGCCCGGCTGAGCCTGAGTTTTTGAGATCTCAGAATCGGAGCTAAAGAGCTCTGGCCACTTGTCGCCGTGAGTCCCCACAGGCAGCGGCTGCCATGGTCGCCTCCTCCCCATGGTGAATTTGTTGTCCGCTGTCTCTGCAAGCTTGGGCCTCAGCTGGGGTGTCTCTTGGGCCCTCATCCCTGTCCCCACTTCCTCTCATGTTTCCCTTTGTTGCTTTCCCTGTCCTGGCGCCTGTCAGTGGGTCTGCTCTGTGCTGCCCACTGCCCGCCTGGCCTTGGCACCTCACAGGGCAGGACCTGGTTCCCCTGCCCTGGGCTGGCTGGTGTGACTGCGCCCAGCTGGATGACAGGCAGCCACAAAGGGGTTGAGGGGCCTCTCGGGGGGTCTCAGATCAGCGGGGGGTGCCCACCACCCTGCAGTCTCCGGGCTAACGCTGTTGGCGGGGCCTGGGATGCAGATTGGAGTCCAGTGGATCTCCACACCAGGACGTGAGACCCCAGCCACCTTCAGGACACGTGGAAACTGGGGACAGCCCATCACACCACACACAGCACCCACTGTGCCCATCTGGAGGACTTCTTTGCCCTTTGGTCTTGGGAAGGGCAGCACCCCAGGCGCCGTGTTTCTGAACTGCACCAGCTGCATCTACTTCTCGTCTCTGCCACAAGACATTGGGACCTTGGAGCCCCGGGCAGTGCAGGGACGAGGACATCACAGGCCTCGTCCTCTAGCTGGGCAGTGGGGACGCCACCCAGGCTTGCCCACCTGTCCTCTAACCACAGTGCCTGTGCCCTCCGGGCCTGCGCCCACTGATCCCACGACCCACTCATCTCCCAACAGGCATGCTCAGCCACCCGCCCATCCCCATCGCAGACATGGCAGAGCACACAGAGAGACTCAAAGCCAATGACAGTCTGAAGCTCTCACAGGAGTACGAGGTAAGCTGGGGTCACTACAGGGCCTCACCTGACCTGATGCCCCAGCACCCCGGCCCGGCCATACCTGAGCCCGCCCTTCCCCTGTAGTCCATCGACCCCGGGCAGCAGTTCACCTGGGAACATTCAAACCTGGAGGCCAACAAACCGAAGAACCGCTATGCTAACGTCATCGCCTACGACCACTCTCGCGTCATCCTGCAGCCCCTCGAAGGTAGGGGGGCATCTGCCTAGCCCGTGTCAGCCTGTCTGCTCTGGGTTGTCACGGTGGGGGAGGAGTGCCATAGCGACAGATGTGTGGGCCCCGTGGAGAGACCTGCAGCCCCAGATGGCTGCAGGGCAGCGGAGCAGAGCCACAGAGGGCCATCCCACAGCGGCCACAGTGTGTGCGTTGGGTATGGAGAGGGCGAGGTGGGCAGCCCCCACAAAGCTGTCCCTGGCACCCTGCCCGGCTGCAGGCATCGTGGGTAGTGATTACATCAACGCCAACTATGTGGACGGCTACCGTCGGCAGAACGCGTACATCGCCACACAGGGGCCCCTGCCCGAGACCTTTGGGGACTTCTGGAGGATGGTGTGGGAGCAGCGGTCAGCCACTGTTGTCATGATGACGCGGCTGGAGGAGAAGTCACGGGTGAGGCGGCACCACAGGCAGCCCGGCCCAGCGCCTGCCCCACAGCTCCCAAGGCACTGGCCGACCTTCCTAATCTCACCCCCTACGCATCTTGACACAGATCAAATGTGACCAGTATTGGCCTAACCGCGGCACGGAGACTTACGGCTTCATCCAGGTCACCCTGCTGGACACCATGGAGCTGGCCACTTTCTGCATCAGGACATTTTCCCTGCACAAGGTGTGGCCTGGGTAGGGGAGGCATTCCACAGAAAGATGAGTGTGTCCCAGACTGTCAACACTCCTGTAAGCCCACGTGAGCAGTGGACAACCCCAGTGTGAGCAGCCACAGCGGGACAAGGCCAGCCCCGATCCCTGGCCTGGCAGCGTGGCGTGCCCTGGCTGCCGTGTGTAAGGTTCGCCATGCCAGCCGTCCTTAGCCATGTCTCTCTCTAATGTGGTCCCGCTGCTCCTGAACTGACTGGGTTCTGTCACCCAGGAGCCCTGTCCTGCCGGGGAGGGACACGGTCATCTGTCTGCTGTGCACGTCTTAATGATGGCTGCTCTTGGTGTGTAGCCAAATCTGTTCGGTCCAGTTGTTCTGACAGGGTGCAATCAACTTCGTGTTTGTTGGGGGTAAGGTGCCTAGAGCCCATGACACCACCTGCCACAAGGTTGAGTGACCACGTGGCAGGAAGGAGCCTGTGAGCTGAGTCACACCTGTAAGCGTGCTGACCTGAGCCGCCATCACAGTAGGGCCAAGCAGACAAGTGTCCTTCCACCGCGTGATGGGTGTGACCGTTGGTGGAGCACGGGAAGGAATAGCCATGGTGTCACGGGAGGGGCCATAGGAGGCCTGGGCATCCCAGGCCTGATAGAGGATGGAGCCCAGCACTGGAGGAATGTGGAGGGCAGGAGGGGGTGGGCAGGGCCGGGCAGGGCCGAGCTGCAGGGAGGACATGGACCTGCTTTGACTCTGAGGGAGGGGGAGATGGGAGGGCCACGCTCAGGGGAGCTGCAGGCCCCGGGAGCAGGGTGGGTGACTCCTGAGTGAGCCCTGGGCTGGTGCGTGTTGGGGGAAGGGAAGGAAGTGGGGGAGGGGAGCTGAGTGACCCCAGGCTGTGGTCAGTGCACTAAACCAGGGAAGAGTGGACTGAGGGGTTCTGGAGTGCACTCAGCCCACAGTGACAGCCGCTGTCCCTCTGGTCCCCAGAACGGCTCAAGCGAGAAGCGTGAGGTGCGCCATTTCCAGTTCACGGCGTGGCCGGACCACGGGGTGCCCGAATACCCCACACCCTTCCTGGCATTCCTGCGCAGAGTCAAGACCTGCAACCCGCCCGACGCTGGCCCCATCGTGGTCCACTGCAGGTGCGCACAGCGCAGTCCCGTTTTGTCCCCCTCCTGGCCTGTCCCCGTCCTGTGTCCTGACTGTAGTGTCTGACCCCACAGCGCGGGCGTGGGCCGCACTGGCTGCTTCATTGTCATCGATGCCATGCTGGAGCGAATTAAGACCGAGAAGACGGTGGACGTGTACGGACACGTGACGCTCATGCGCTCGCAGCGGAACTACATGGTGCAGACGGAAGATCAGTACAGCTTCATTCACGAGGCCCTGCTGGAGGCTGTGGGCTGTGGCAATACCGAGGTCCCCGCGCGCAGCCTCTACACCTACATCCAGAAGCTGGCCCAGGTGGAGCCAGGCGAGCACGTCACGGGCATGGAGCTGGAGTTCAAGGTGACCACTCGTGGCCCAAGCCCGGCAACCTGTGTGTGAGCCCCAGGACCCACGGGTGGACGCGAGAACTGACTCCCACAAGTGGTCCCTCTGACCTCCACATTCACCTATACAATGGATGTGACGGGGGTGGGGGCTCTCCCTGTGCCTGCCCGCCTTTCGTCCTGACCAGCCCACCCCTCACCCACAGAGGCTCGCCAGCTCCAAGGCGCACACTTCCCGCTTCATCACCGCCAGCCTGCCTTGCAACAAGTTCAAGAACCGCCTGGTGAACATCCTGCCGTATGAGAGCTCGCGCGTCTGCCTGCAGCCCATCCGTGGTGTTGAGGGCTCGGACTACATCAATGCCAGTTTCATCGATGGCTACAGGTGCACTGGTCCCGCCTTCGGGGTCCCCTCCATCCTCAGCCTGTTGGTGGGTTGGGGGAGGAGCCTGCATGCACGCCTTCCCTCAGTGTGTTGTCTGATGAGCTGGGCTGACTGACTTTGCTGACACTGGCCCAGTGGGTGTGACTGGCCGCGTTAGCTACTGTCCTGTCGCTGTGATGAGACGCCAGGGCGACTTACAGAAGAAAGTTTGGGGCTCAGGGTTTGGGGGGTCAGGCGGGGCCATCATGGCGGCAGGCAGGCAAGGCACTGAAGAGTAGCTCACATCTTACCTGCAAATTAGAGGCAGAGAGAGGGAGAGACCTGGGCCTCTGAAACCTCAAACCCGCCTCAGTGACCCCTGCTGATCTTCCCCAGCAGTTCCACCTGTTGGGGACCTGAGCCTGTGGGGTGTTCTCACTCAGGCGCCATGCTGGCTGAGCAGCGGCCCCCAGGGCTGCTCTGTCACCACCTCCCCAGCACCAGGGATTGAACTTGGGTCCTCACAGCCACAGCAAGCTCTCTGCCCATTGAGACTCCTCCGTGGTCCCACGCCTGGCCTTGTCATTGCGGGAGTTAGAGCCCAGAGCCCCCTCAATAACACCAAGCTAAAATTAAAGTCTGACCTGCGACTGAGAGGCAGCTCAGTGGTTAGAGCGCTGGCTTCTCCTGCAGATGACCCTAGTCTGGTCCCTAGCACCCTGTAACTCCAGTTCCTGGGAGGACGATGTCCTGACTGGGGTGAGAGAACTCTGTATTGGCCCGACTGAGCATGTCTGATGGCTTTGGAGAGTGGATGGAGGATGTGTGTCTGACCCCACACTTGCCCTGTCCCCAGGCAGCAGAAAGCCTACATTGCGACTCAGGGGCCACTGGCAGAGACCACGGAGGACTTCTGGCGAGCGCTGTGGGAAAACAACTCCACCATAGTCGTGATGCTCACCAAGCTCCGAGAGATGGGCCGGGTGAGTGTGCACTGGGCCCGCCAGGAAGGGCACGGGCAGGGCCATGACACTGACCCTGCCCTCCACCCCACAGGAGAAATGCCACCAGTACTGGCCAGCTGAGCGCTCTGCCCGCTACCAGTACTTCGTGGTGGACCCGATGGCAGAGTACAACATGCCGCAGTACATCCTACGTGAGTTCAAGGTCACGGATGCCCGGGTGAGTGGTGGGGCAGCTGGGAGGGTAAAGTTTGTGATGACTTGGGTTTGAGTCTACAGCATCTGGATTGACAGTCCAGCTCTGTGGCCCCTGAGGCAGGAGGAGGGGTGAAAGGGGCGTGCTGGCCAACGACCAGCCCTAGGTTCAGTGAGAGACATCGTAAGATAGGGAGGCGTGGGGGAGAGAACATGACCCCCAGCCTGTGCCAGGAGAGCATGGAGGCCGGGGCCTGGGGGTGGTGCCAGCCGGGCTGAGCCTTGAGTGGCTGAGGATGGACACTCGGTGAAAGAAGAGCCACCGGGTGACCGTGGGGTGAGGTGGACGAGGCCAGGCATGTTCAGGAGAGGTCTCCAGCAGGTGGGAGCAGCTTGGCACCGCTGGGAGCTGGGGTGGATTTTGGTGATTCCCGGGTTTGACCCCGGCAGCTTTGGGGGTTGTGCCGTCATCAGCTGTGTGGGCGGCCAGTGTCCACGGAAGGTGGCATCTCAGATGTTGGATGGCAAAGGCTCTCGTCGTGTAGAAGACACCATTAGATGGCGGAGGGGTTTCTGACCAGGCTGTCCTGTCCGTCCCCCGCCCCAGGATGGCCAGTCCCGGACCGTTCGACAGTTCCAGTTCACGGACTGGCCAGAGCAGGGCGCCCCCAAGTCAGGCGAAGGCTTCATCGACTTCATCGGCCAAGTTCATAAGACCAAGGAGCAGTTCGGCCAGGACGGGCCCATCTCGGTGCACTGCAGGTGGGCGCCGCAGAGGGACTCGGACAGGTAGCAGGGGCGCGGGCGTGGGGAGGCGCTGGAGCCCGTGTGACCGCACCCCCCCCCCTGCAGCGCTGGAGTGGGCAGGACAGGCGTGTTCATCACCCTGAGCATCGTGCTAGAACGGATGCGCTACGAGGGCGTGGTGGACATTTTCCAGACGGTGAAGGTGCTTCGGACCCAGAGGCCCGCCATGGTGCAGACTGAGGTATGAGATGCCCCTGCATGCTGAGCCTCGGTTTCCCTCCTGATCCCCTCACCCCAGCTCCACAGCCCTGCAGGCTTGGGGTTGATCAAGTGTCTGCCTCTGGATCACAGGTCTTGAATCTAGTGATACTTGTGTACAGGTGGGGAAACTGAGGCTTATACCAGGCTTTTTCTGGGGGGCCACCAACCAGCTCCCGAATCTTGACACAGAGACTTATTGTTAATTATGAATGTGCGGCCTTAGCTTAGGCTTGTCCCCCTGGCTCTTATAACTTAACCTGTTTCTCTTCATCTTCGTTTTGCCTCAGGGCTTTTCCCTTTCTTTCTGTGAGTCCTACTCTTCACCCTTCTCGGTCTGGCTGCCTGCTGGTCGCCTCAGGCTTCAGGCCCTGGGCATGTCCCTCTCTTCCCCTTCTCTCCTCTCTAGCCTGGATTCTTCCTCCTACTTATTATTCTCCGCCCGCCAGCCCCACCTATCCCTCTGCCGCTATTGGCCGTTCTGCTTTTTATTAGACCACTCAGGGGCCTCAGGCAGGCAAAGTGAAACAGCAACCCTGGATCTTTACATAATTAAAGGCCGCAGAAACAAATGTAACACACTTTCAGAGTTAAAATAATATTCCACAACAGAGGCCAGGGAAGGACCAGGCTACAGGCCCTGGGGGAGGATTCGGCTACCGCCTTGGGAACCCTCAGTCCCTGGAGCAGGTGCCTCAGTTTCCCCTCTGCCCTGCAGGACGAGTACCAGTTCTGCTTCCAGGCGGCGCTGGAATACCTGGGCAGCTTTGATCATTATGCAACATAAGCCATGGGCCCTGCCCGACGCCAGACCCTGCGCCACGTGTCCAGATGTGACCCAGGCCCCGCAGGGCACGAGGAGCCCGGCGTCACAGGGGCCCAGCTGCTGCCTTCCGAACTCGGCACATTCCTCACTCCCTTCTGATTCCAGATGAGGTTCCAGGGTGGGGGCGGGGGTGGAGAGCCAAGAGGGGTGCAGCCTCTGCTCCCCACGGCCGAGCTCTGCGCCAGTGCTCCCCGCCGGCCGGCCTATCGGCAACATTTTCTTTCTTTCTTTTTTTTTAATAGTGTATATTTTTTTTTCCTCATTTTTTTAAGAAGAAACAAAATCGTGCCGGTCAAAACTTTGAAAAACAAGATCACCATGTGCGCCTCCGAGGGAGGCCTATTTTTTCAGTCAGCTTGTCATGTGGCAGTTACGTGCGAGTGTGGGACTGAGCCCGTGACGTGTCCCTCGTTCCCGTGTGAGTGGAACACTCTTAGTTCTTTTAGTTTTTTTTGTTTTTGTTTTTTTTTTTTAAATCAATCTTCAGACATATCAGATATGGAGGGTGAAGCTGGGGGGCACTCGGGCCAGACTGCAGGGACAGGCCACCGAGGACACTGGTCCAGCCCCGGCCACCAGGAGCGTTCTCATCCACTTGTGGCCTCCGTGCCCTGCGTGGAGGACCCGGTCCCTGGGACTGCAGGACACTTGGGGACATCTGACTCCCTGGAGCAAGTGCAGAGCGGGTCAGCTCTGTCTGCGCTGTTTTTTGGGCAGAAGCAGTGGGCGCTGCTGCCCTGTATGTAGATAAAAACCAACTTTGTATTAAAGGAAGATTCGTCCGATCTCATTGTGGACTGGTCCTTGATGCCACCCATGGGGGAGGGCCAGGACGGGGGGGGGGTGACCACTGGGCCCAGAAAGAAGTGTTTGTCCTCCGAGGTCACACAGTGACTGAGGAAACAGCTTAGCAGATAAAGCACCTGAGTTCAAATCCCAGCACCCGCATAAAAAGCCAGGCATGATTGCAGATGCTTGTCAATGCCAGCTCTGGGGAGGTGGAGACAGACGTGTTCCCGGGGCTCACCAGCCAGTGACGTGGGCTGTTGAGGGGCTGGGGAGAAGTAGGGAGGACACTGAAGAAGGCAGGGTGATTGGGACAAGTCTGCCTTAGTGACCTGACCTCGGAAGTGGAGGAAGAAGCCAGCTTAAGCCTGGCCCTCTGGAATGTTCTGCAATCTGACCAACAGGCTGTGGGGCCTAAGCAACTCCTACCCAATCTTCAAAGCCCAGTACTAAAGCCCTCTAAGAAGGCATCTCCGATTTTTCCCTTCACAGGCCGCCTGAGCCTCGAGCGCATCCCTCTGGACAGATTGAGGCGGAAGCGTCTCGTTGTATATCGGGTGTGGGTTCAGGCGTGGGTCATGGAAAGAAGGCACAGAGCACTCTAAGGATGAATTTTAGCCTTTTCCAGCTGCAGGGGGACCAGCCTCTGGAGGGCTGACCCTGTCCTTTAGCAAAGGGCTTTTTGTTGTCCCACAGTTCACACCTTTAGCAAGTGACTTTCCACACACCAACACCTCACACCCAAGCCCCCCAAAGAGACCAGGCCAAGTGCAAATTCTCAGAATACAGACCGGGTTGTTCCCCAACCTAGTTTTGCATAGGCTTTGAACCTAGGAAACTCTCAGATGAAATTTCCATACTTCAAACAGAGAGTACTGGACACGAGGTAGCAGCCACCAAAGGCAGCTCAAGGCTAAGTGCTAACACTCTGGAATCAAACCGGCTACAGAGATCTGCAGGATCTCCCCTAACATATCCCCCTTTTTTATATGCAACAATTAATTATATCGGAGATTATGTAACTTTACAGCACATACAGTTTTTTCTGTTTTACACTCTTATGTAAGTAAGGCAAAACACATTTTAAAGCCAATAAGGTTACTACAGGTAGAACAAGAGTAGTATTTGCTAAAACAAGAAATCTATTCAAGTGATTCACAGGGTTCAGTGAGGCTATTATATCTGCAAGGCTTTCCGTAATGTCCATTCCTGTCACATGAGGTAACGTTTTTGTAAAAGTTTTCTTAATTTCTTGCTGTAAATCATAAGTCATTTGAGAAGAATTGGGGGGACCCATCAAATGCATCTTAAACTTTTTCCAGTCAAGCTTGCTATCATTGAACTTTAAAGGTGTAGTACAGCCGGGCGGTGGTGGCGCACGCCTTTAATCCCAGCACTCGGGAGGCAGAGCCAGGCGGATCTCTGTGAGTTCGAGGCCAGCCTGGGCTACCAAGTGAGTTCCAGGAAAGGCGCAAAGCTACACAGAGAAACCCTGTCTCGAAAAACCAAAAAAAAAAAAAAAAAAAAAGGTGTAGTACAATACGCTGTAACATTCCGATCACATTTTAATTTTATCTGCTTCTTCAATATTTCCAACTATCCCCCCAACAGTATAACAGTTTGTCTCACATCAGCTATTCCATTAACTATCTCACTGTTTTATTTTGTTGAGTTCAACGTTCTGTAGAATGCTTGTGCCAGTCTCTAATGTACTCAGCAGTTTGGCTTTCTTTATGAAGGGCCAATTCAGCTGCTGTAGCAGCAGTAGCAGCCAATGCAACAATGCCCATACCTACTGCAATAATCAGTCTAAGCATTCAATGTGTTTTTCTTAATATTCTTTCAGTGAGCTTGCTGCACTACGGTCATCACAGGTGAGTCTTGCCGTGGCCTTGATGACTTCACTGGCATCCATTTGCTGGCCTTGCTCTAAGAATGTATAAACTTTCAGAGGTTACATCTAAAGACATACTAGAATTAACACAGGTATGAGGGTACAGTGTTCACAAGTGATGCTGTAATTATTAGGGTACCATTGTACAGGCCCCTTCAGTAGCTAATAAGGTAATGGTACACATACTATAAAAGGATGGCTTTGATTTAGTCTAAATGACAAAGTTTCATCCTTAATGTTTAACTGTCTTTCCCACGCTTTAAGAGGGTGGAAGGTACTTGCTAATTTCTTCAAGTTAGTCTGAACTAAATTGCCAAATTGTAGGAGAGGACTTGACACTCCAACTCCATGCCATTGAATAGGTTCATTAACAGTAGAGCTAATTTCTACAGTTGCATTTGAACTATATTTGTGTCATCTTAATAATGAGTGAGAATGTTTTCCTTGAGGGGAGCCATAAGGGCTCCAATCTATGACATCTGCATGGGAGATACTAATTAGCACCCGAGGTTTCTCATCTTTACATGGTTGCCAATGTATCCAGTCAGATTCCTTGTTGGAAACCTACATCTCTCAGAACAGTAGATTTGTGGAACTAGTAGCGTTAATCTCCTGTCTTCTAAAACCAGATGCACGAAGAATATAAAACTTATGATAATCTTGGGTAGTATTTACTATAGTAGCCACACTTGAAAGGTTATATTTACACATTGACTTCCATGTCCTATACAAATAGGAATTCCTTGCACCCCCACAGTATAATTCCTAATTTCTTTACTCTCTCTCCTCTGTAAGCTGAGCAGGACCTTGTTTGTCATAAGGACCAGGTAGCCAAGAAGATTCATTAACCATCACAGGAATATGCACATCTCCCAACTTACTGCTAAGTTATTTGGAGGATTAGGAACATAGGCCCAATATGTATAGTTGGCCCTGTTACCTGTGTAGTTATCACAGATAGCATAGCAAGGAACAGGTTTGTAGCATCCTGAGGTTTCTGAGTCATTCGAATTATCACCTCCCCTTTGTCGCATAAATGCTTAAGCTGTCCCCAGGTGGGAGGATCAGCTGCCTCTTCAAAGGCCCGCTGTATCTTTCCCAGAAGCATCTCAGCCGCCGAAGCATCCAAGAGACTCCTCTTGCTCATGCTGGATTTTTATCCATTTTGATGGTATCCATAACTTCTCGTTTCTCCTGTAGAAACATAAACATACCCTCGGCCCATCTTAACACTGTTCCTGGACTCCATGAAGATGTTAAAACATGGTTGTCATAGACTGGCTGACCCAATTCAGCAGTTTTTTCACAAGCCGATGTCTTTCAGCAGCTGTAGTTCCCGCTTTAGCATCTGACCAGGGGCTGGGAAGGGTGAGGACCCTCCAGGAAAGGAATCCTCACTCTTTCCCTAGGTCTCTTTCATGGCTGTGTAATACTCCCCTCTGGATTGAAGCTGAACCTTTGAGATCCTCATACAGTGGCTGGAAATATTATGGGATGTGCATAGACGATGCCAGACATGCATCTTCCAAAGCAAGATGCTCAGTGAGGGTGTCCTAACCTCAAGTAACGGCGCCTGAGCATGCACCAAGCATTTCAGACCCTGGGCTGAGCAACTTCGTCCCCTTCATTAATGGCCTTATGTCATTCCCTATTGAGACCAGGCTGGTCTTGAACCTATGACCCTCCTGCCTCAGTCTCCCTGAGTTGGGGGATTATCGGCGTGTGCAACCGCCCCTGGCTAAATGCATCTTCAAGTGACAATGGGTTTACTTGGATGTGACTTGGTCCCAAGGGCCCCTGCTCTGGAAATAGACGCATGGTTACATGGCAGTGAAAGAGCCAGGGTCGGCTTACCGACCCTGCTTGTCCCCCCATCTTATTTTTCCATGTGAGTGTGGCACCTGTGGACAGTGAGTTCCTTTCTGATTCTCAACGTCGTCCTCTGTCCTCTGTCAGGTCACTTTACAAACAGAAGGAAAAGTGGGGGGGGGGGGCACCGAGGCATGCCTGGAGCGGGAACCTGTTCCGCTAACAAAATCTGTTCACTAGGCCTGAATGTATTAACAGCTGGGGAAAGCTGCGGACTTGATTTTCACTTTGCATTTCGATCAGGGGACAAAAGATACAGCACTGGCCGCCCCCCCCCCCCCCACAGGCCCTCAGACAAAGCCAGGGCGTCTACACCCCACAAAGGCAGCTGTTTACCCTCCCATGCCTGGCTGTGTTCAGCCTGTGGCCTCCTGGACCCGGAAGCAGGCAGGAAGACAGGCCACAGCTGGGACAGGCTCACCCTGCCTGTCCCCTATGCCCTCACAGGACTTCTCACAGCCCTCCACGGCCCCACGCTGCCCGTCTGTCCTCCAAAGCCAAACCTCAGGCAGATGTGGGGGACACGTCCCAACATGGTCAAGGTCAGCCTGACACAAAAGCAAAAACCACCGAAATGTCTGGGGAGAACATAAAGGTAGGTGTGGCGTTGGAATATCATATAGCCACAAAGAAGATAAAGTCCCTGACACTAGCCAGTGTGGAGGGACCAGGTGCTGGAGAGAGACCCAGACACCAAAGCCACACTGTAGACTCCATGACAGGAAGTGTCCAGGGCAGGGATCCACAGACAGGAAGTTGGTTCCAGGAGGGCTGGGTGGGGGGGTGTTAGTCACTTTTGACACAGTGAACAGTTTGAGAATCAGACGGAAAGCCGTATGATTCTGTGGATGTTAAAACAAGAAAACGACACTGTAAGCCGGGCGGTGGTGGCGCACGCCTTTAATCCCAGCACTTGGGAGGCAGAGGCAGGCAGATCTCTGTGAGTTTGAGGTCAGCCTGGTCTACAGAGGGAGTTCCAGGACAGGCACCAAAACTACACAGAGACACCCTGCCGTGAGAAAACAAAGATTCTCAGAAAGGCCCTCCTTTACCTGACCCTGAGGATTGGCTGCGTGGAGATGCTCCTTAACAAACTTAACCTTTTGTCTTTGGGGAAGTTACACACAATTAGCCCAAGTAGATGATAAACAAAGATATAGGAATGTTCTGGAAGGAGTATCTGTTTTCAGTTAGAGCTGAGGACAGTGATGTGGGAAGCCTAGGGGGCGTGGTCAGGGTGGAGCCCCGCCTAGAATCCCTCAGTGAGGGAGGGGCTGGGGGCGTGGTCAGGGGATCCCCGAATCTGGTGTCAGCCTCTCCCACCCTTCCTCTCTGTGTGGGCCTGGAGATCTTGCAGCCGTCCAGACCACCATTTCATTCCTTGGCCAACAGCACAGGGATGATTAGTTTGCTGTAAGATTTGATTCAAGTAATTAGTCCCCACATATCAGCCTCTACAGTGAGGGAGGAGGCAGATAAATCCCGTCCGGCCTCAGTTAGTCTTTTAAAGGCAATTAACTCGTCATTATTAGCTTTTAATTAGGGTGATTATGTCCTCATCAATACATGTTATTGCAGTTGTTAGCAGACAGCTGTTGAGGCAGACAGTTTATCAGATGTCCCCTGCTGTCCCACACAGGGTTTACTTACCTCCTGTCCCTTCACCAAATGCCACACCAGCCGGGCTCCTCACCGTGACCCTGCTTGTGACTGGGCCAATGAGGGGTTCCTCCTGCCCTCCCCATGCCGTGGTGACTACGTGTTCTGGGTGCAAGGTCTTCCCTCGAAATCACGGGTGAAGGCAACTGTAGAAGTTTCTTTACAAAAGCCTCACTTCACAGCTGTGAGAATGCACATCTGTTACCCCAGCACGTGGCAGGCTGAGACAGAAGGATCAGGAATCCAGGGCAGCCTGGGGGTGGAGGGTCCTGATGCTGGCTGCACCTGGGTCAGTCTGCCCCAGATCCGGGAGGTCACGTGGGTGTGGAAGCCCCTCTCAGACAGGCCCTGCTGATTTTAGGTCCCTTCACATCGATCATCACAAGGAAAGAAACACAACACCCCAAAATAATCACAAAAGCTCGACGTGCATCTGCAACACTGTATTGTCATCATTCCGTTAATGATCAAAAAGTTGTTGTTCCTGGTAGAATATCCCACGGCCAGGAAAGAGGAACAGGCCAGACACAGGCTGGGTAGAGTCCCAGTGGTTCTGAGGGACAGAGGCCATGCAGGAAGCGCTGATGGTGACTATGATGTAAAATATTCTGGGGAAAATGGTCTCTTCATGTTTTCTTGTGGTCAGTAAACAGTGTGCATTGGTCAAACTTACCAACACTTGAAGAGGTACGGATGCCTGTTGGTTAGGATACCACTGAAAAATTTTAAAACGAGATGGTATTAAATGTGGGACAAGGGTAATTAGTGACCAAAGAAATGTCCACAATTAAACATAAATGGAAAAGTTCACAGCCTTACATTGTAGGCAAAATGGCTCTGCAGGGAATTGTTACCTAATGGTGGATAACAAATTATCTCCAAGGCTAATGCTTCAAACTCGTGTGTAGACATTACCTCAGTTTCTGAGTTTCAGGGCAAGGGATATGAGTGGGTTCCTAGCCTCATGATTTATGCACAAGGTTCCATATCTGAGGGAGTGATTCAGTGGTGAGATCCCTACCCACAATCCCCCAGTGAGGGGCTGAGGACGTGGTCAGGGTGGAGCCCCGCCTAGAATCCCCAGTGAGGGGCTGGGGGCGTGGTCAGGGTGGAGCCCCGCCTAGAATCCCCGCAGTGAGGGGCTGGGGGCGTGGTCAGGGAGGAGCCCCGCCCACAAACCCCCAGTGAGGGGCTGGGGGTGTGGTCAGGGAGGAGCCCCGCCCAGAATCCCCCAGTGAGGGGCTGGGGGCGTGGTCAGGAGTGGAGCCCCGCCTAGAATCCCCAGTGAGGGGCTGGGGGCGTGGCCAGGGTAAAAGGATGGCTAATAGAATTAAACCCCTAATGAGAAATGATCTTGTGTAGGTTCCTGGGCCGGACTGCCCTACTGCAAATATTGACTGACACAATAAGTCAACCCTTCTCAGGGAATCTGGAATGTCAGGCCTGGGTGGGCATTCTGTTGAGCAGTGAGGGTTTCTGGGTGCTTGGCGAAAGCTACAGGACTGGTCACGGGGAGAAGGGATTACTTACACTAGCCACTTGGGGCTTTTTCTATGAGGCAGATGTTTGCAAGGCCTTGCCGACCACCTGCCCCATGACCACCCACAGCCACAGCACACACAGCCCTTGCAGCCTTCCGTATATTTCAGAATGTGGTCCAGGTGCTGAGTGTGGGCTCTGAGCACAGGTATCACGGGGTCAAACCCCAGCTCTGCCCTTGCCCTGTGTGTGCCTCAGGCAACTCAAGGGCCATTTCTCTATTTCCACAAATCCTTTGAAAGTGGGATAGACTTCTTGGGCTGGTTTTGAGAGTCTGAGCCATAGGTAAGTACTGTGCCCGATCACTCACCACACCCCATCACAGCCCCCGAGCTGCCTCAGCAGGCCCCGAAATGAACAGTAACTGTTCTGTTACTGTGATAAGACACCATGCAAACTATAACAGAGCAGTATACTGGGGCTCATGGTTACAGGGGCGAATCCATGACTTTCATTGCAGGAACATGGCAGCAGGCAGGCATGGCTCTGGAGCAGCAGCTGAGATCTTTTTACTCATCCACAACAGGAGACAGAGAGAGGGAGAGAGAGAGACACTGTGCCTGGCATGGGGCTATTGAATTCTCAAAGCCAATGACACACCTCATCCAGCAAGGCCACACCTCTGAATCCTTCTCAAACAGTTCCACTAACTAGGGACTAAGCTTTAAAAATGTATGAGCCAGGGGCTGGAGAGATGGCTCAGTGGTTTAAGAGCACTGACTTCTCTTCCAGAGGACCTGGGTTCGATTCCCAGCACCCACATGGCAGCTAATAGCTGTCTGTAACTCCAAAATCTGACGCTGCACACAGACATATATGCACGCAAACCACCAAAGTACATAAAATAAAAAATAAATTACACATTATTATATTATATTATATATTAGCCAGTGGGGGCCATTCTCATTCAAACCATACTGAACAACAACATGGAACTGAAGAACAGAAGCAGTGGAGGAAGCATTCCTGGAGGGAGAGCCTGGTCTAGGCTTTGCTATCCCCTGGAAAAGTAAAAGGCTTGAGGGGCACAGGTGCAGAGGTGTCAGGAACAGAGCATTCAGAGTAGGGCAATCATGCTCCTAACATGGATGCCATTGAGCCGAGTTCCCAGTGGCCTCGCAGACTTGGGGCACTGCAGGGAAACTACTGTTTCTACAAAACTCCAACACAGCCTCAAGAATAAAGGCCCAGGAATCTGTGAGACTCTGACAACTCAAAGGCAATGCATGTGCCTCAAAGACAGCATTGGCCAGTCCACATGTACAAACATGTCTGTTGCCGTCTAATTATTATTATTATTATTTTGGTTTTTCGAGATATGGTTTTGGTTTTTTTGTTTTGGTTTTTTGTTGTTTTGTTTTGTTTTTTGTTTTGGTTTTTCGAGACAGGGTTTCTCTGTGTAGCTTTGTACCTGTCCTGGAACTCACTCTGTAGCCCAGGCTGGCCTCAAACTCACAGAGATCTGCCTGGCTCTGCCTCCCGAGTGCTGGGACTAAAGGCATGTGCCACCACTGCCCAGCTCGAGACAGGGTTTGTAACCAATTATTGTGGCACTGGTGTGTGGGTTCACCTGGATCTGTGGAAAGAAGACTCAGAGGCATCCTAAGAATGAATCTAGCCTTTCATGGCTGCAGGGGGGTCCAGCCTCAAAGGACTGAAGCACTAACCCTTCACCTAGGGCAGTTTTATTTCTCTCCAATACAGTTTAGCCAGTTAATTTCCATATGTTCAAAACAGCCTGAAAGGGGCTCCCAATGATACAATGCCAAGTGCACATTCCTCCATTTGTCGGGCACCACGGTTTTCCGGGTTTCCTGAATCAAGTTTTGCATCGGCCTTTGTATCCTTGGAAAACTCTGAGACAGGATTCACATAGAGGGCAACAAGGGAAACAAAAGGTGTCTGCTAAACAAAAGATGGATTAGGGCTAGGTGCTGCTCTCTGGAGCCAGGCTAGGTGCAGCTCAGCAGGAATGCCACCACAAGGGTTTCTCTGTGTAGCCCTGGCTGTCCTGGAACTCACTCTGTAGACCAGGCTGGCCTCGAACTCGCAGAGATCCACCTGCCTCTGAGTGGTGGGAGTAAAGGCATGCTCTGCCACCACCAAGCAACCGAATTAGTTTTTCATACACGTTCACTGGATGTTTGTTGTGTTTAGGTTTGTGCTGTGGTACCTCCTCAATATGGACCAAGGGGGTCTCTCAGACACAGAGACTCCACCCGAGACCTTCAGGGACCCCTCCAGCACCCCAGGGGGATATCTGGACTTGGGCCACTAGGCCCCTCAATAACAACTTTTAAAAACTATTTTTAAGGGCCGGAGAGATGGCTCAGAGGTTAAGAGCACTGACTGCTCTTCCAGAGGTCCTGAGTTCAATTCCCAGCAACCACATGGTGGCTCACAACCATCTGTAATGAGATCTGGCGCCCTCTTCTGACCTGTGGTCATACATGCTGTATACATAATAAATAAATAAATCTTTAAAAAAAAAAAAAAAAAAAAACTATTTTTAAGACTCATTTTTAGAGCTGAATGGTGGCACACACCTTTAATCCCAGCACTTGGGAGGCAGAGGCAGGGAGATCTCTGAGTTTGAGGCCAGCCTGGTCTACAGATCAATTTCCAGGACAGCCAGGGCTACACAGAGAAACCCTCTCTGGAAAAACCACGTACATTTTCAAAGAAACACATCTGATGAAATTTAAAGTTTTCTTTATAAGTCAGGTACTGTGAGAGGAGGCATAAGATAAAATACATAGACTCAGGTGCACAGAATTCTGGGACAAGTGTCTTAGGGTTTCTATTATGTGGTGACAGACCATGATCAAAAGCAACCTGGGGAGGAAAGGGTTAATTCAGCTTACACTTCCAGATCATCATCCATCATTGAAGGAAGTCAGCAGGAACTCAAGCAGGGCAGGATCCTGGAGGCAGGAGCTGATGCAGAGGCCATGGAGGGTGCTGCTTACTGGCTTGCCCCCCATGGCTTGCTCAGCCTGCTTCCTTATAGAACCCATGGCCACCAGCCCAGGGATGGCACCACCACAGTGGGCTGGGCCTCCCCCATCAATCATCAATTAAGAAAATGCCCCACAGGCTTGCCTGTAGCCTGATCTTATGGAAGCATTTCCTCAGTGGAGGTTTCCGCCTCTCACATGACTCTAGCTTGTGTCAAGTTGACATAAAAGCAGCCAGCCAAGAGTGTTCAGGTCACACTCTCACTACAGTGACCGTGGCCTCCTGTTGTTCCCATAACTCGAGGCCACACACTGTACCTTTAGGCTGATGTGACCTTCGACCTGACCATGACCTCTGTGACGCCGTGACAGTTAATCAGCAGATCGTACAGTCACTACACGTACACAGCCAAGATGCTACACAGGTGGAGGACACACATCCGTCCTGGGACGTGGTACAAACGACATAAGATCTCATCACACAGAAAGGCACGTGCAATCATTCATTTCTGGCATTTTTATTTAATGTTTCCATCATGGTGAACTATGTGTGTAAGTAAGAGGGGAATGTTGTTTCATTTGTACATGATATATGCAAATTGTTTTTGTTTTGTTTTGTAACCGAGGCTAGTCCTCAAACTCCCCATGTAGCCAAGGATGGGTTTGAACTCCTGACCCTTCTGCCTCCATTCTCTGATAATGAACCTGCACCACCAGGCCCTGCAATAACAACTTTTAAAAACTATTTTTATGACTTATTTTTACAGCTGGGTGGTGGTGGCCTTTAATCCCAGCACTCGGGAGGCAGAGGCAGGTGGATCTCTATGAGTTCGAGGCCAGCCTGGTCTACAGAGTGAGATCCAGGACAGCCAGGGCTACGCAGAGAAACCCTGTTGGAAAAACCAAACAAATACATAAATAAGAATAAATAAATAGCGGTTTGGTGGCTGGGAGGGGCTCACCCAGGTGTGACAGCAGCCCACTCAGAATCAGAAGGCAAGGGACACAGCTGAACCTCACGCCGTGAGCTGCGGGTCTGCGGCCACCAGCCCCAAGAGGTGACAGGTGACAGGCTTCCGGAACCTGGGCCTTCGCGATGTGTCGTGTTACCCTGTTACTAAGCAAGCAGATGAGACTCCAACATTCCACCCACAGACTTCCTGCTGGAGCTGGATGGAAAAGCCACCCTCAGAGGTTGCATAGGACAAGCCAGGCTTCAGGCCACCAGTCAGGTGTCTGGGCTGCAGGGAGTCAATCACCATAAACTCTGGGGCTGTAACAAGAAATCAAATGTTATCAGCTTTCAGATGGATGATTCCAGAAGTATCCAGAACACTTCCCTGGCTGATACCATTGCTACACAGCCATTGTCATGCTTGGGCTTATCCTCTAACCCACAAGATTTTGCAACATCATGCTGGTAGCCTGAGATTGGCCATGATGGGACAATTTACACAACCAACCCCCGAGTGACCTCATGAGCACTTAGCCTCACTCAGGACTGTTGATGGCTGCTGTGACTCCAGCCATCACACCACATTGCATATAGGAGAAAGGTTAGTGAATGACAGAAATGGGTGGCCCCGCCTGACTGTCTGTTGTTCTTGGGGAGAAGACAGAGATGTCCCTAGAATTCCCCAGCCACTTATGCTTCATTCCCCAGAGCTGTGTCATGTGACCGTGGAGCCTGGCCAAGGAGCCTGGGAAACAACTGTGATTTCCTGTCTTCTGCATAGAAGCCAACCAGAAGCTGCAGTGAGGATTTCTGCTGATCGTGACTAGTCCTTGTCCACCCTTGTTTTAGGAGCCACAGGGCATCCTGCGAAGATCAGAGCTGGGACAGCTGTGGACACCAGGAGGGGCCGCTGTGGCATGAGCTCAAATCTCACCCTGCTTTTCTCACCAAAAACCAGATTCCACAATGAAGAAAACTCAGGTCAGGACCAGAGAGTGGACAGCAGGGGCACAAGCCTGGGGACTCAGGACCCAACCCACGGGGAAAGGCGGCCAGGCATGGTGCTGAGCACTGTAACTGCAGTTCTGCAGACCCGGGGGTCTCCTGGGCTCGCTGGCCAGACAGCCTGGCTGAATGGATCAGCTCTGGGCTCAGTGAGGGGAGCAGCTGGGGGAGACACCCAGTGGTGACCTGTGTTCTCCACACACACACACATGCATGCACACAGAGCAGTCAGAGACCATCAGGAGGCTGCAGTGATGCCTCATCCTCCTGCCTCAGTGTCCTCGACCCGCAGAACGCTGCTCACTGAAGGCTGGAGGGCATGGTGGCGCATGCCTTTAAACCCAGCACTCGGGAGGCAGAGGCAGGTGGATCTCTGTGAGTTCGAGGCCAGCCTGGACTACAGAGTGAGTTCCAGGACAGCCAGGGCTACACAGAGAAACCCTGTCTCAAAAAAACAAAACAAAAATTCAATGGCAAAAAATAAATAAATAAAAATCAACTGTATCTGTGGGCTGTAGGCAGACTTCGGTCCCCAGCAGTGTGTACGAACTGGGGGTGGTGTCCCCAGGTGTCCTGCTTCAGTAATGTTTGCACTAGAAACGTCGGCCATGCCCAACACTAGATTATTAAAAAACAAAACCAAACAAACCATCTGTGCAGCTCAAAATCCAGAGACCACAACCGGGCAGTGGGCACCGCTTCAGCCAGGGTCGTTTACCCGCTCCTTCCTCCAACGATCAGCAGGAAGCTGTGGATTACTAAACCCAACTGTCACTGCACCTTCCCAATTTCCTAGAGTGACAGTTCCACCCTGACCACGCTCCAGCCCCTCACTGGCGGATTCTGGGCGGGGCTCCACCCTGACCACGCCCCCACCCCTCACTGGGGGGTTCTAGACAGGGTCTCCACCCTGACCACGCCCCCAGCCCCTCACTGGGGGATTCTAGGTGGGGCTCCACCCTGACCACGCCCCCAGCCCCCTCACTGGGGGAAACTAGGCAAGGCTCCACCCTGACCACGCCCCCAGCCCCTCACTGGGGGATTCTAGGCATGGCTCCACCCTGACCACGCCCCCAGCCCCTCACTGGGGGATTCTAGGCGGGGCTCCACCCTGACCACGCCCCCAGCCCCTCACTGGGGATTCTAGGCGGGGCTCCATCCTGACCACGCCCCCAGCCCCTCACTGGGGATTCTAAGTGGGGGCTCCACCCTGACTACGCCCCCAGACCCTCACTGGGGATTTTAAGTGGGGGCTCCACCCCCTGACCACGCCCCCAGCCCCTCACTGGGGATTCTAGGCGGGGCTCCACCCTGATCACGCCCCCAGCCTAATATCTATTTTGCTTTTTTCTCCCATAACCTGTGGATGAGGCTTTCCTGGGAGAAGGTGTGTTTGCTGAGGGTGCTGTTGGGCTGAGGGGCTGGGCCGGTTTGTTTGAAAGGATCTCAGACCTATGACAAGAGTCTATATGAGAGACCCCTGGGGAGACAGATCAAAAAACAAAGCTATGAAAAGACCAGTGTCCTGACTCATTCCATGTCAAGGATCCTAAATTGAGAAAATGCCTCCATAAGATCGGGCTGTAGGGCATTTTCTCAATTAGTGATCAATGGGGAAGGCCCAGTCCATTGTGGGTGGTGCCATCCCTGAGCTGCTGGTTCTGGGTTCTATAAGAAAGCAGGCTGAGCAATCCATAGGGAGCAAGCCAGTAAGCAGCACACTCCATGGCCTCTGCATCAGCTCCTGCCTCCAGGATCCTGTCCTGCTTGAGTTCCTGGATTATGAACAGCAATGTGGAAGAGTGAGATGAATTAACCCTTCCCTCCCCCAAGTTGCTTTGGCTCTGGTGTTTGATCACAGCAATAGAAACTTTGACGATGACACTGCGATAGGAGCTAGAGCAATCATGTCCCAAGCCAAGAGACTCAGGATTCCTGTAGGCTGGGACCATGGAGCCTTGGGTTGGGCATAGCCCTGTGGGCCCTCGGCTTGGTCTTCAAGCTTCCACCTATCACCCAAGTCCCTACTTTGTAGCCCCAACTCCCAGCAGCCCCAGAAAATGAAGAAGTAGCAACAGGGATGTATCTGGCTGCCAACGTGGACGCTCAGGACTCATCCAAGCAGCCAAAGCTTGGGTTCCGTTTCTTGAGGATAAAGCTGGGTTGTGTGGGGACAAAATGGACATGAGTTCTCCACTCTGCTCAGCTGTCAGCAGTGGGGGCCATCTGTCATGACAGGAGCCCTCTGCAGCCACAACGTCACTGCTCGGCTGCCAGGGCCCTGAGGCAGTCCCCCTTGTGCCTGCTTTGGTGACGTCCCTGGGGTCTGTGACTCAGGTCGTCAGAATGGTTCTCCACAGGCCTGGGCGGCTGAATGGCCAGCTTTTCAGAGGGATGAAGAGCAGTGTGGGGATGTCTGATGAGGGAGAAGAGGACATGGCTTTTTAAGGTTGTCCAGGAGGCTGTGAGCTGTGACCGACCACTGGGGTTAGGAGCCAGGGCTGCACTCATCTGTGGAGCCCACTGGCGGGACAAGGATGGAGGCCATACCTTCTCTCCACCCTGAGCTTCCAGGTTCATGCAGGAATCAAGTGCTCTCCAAACCCGAGAGCCTATGAGTGCCAGGGGCAGGGGCAGGGGCAGGGGCAGGGGCAGGGGTAGGCAGGGCCGGGTGGGCTTTGACTGAAGAAGGCAGCTACTGACTCAGTGTTCCTGGGCATCCCCGCTGCTGCAGGAAGAGATGGCTGCCAGGGCACGGGCTGTGCAGCCGGTAGCTCAGGTCCAATCTAGGTTCAGCTTTCCAGGCCAGGCAATCACACAGCAATCTGAGGTAGGGCCAACGGCTGCCACATGCAAATAAGTATCACAGTGGCCCATGTGCAAATAAAACTTTATTGACAAAAAAACAGGTCTAGGGCCAGACTTGGCCCAGGGCTGCAGGCCACAGTCTGAGCTCAGTAGGATGTGCCAGCCAGGGTCAGAGCTAGTTAGATGTCCCCTCCTGGAACAGCACCCTACCTCCACAGGATCCTGGCCATGTCCCCTCCAAGGCTGCCTCCCCTTTCCTCCCCAGAGCTTTTGCCTGTCCCAAAGTCTTTTATGTTTCAAAGAGGAATGGAAAACAAGGGTCATCTGCCCCACCTGGCTGCCTGCCACTGACATCCCTTTGTGAGTATCCCCTAGGCTTCTACCCACAGCCCTCCATGGCTCTGGCCCTCCTCCTCCCTTGGGTCAAACCCAAGTCTCCCTTGCAGCCCACCAGCAGGCCCACCCTGCACCACTCCTCCCTCTGTGACTCTTGCTGGGCTCCCTCTGCTCGACCCCAGGACCTTTGCTCATCTGTGGCCCTAGCTAGCATGGGAGGCAGCCGGCAGCCGGCAGCCGGGCTACTGACAAGCAAGGGGAGTCAGAGAACCCTGGCATCCTGTGGGGACACACTGACTCAGCCCCGTGCCACGGGGGTAAGATGGAGATGTCTTGCGGATGGTGTCCCACCTCCTGGCAGCCCCTATACCCAGACCAGGACACGCTGTTCCCATCATCCTGGCTAAGGAGACCTCCATCCTGAGCCCATCTGGCCCTGGTCAGAAATGAGGACACAGCCATGGCCAGGAGGGAATAGGAGGTGCTCAAGGGCTTTAACTGATACTGAACTAGAGGCCTGAGACTGAGGCAAAAATACGACATCCTTCATTTGGGGTGGGGAGAAAAGGGGGGGGCGAGGTTTTGTTGTTTTGTTGGGTTTTTTTTTGCACAAAGTAAAACCCAGGCGTCTCTGTGAGGAGTGTGTGCAGGGCCTTCTGCAGCCACTGCAGAGCCCACACGGGATGCAGCCCGAGACCTCTGGGGCCCAGCCTCTTCCTCCAGGCCCAAGGTTGGGCCCTTTTTATTTTCTTTACAATATAAATAGAATTTCAAAGTATACATGACATGGCGGCCACTGGGCACTCAGGAGAGGCCCGGTCCCTCCAAGTGTCCAGCAGGTCCCAGGCCAGGCCTGTCTGTGCTGTCCTTTGTCACTTACAGATGAGCTGTCCATCCTGGGGATGGACTGAGGCGCTAGGGTGGCAGTGGCCTCTAGAGACAGCGCTAACCCACAGGCAGCGCCACCAGTGCAGTCTGGGTCCCTGTCTCTTGACTCGCGCTGCAAGGGAAGGTGGCACCTGCTTCCCCGGCCCTCAGCCACGGAGGCTCCGTCAAGGGTGAAGGCTCACGGAACCCCAGGCTACAGCCGTGCGACTCAGTCACCTTGGAAGCCTGGCTCACCCCTGGGGACACCTGCCATCCCAGGCAGTGGAGGCAGAGTGAGGTGGACTCTGCATGGCGGGGGCGGGGAGGGGGGGGCAGGACGGGGAAGGGACTCATGCTCCTGCAGGGCCCACCTCCCCCAGCAGGAAGCAGAAGACACCACAAGCAGCCACCACAGAGGTCACTGTGCACTGGGCTGTCGTCCTCCAGGGCGACACCTGTACAAAAGTACCTCTCCACCTGCTCAGTAGACAAATGACATCTGCAGGCAGCAAACAAGGACGAAGCTTTTATCTCCTCGCATCTTGGTTGCGAGGAGAACGAGCGTTTCCGCTGTCAGTTTTTAAAGCCACAAATCTAGAGAACAGCTGGGGCTGTGCCCCAGCGTCCTTGGCTGGCGTCAGTCACAGGAGGCTCTGGGATGCTCCGTAGCACCTTTAGGAGAAAAGCACAGCCAGGCCGGGTCCCACGGAATCGCTGCAGTCCAGGGACACTGGCCCCTCTCCCTGAGTCCGGCCATGTTGGATCCTGCTGGTCCTGTTGCCCAGGTAGGTCCCGCAGTGGGGACAGGAGTGGGCAGCATCTAGAAGGGTGCCCCAGGTCGGCCCTGTGCCTGCAGCAGGCTCTCCACGAAGGCCAGGTATTCTGGGCTGTGCCCTGTGTCCTCCGTGGTGGTGGCCAGCATGGTGGCCACCCGTGGGCGCTTAGCAGCCTTCACATCCTCTCCAGAGAAGTTGGGCTCCTGTGGTATGCCAGTGCCCAGTGACTACAGACATCAGAGATACGTTGTGGAGGTTAGTTTAAGGTGGGTTCCACTCTTTTACATTACATTTAATTCAGTAAAGCTTTGTTACTTTGCTTGCCTAAAACACCTGATTTTTCTATTTCAGAGCTGAATGGCCAACAGCTAGGCAGGGGGAGAACTAGGTGGGGCTGCCAGGCAGAGAGAATAAATAGAAGAAATCTAGGCTTAAGAGAGGAGCAAGAAAAGGAGGAGAGGAGGACGCCAGGAGCCAGCCACCCAGCCACACAGCCACCCGGCCACACAGTCACCCAGCCACCCAGCCACACAACCAGCCACACAGCCACCCAGCCACACAACCAGCCACGGAGTAAGACGGAAAGAAAGATATATAGAATAAGGAAAGGTAAAAAGCCCAAAGGCAAAACGTAAAGAGAAACGAGATAATTTAAGCTAGAAAAGGTGGCTAGAAACAAGCCAAGCTAAGGCCAGGCATTTGTAAGAAAGAATAAGTCTCCATGTATTTATTTGGGAGCTGGGTGGAGAGTCCCCAAAGAGCTATTAAAAAAAAACAAAAACAAAACTACAGAGATGAGATGGGTCAGGCTGTCGCCCTGGCAAAGCCCCTCAGGACCACGCTTGCCACTGCACCCTGACTCACACCCAAGGTGTGGTCCCCACCTGTCCCTAGATCTGCAGACTCTGCAAAGCAGACACCTGTCCCCTGGCTGAGCAGAGTCCAGAGTCGTGAGCCCTGATGACTGTGGTCAGTGCTGGGGTGTTACTTATGGTCAAGGAGGAGGGGGCAGCCTGTCTGGGACTGCATCTTCCACGCCCCAGAGGGAGGTGCCCAGGACACTCACCAGCCGGGACCGCACCCTCTTGGGCAGCTCCTCTTCCAGGGTGAAGATGTCCCCATGCTTCACCGTCAGCTGAGACCCGTCCTCAAACTCCACCTGCAGCAACATGGGGAGTCAGCATGGGGAGGGCCATAGGGTGCTGGCCCCATACCCACCAAGAGCCCAGAGGTGGAAAAGACTCAGGCATCCTGGGGTCACAGAGCCCTGTGGACAGCTGGCCAAGCCCGGGGCTGCCAAGGTCCTGAGCAGGCCCTGGGTGGCAGATGGCTGACATGGGTGAGACACGCCTAGGCAGCAGCGCTGTGGCCTCCAGGACCAGACGCCAGGTCTGACTATGCAGAGGGCAGGGCACAGGTCCTGGACGGGAGACTTAAGGGGATCCCCAGGGTCCTCAGAACCTGCTTTCCTCAACTCAGAGTGGCAGCTTGGCATGCCACCCCAAACAGACCCCCTCCTCCAGAAGTGATGCCCAAGGGATGGGTCAGGCTGCTGGGCTGGGAGGTGGACACCATGGGTGCTCCGGCATCAGGCCACCTTCTCTGGTGACAGCAGTGAGGAGCCCAAGTGACCAGTGGCCTGGGTTTCAGCCTGGCCTCCTGGCTGGATGAAGTCAAGTGGTGGAGACCAAGGCTCTTCCGGTGCCTTTGAGGGGACACTGGAGCAGGGGTGAGTCTGGACAGGAGGCCTGCCGGGAAACAGCTGCACTGCACAGTGTGGCTCTGACAGTGCCGTACACTGAGAGTCAGGTTCCCCAGAAGGAGGGGAATTCTGGAAGGTGCCCACTGCCACCCATCTGTGATACTCCAAAGGGCAGGCTGTACCACGCCCCCAACATTCTGAACAGCTCCAGCCCTCAGTCCAGGCTGTCTCCAGGGGCTCACACAGGCTTCTGGAACTATCTTGAGAGGAGTGTGATGGACAAGTGAATACACCCATCCCCTGGCTGTTGGGCTCCAGGGTGGGGTAACCTGGCTGGCCTCCCACTTTGTGCCAGAATCTTGCTTGGCCACACACTGTGTGGTGTGTGTCCCCAAGCTGCCTTGTCTCCTGGGAAGGGATGGCTGGGCCGACCCGCCCCTCCCGTCTGCCCAGGTGGGAGCACAGCTGTGCTGCAGTTCTCCTGTTGTTTGGCTCTGTGCTTCCTGCTGTCTTGAGACCAGGTGTTGCTGCACAGTTCAGGCTGGCAGCTCCTCCCCAAGCCCCACCCTGGTGCGGCGCATCCCCAGCCCTGGCCTCCATGCCGCTGGTAGCCTGTGTGAGCACTGACATGGGGTAGGCTGGCAGAGGCTGAGTGTCGCCAGAAGGCCGCTGCGGGGCTGCTCACCTGGTAGATGAGGCTGGTGGCCGCCGAGATGAACCTGGCTCTATACAGGTTGCCGTCTGTCCACCGCAGCTCCACCAGCTCGCCCTCAGGAGGCGGGCCTAGCCGCAAGCAGTCTCTGCTCTGCAGGAAGCAGACGGTGAGGTCCCGCCCATCCCGGATGCCCGGCTCGCCCCACCCCTCCCCTCCCTGCCATGCCCCTCACAGTGATGCTCTCTGGATACAGGTTGTCGCTGTAGGAGCCGTCGTCGAAGTTGACCTCGTAGAAGGTCTGCGCAGTACTGCCAATCACACGACAGCGATAGTACAGCCCGGTCCTGTTCTTGGTGATGACGACCTGGCCCAGGGACACAGCGCGCAGGAGCTGACCCTGGGGGGAGGGGGGGCAATGGCATGTGTGGGCGGGGTTTTGCCCAAGCGGATGAGGGCAGGTGGGCAGGACTAGCCCACATGGGCGGGGCCCCTCGTGTAGCCGGGAATGTGGCCTCAGCACTCACCCCAGCGCCACCTGCTCTGTGCTTGAGGCAGGTGATGGACACTACATAGGGCCAGTCGTCGGGCTCCATGAGGACACCAGCTGCATGTGCGCAGGTCACGTGGAAGGACGTGGAGCAGTGCTCGTAGGAACACTGGATGCAGGCGCCGGACACCTTCTTCATGCACTTGCGGCAGTACACACACTTCTGCAGAGGATGGGGTACAGGGTTACCAGCAAGGACAGGGAGGAACCTTCCAGAACAGGTGGGGGTCAGGGGGACAACCACAGGCCAGGACTGGGGCTTGATGGTATCTGGGGCTTGATGGTATCTGAACCCAAATCACCTCTTCTCAGGCCTCCTCCCTGTAGCCCAGAGTTGTGTGTGTGTCCGTGTGTCCGTGTGTGTGTGTGTGTGTGTGTCCTAGTGCAGGGCCATCGGGGTTTTAAATTGTCAGGACCGAGGATGCAGAGGCCACATTAAGGATTTGTAGTCAGCATGCCATCCACCTGAGCCATAACGCTCTCATTAAAAGGCACCCAGCTCTCAACCCCTGCTTCTGAAGGGGTCTCTGAGGCCATTCACTGGGCCTGCTCAGGTGGCCTACACTTGGGCTGGAATATGGTGCCAGGCCCCTGGACTTGTGACCCTGTCACCAGCTACCGGGGAGCCCAGGCTCTGGCTGTGAGCCAGCCCAGTGCCTCCAGGGCTCCACAGCAGCCCTCCACTCAGTGTGTCCTGGCAGCAGGAGAGATGAACCAGGCAGGCAGAACAAGTACAGGACATTGTCCACGCCCCTAGCTGAGGGCCTGGTCTCCAGCTTGACCAAAGCCAGCTGCCTTCCCAACTAGTGTGGTGTTAAGTGCCTGGAGCAGAGGCTATCCCAAGGTCTGAGCTGAGCCATCTCCATTCCCTTATCCCCTGACTTCCAGATGTAGGAAGGCCCTGGCCCATGCCTTGGACACAGTTAGGCAGCCACTGGCTGCGGCACAGGCCTCAGGTAGCCATCTGCATCTGGGCCCCACTCAGCCCACACCCAGAGGCAGGAGAGGACGGTGGGGAGGGGGGTTGCAACAAGACAGGCCTGGGGACCCCGATGCTCTCCAGATGGCCATGGCAGTCCACTCCAGCGGTACACTGTACGTGGGCAAGCAAACTTGGACCTCTGACCTCCCTCACAATCCTGCTACAGAGGGGTGTGTGTGTGTTCATTAACGAGCCAGAAGAGGCAATGTTCACAGGAGCCTCAGCATGTACCAACATGGAGTGCCTTCATCAGATACTCGGTGACCCAACTGGAAATGGGTCAAGCATGGGGCCAACAGTTTTCAAAGGAGGTGGATCCAAGCAGGTGCCCTGTGTGCGGTCACGAGGGGAACCATCGAGACGGTGGAGAGGGGCTGTGCAGTGGCTCAGGATACACTGTGGACCTGCGCCCTGACGGTGGAGGAAGGCTGCATGCCGAGGGCGGGGATGGAAGACACCGGGAAGGGTTCCTCAGAGTTTCAGAACAGTGTGACAACCCAGTGTGCTTGTGGCATGCATGCAGAAACAAGAATGTATCCTGCGTCTGACGATGCCACCAGCATCAGTATCATGGTGCTCTAAGATGCAGAGGTGGGCAGGTGAGCCCGGCCACTCAGCCATGTACAGAAAGGAAGAAAGGAAGAGACTGGAGAGACGGCTCAGTGGAAAAGCACTGTCCAACTCTAAGGGCACGGGTCTGAATCATCAGAACCCATGCAAAGCCGGACTCGGAGTGTCTAATGCCCAGCGCTGCCATGGCATGATGGGAGTCAGAGCTGGGGAACCTGTGGGAGCTGAGCAGCCAGGTAGCTGGGCGTCCACACGGAAAGACCCCACCTCAAGCAGGATGGAGGGCAAGGACTCACACCTGTGGTTGTCCTCTGGCTCCACAGGTGCCCACATATGTGTGCACACACACAGGGCACACTGCTGAGTGTGTGACACAGTGGAGGAAGATGAAGCTTGGGATGTCACTCTGAGGGTGTTAGGAGTCCCAGCACAGGACAAGGCTCCTCTTCCCCAAGTCAGAGAAAGAAGCACCACGGAGGGGCAGGCTGGGCAGTGGGGAAGGCTGCAGCGGCTGCATGGCCTGGAGGGATGGCTCTCATGCATCACGAGCACGCTGAGATCAGGCACTAACAGTACCTGCAAGTGTCTGGAGCAAGCTGGGATACTTGGCCCAGCGCTGCCGGGCTGCACCTGGGGGACTGTGCCCTGCATACTCACAGAGCTCCCCGCCCTGCTGCAGGGCTTTGGGCCTGGAGAAATGGCAGTCCTAGGCTGGGCTGGGGCTGTCTTCCTAGGGTCTCTTAGTCCACCCCAGGACTACGGTTGGTGACCACAGCCTTGGGGACCTACCAGTTTCCACCGCTGCTCAGGGATGGCACTGACGTCCACAGGGTTGCGCTCAATCACATTCAGGAACCGTACCTCGGGGACTGCAATGGCGCAGATCACGTGAATCCACCTGAGAGGTCAGGGCAGGGTCACAAGTGCACTGCTGATAGTTCCAAGGGGCCAGCCAGGCTGGGGGGTGGGGCGGGCAGCGAGGCTTGTGGGCATTCAGGACAGTGCTCCCCTCACGGTTGTGGGCCCTGGCCCCCCACTGTGAGTGGCAGCCGCCTTGCTTGCTGTTCAGCCAGATGTCCTCCCTATTCAGATTCCCTGCCGGTTTCCTTCTCACCTAACGTTCTACCGGAGGTTCTTTGTTCCTGTATCCTGCATTTGGTGTAAACAGCTTAGATGCAAGAATGTAGAACATTGGGTAGCAAACTTCTGCCCTCCGGGGATCCGCCATTGTGCTGTAAGTCTGTATTTAAGGTTTCCTCCCTCTTTCAATAAACGGCATTCGGCTGGCACTCGGCATTCAGCCGTGGCGAATGACTCGCTGTCTCTTGTCCCTTATTTTTTAATCCACAGCCCCTCGCTCGGACATGGTGAACGGTTGGTGATAGCGCGGGCGTTATCCCTACAAATGGAGGTTCCTACCGAGATCCGAGAAAGAAGGGACGAGCTGATGGACACCCGAAAGGTAAGGCTGGCCAGCAATTTAAAGAAAAAAGAAAAGATAAGGGTGAATTGAAATGGGTGCAGCTAGCTCACAGTCAGTTGATTGGACTGTTGAAGCAGGAAGGCACCGAAGTTAAGATAGAGCAAGACAGCTGAAGATTTTAAATAAAGAAGGAAATCTTCCCAAAAGAGAAGAGGGAAGGATAGGAAATTTCCCATTAGAAAAGGGAGAAAAAATTTTAATCAAGAAAAAAGGATTTTCCCGGTAAAAAGGGGAAAAATTTTTGAAACTAGGCCTAAAGATTGGGGCCCTGTAGAGGAAGGATGGAGGAAAGAGAAAAGCCTCTTCCCAGTGGTAATGGAGGAAGAAAAGGCTTTTTCCAATTGTAGAATTTTCAGGATAGCTGAAACTCTGAGCTCTTTCTGCAGTGCAGCATCTGAACTACAAAGAATCGGCAGGTAGGCCTCATTGTTGCTGGCTGAACAGCAAGCGAGCCCAGAGGTTAGAAGTTTGGCTGTCTGTTTGCTTATTCTGGTTCAAATGTTTTTTATTTTTTCCTCGGAGTGGGAATAATTCAATATTTAGGATCCCTTCATGGGAAATGTTTTTCTGTTTTTCCCTTATGGCGGGAATAACTCATTGTTAGGTAGTCCCTTCATGGGACTAGGAAGTTTAAACAGGAGTTTGTGTGTGCGGGGCGCGTGCGTATATGAGATAGCCTGGAGCAGCGGACAAAGGCATGCAAGAGACAGCGCCGGTGGGAGTTGGAGCTGCGATGGAGCGTGGCCCGGCCGGGCACCAGCACTGGAGCCCAGGCACGGGCACTAGAGCCTGAGCACTGGGCGGAGCCAAAGCTAAGCCGCAGCTTCAGCTCCCGCCAAGTGAGCAGAGGCCCGGGAAGGGACTAGTGCCTAAAAGTTTAAATGGGCCTAACTTCTGATGAAAAATGGTTTCAGTCAGGACATTGAATGCTAAGTCAATGCTGTGTGAATAAAGGATGTTCTGTTCTTTTGATTGTCTTAATAAATGTTTGGATGAATGTTTGATTCTCATGGTAGATAAACTAAAGGAACAAGATTCATAATTTTGAACTATATATTAGGTGTGCTCTTGTCTGTTGATCATTACTGAAAATTTGGTTCTGCAATTTAAGTTGCTTTCTAGAAATTCTTGGTTTAATTTTATAGAAATATAACACCTGAAATGGATTGGGTTGTTAGCTTATTAAATAATGTTGTTGCTAAGATAAACCCATAAATAATAATCTCTTACTGATAAAGAGGTCACAAAATTATTTTTCTAGTAAATAAAATACAGGTAAATTGTTTGGTCCACATTGTTAATAATTGGCTATTTGTGCTAATGTGTTATTTGAAATCTATATTTAAAAAAAAGATACTCTTTTTAAGATTTTATAAAAATACTCCAGAGTATTGCCTAAAGTTACCTCTTCAAATCCTATAGAGATTGTATTTAATGCTTTTATAATTGGCATATGTAAAAAGGACCATAAAAATAGAAGCTGGTGATAGAATTGCTCAATTATTATTGCTTTCATATTTTAAAGGCAAAATGGTGCCTATATGTAGAACTGGAGGTTTTGAAAGTACAGGAGAAAAGATGTTTTGACAAACAGTTATCAATGATAAACAGCCTAAATTAAAAACAAAATTATATGGGATTGAGATTGAAAGATAATTGGATTCTGGTGCTGGATATATCTATAATTTCACAAGAATCCTGAGATCCCAATTGGCCCCTTAAGAATTCCATCTCTAACCTACAAGGTATCGGCACAGCTCAGACGCCATTGCGGAGCAGGCTACTCTTAAATTGGAAGGATGAGAAAGGTCATGCAGGAACTTTTCAACCCTTTGTGCTACCTGACATTCCAGTAAATTTGTGGGGACGAGATGTGTTAGATGGTATGGGAGCAGTGCTTACTACACAGCCTGTACAACAGATACTAAAAAGTCAGGGCTACTGCCCAGGCAGAGGCTTAGGAAAAATTAGAGGTCCTGGGGGGATACAAGAGGATTAGGGTCTTTTCCATAGGGGTCACTGCACAGCAGCCTTCGATTATACAACCAATAAAAATCACTTGGAAAAGTGATGACCCTGTATGGGTGGAACAGTGGCCCCTTACTAACGAAAAATTGGAGGCTGCGAATACATTAGTTAAGGAACAGTTAGATGCTGGACATATCATTCCTTCCACTTCACCTTGGAACTCACCTAGATTTGTTATTAAAAAGAAGTTAGGAAAATGGAGGCTATTACAGGATCTTAGAGCTGTAAATAAAACCATGCTTCTCATGGGAGCAACACAGCCTGGCTTGCCTGCCCCTGTGGCAATTCCTAAACATTGACATTTAATTGTGGTTGACTTCAGGGATTGTTTCTAAAATGTTTTGGCAAACAGGTCCTATTCTATGGGTACATTCCCCAGCTTCTCCAGCAAAAACCATTACTCCTTATCCACAGGCTGTTGCTCAGATTATATTTAAGGGAATCAAGATCAGTGTTCAAACTTTTGGTAAGGAGCCAGATATTGTGGTGACCCCATACACCCAGTCTCAAATAGCATGGTTGCAAGCTAATGATAATGATTGGACCGTATTGACATGCTCAATGCAGGGTCAGTTTGATACTCACTATCCCTCTAATGATGTGTGTCAATTTTTTAAATTGCATCCTGTTATATTTCCCAAGATAGTACAGATGACTCCTATTCCTCAGGCCCGTGTAGTATTTACTGATGGCACTTCACGTGATTTTGCTGTGGTAGTTTCTGGTAACATAGTAAAGAGAATGAAAGTCCAGGGCACTTCTGCCTAAATGGCAGAGGTACAGGCACTGTTGCTTGCTTTACAGATGTTTTCTGATGAGAGTGTAAAAATTTATACTGATAGCCAATATGTGGCACATGCAGTTATGCCTTTGGAGACAGCAGCCTACATACCATCCATTTCTCCCATTCATGAATATTTATTGCAAGTGCAAGGACTAATATGGTCCCGCTCACATAACCTTTATGTGGGCCATATTAGAGCTCACACCCAATTGCCTGGACCTCTAAGTGAAGGTAATCAGAGGGCTGACGCCATTACTCGTATGGCTGTTACATTAGTTTGTTCTGCCTTTGATAAGGCTACTCAGTTGCATCAATGTTATCATCTTAATGCTGGATCTCTTCGTCATCATACAGGCATAACCCGGGAACAAGCCATCCAGATAGTTAAATCATGTCCTATTTGTTGAATTTTTACCTGTTCCTCATTTGGGAGTTAATCCCCGAGGACTTTTACCTAATCATGTGTGGCAGATGGACGTCACACACGTGCCTTCCTTTGGAAAACTACAATATGTCCATGTGTCTATTGATACATATTCTTCTCTAATTTTTGCTTCTGCTCATTCAGGGGAAAAGGTTAAGGATGTTAAGAATCATTGTCTTCATGCTTTTGCTTACATGGGCGTGCCAAAATGCATAAAGACTGATAATGGTCCCGCCTACAGCAGTACGGGATTTTCAAAATTCTGCCAAGACTTTTCTATTGTTAATAAGACTGGTATTCCTTATAACCCTCAAGGACAGGCTATAGTAGAACACTGCCATCATTGCTAAAGTAAAAAGGGGGGAGCTAGGGGCTCATCTCTCCTCTCCACATTCTATTCTTTCCCTTGTTTTATATATTTTAAATTTTTTATCGGTGGATTCTGCTGGAGTATCCACTGCAGATAAGCACTGGAGGGCTCCTGTTGCAAATCATCCTCTGGTGCAATGGAAGGATCTTTCTACTGGCACTTGGAGGGGACCCGATCCAGTGTTGGTGTGGGCCCGGGGATCTGTTTGTGTCTTTCCACAGGACAATGAAGTTCCTCTTTGGGTTCCTGAGCGCTGTGTGCGCCCTGTGGCTGCTGCTGAATCCCGACATGGCAGAGACCTATTGGGCCTTCGTAAAAAACTCTCCCCTTCTGATGCCAATGGGGATTGAGAGCCCAATACAGCCAGCCTTGGCAAGCATTAACATAAGCCTCGGAACTGTAGCCATGTGGTTGGATTCTTCAGAAGGTAATGTATGGTAACTTTTTTCAAAAATGTTGAGAATGTGTCACACCTTGGAGATTAAGGATAACTCTGAAGGTCACTGACCTCTATTTGTTAACAGTAACATGCCAGCTAAGCCTTTTCACATTTTGCAACCCTCTTCAAGCTGGTGTAGTACCTACTTTTCAGGAATGGCTCTGTGCAACATTTATTGGCCTCCTGAAATTCATCTAGCCTTTTTGAAGATACCTTAAATTTGTGAGCCTGAATGTAGCCATTAATGAGACCATTAGTTCTGCTCCTTGTTTGCTGTTTTTGTTTTTGTTTTCTTTATGGTTCTTAGTTGTTCTTTTGCAGACCTGCCAGCCTAAGTAGTGCTGGGATCAAGAAAAATGGGCCTTGGTGGTTCGTGTTCCTGGAGCTGCGTCCATGCCAGTGGACCATGGCAGTTAGACACAGATGATGCTCACACGCTCCAGAAGAGAATCTGACATCGCTGTTGCCGTTGTTGCTGTTATAGCAGTGGTGGCCACTGCTGCTATTGCTTGTGGGATGGCTACTTCATAATTGGGTTCTACAGCTAGCACAATGGAGACCCTGGCAGCAAAAGTAGCTACCACAGTTAGTTAATCTTTTATTTTATTGGGCATGATAAATTTAATTCTACATTGGCTTTGAAAGTTGTAAAAATTATTAAAACTCAAGTTCTATTTGCTTATGGGATACCACCTTACAAGGACTCCAATTTGCAGTAAGGCTCGTTTAAGAAGGGAATGGCTCAGTTGCCTTTAGCCTCCTGGCTATGGGTGGATTAGGACTTCTGTTGGTCTTTTCTGTGTCGCACAGATTGCAAGCCCAGCGCCACTTTGAGATCTTTGGCAGCAGTCACTCTACAGCTCACGTGGTTGAGTCTGTATGATAATGAGTATTCAGAGACGGGTAATGCTTGGGGGGCGGTCATCAACCTAAGACAGAGCACTTGTGTGACCTGGGCAGGTGTCTCTATGACGGGTAAGGTGACCTGCTGACGTCCCACGCAACCTAAGTCAGAAGCTCATTTTTTAGTAAAAAGGGGGGACCTGTGGGCCCTGGCCCCCCACTGTGAGTGGCAGCCGCCTTGCTTGCTGTTCAGCCAGATGTCCTCCCTATTCAGATTCCCTGCCGGTTTCCTTCTCACCTAACGTTCTACCGGAGGTTCTTTGTTCCTGTATCCTGCATTTGGTGTAAACAGCTTAGATGCAAGAATGTAGAACATTGGGTAGCAAACTTCTGCCCTCCGGGGATCCGCCATTGTGCTGTAAGTCTGTATTTAAGGTTTCCTCCCTCTTTCAATAAACGGCATTCGGCTGGCACTCGGCATTCAGCCGTGGCGAATGACTCGCTGTCTCTTGTCCCTTATTTTTTAATCCACAGCCCCTCGCTCGGACATGGTGAACGGTTGGTGATAGCGCGGGCGTTATCCCTACAACGGTGACACCCTGTCTCTCTCCAACCTCCAGAGAAGCTGGGCAGGGAGACAGGAGGTCGCACAGGGCAGGGCAGAGTACACACCTGTGCTCCGTGGTCGTCTGAAGCGCTCCCCCGCGGAGGTTGCACAGACAGCATTCCTAGGGGACAGAGCATCAGGGTGAAGTGCAGCCACCTCCACTGTGCACCGCCCCACCCAAGGGACACCCTAGGGATAGCAAGTATCAAGCCCCAGCCTCAGCACAGCTAAGATCAAGACCATTGGCCCATGGAGGCCTAGAACCTCCCAGGCTTTAGGTGTCACCCAGCACAGGTGAGTTACCGCAGTCCAGGCATGGGCCGCACACCGGGAGCATGTCCAGCCCTCCTTGGCCAGCTCAGGCCGGACACCATAGCAACCTGGAAGACAGCAGAGTGCTTGGATAAGACCAAATCTGTCACCCTCCACACCTGCAGCCCTCCACACCTGCAGCCCTCCCCACACCTGCAGCTCCCCACACCTGTATAGTGTAGCCTCCTGGTCCAGAACCCTGAACAGTGCCTCCCCCAACTCAAGATGCCCTGGGTCCAGAAAGTGCCCTCCTGTCCCCAGAGCCCCTCACACCCAGATGCTGTGGAACACTCACTGGCGTGGACCTGCAGGCAGCAGTGGGCACAGGAAATGAGTGGGCTGGTACCATCCTCGCCGACATAGGAATTGGCAGGCAGTGGCTCCGTGTTCTCCCCACTCGAAGTGAAGCACATCTCAGGGATCAGTGGCCGTGTCCTCTGGCCACTTTTCGAGGGTGGCTGGACAGTACTGTCCCCTGGAGTGGCCGGGACCTCTCGCTCTGTCTGTACTGACTGCAGAGGCACAGCCATCAGGAGGTCGCAGAGAGTCCCATAACCAGCTCAGGGCCACAGGAGGCCTGCTGCAGCTCCCCCTCACCTATCCTCAGAGTCTGGGGTGTTCATAGCTGCTCTCCCTGGGGCTAGGGCTGCAGTGGGACTGAGGGGGACAGGTGACACAGCAGCTACAGCATCAGTACGGGGAGGCCAAGCTCACCTGGCTGTAGGGGTAGAAGAGGGTACAGATGGCGCAGTAGGGCTCACTGAGGGCAGCTGCCGCATTGAACTTCCTCTCAGCTTGGAAACTAGCTGCCCTGTTCTTCCACTGCAGCGACAGCAGGGACTTCAAGGCCTCGGGATCACTCACATCGTCCTCTCCTGAGAACAGGAAGGCTTCTGTGATGGATGGGGGGCTTGAGTTGGAAAACAGGGCCCCACGGCGGCCCCACCCCACTGCTGCCCCCGTCTACACAGCCCTGGCTGGTACTTGGTGGGCTGCATTGCATTCCGAGCATGGAGGGAGGGGCTGGTTTCCATCCATGGGTCTCCTCAGAGCTTAACCTAAGGCCTGGACCAAACATGCCACCCTCAGACACAGGCTCTTGTCTGTGAAGCTGGGCACAGTGCTGCCTACCTGCCCGGGAGCCTCAGCCACAAGGCTGCTGAAGCCTGGCCCACCTGTGCGGCAGCATGGCCCCAGGTGCGCGAGAGGACAGAGGGAGTGTCAGGCAGAACCCACTCCATTCTTACCACCTTACACCTTCCAGCCCTAGGAACTCCTCAGAGTCTGGGACACCCTACCTAGTACCCAGCCTGCTCAGCCTGGGGAAGCCTCACACAGCCCAAGGGCACCAGAGACCCCAAGACTGTGCTGTATTTGGACCCTGCCGCCTGCCAAGAGACACTCAGAGTATGGAGCTGGGGAAATTTTGCCAGCCCACGACTCCCCAGAGTGCCTTCTGGGAAGAGCTCAGCTGGGAGGCAAGAGCCTGGGGCTTGGTCTCAACTGTTCCCCAGATTCCTGTCACTCCTGTGGTGAGGTTTTGGGGTCCTGGGTGCTTCTAGAACCATCCTGTGAGCACAGTACGGCACTGGGTGGAAGAGCTGCCAGCCAGCTCTCGGACTCCGCCAACAGCTTACGGAGGAGCGGAGACCCACCAGGACCTGCACACAGGCCTGCTCCACCTGCCCTGCAGCCAGCAGACACCTCTGCACCCAAGGCTCAACCAGCAGTGGGGAGTCCCCGTGGGGCTGCCGCCTGCACTCACCAGCCCCCACCATCCATCCACAGCCACACCCTAAGCTAGCATTGGTACCACACATCGGGGGACAAACCCTAGATGCCTAGTTCTGCAAGCACTGATGAAGCTCCTGTGCAGAACTGAGGGTGCAGCCCTGGGACAGAGGAGCTGTTGCCACAGACCATGACCATGGCCCCAACCACAGCCTGCACGCTGCGCCCCTCTGTCACCACTGTCTGCACACTGCATCCTGTCACCACTGTCTGCACGCTGCATCCTCTGTCACCACTGTCTGCACGCTGCATCCTCTGTCACCACTGTCTGCACGCTGCATCCTCTGTCACCACTGTCTGCATGCTGCATCCTCTGTCACCACTGTCTGCACGCTGCGTCCTGTCACCACTGTCTGCACGCTGCATCCTCTGTCATCACTGTCTGCACGCTGCGTCCTGTCACCACTGTCTGCACGCTGCATCCTCTGTCACCACTGTCTGCACGCTGCGTCCTGTCACCACTGTCTGCACGCTGCGTCCTCTATCACCACTGTCTGCACGCTGCATCCTCTGTCATCACTGTCTGCACGCTGCATCCTCTGTCACCACTGTCTGCACGCTGCATCCTCTGTCACCACTGTCTGCACGCTGCATCCTCTGTCATCACTGTCTGCACGCTGCGTCCTGTCACCACTGTCTGCACGCTGCATCCTCTGTCACCACTGTCTGCACGCTGCGTCCTGTCACCACTGTCTGCACGCTGCGTCCTCTATCACCACTGTCTGCACGCTGCATCCTCTGTCATCACTGTCTGCATGCTGTGCCCTGTCACCACTGTCTGCACGCTGCGTCCTCTATCACCACTGTCTGCACGCTGCATCCTCTGTCATCACTGTCTGCATGCTGCGCCCTGTCACCACTGTCTGCACACTGCGTCCTGTCACCACTGTCTGCACGCTGCGTCCTGTCACCACTGTCTGCATGCTGCATCCTCTGTCACCACTGTCTGCACGCTGCATCCTCTGTCATCACTGTCTGCATGCTGCGCCCTGTCACCACTGTCTGCACGCTGCGTCCTGTCACCACTGTCTGCACGCTGCATCCTCTGTCACCACTGTCTGCACGCTGCATCCTCTGTCACCACTGTCTGCACGCTGCATCCTCTGTCACCACTGTCTGCATGCTGCGCCCTGTCACCACTGTCTGCACGCTGCGTCCTGTCACCACTGTCTGCACGCTGCATCCTCTGTCACCACTGTCTGCACGCTGCATCCTCTGTCACCACTGTCTGCACGCTGCATCCTCTGTCACCACTGTCTGCACGCTGCATCCTCTGTCACCACTGTCTGCACGCTGCGTCCTGTCACCACTGTCTGCACGCTGCATCCTCTGTCACCACTGTCTGCACGCTGCGTCCTGTCACCACTGTCTGCACGCTGCGTCCTGTCACCACTGTCTGCACGCTGCGTCCTGTCACCACTGTCTGCACGCTGCATCCTCTGTCATCACTGTCTGCACGCTGCATCCTCTGTCATCACTGTCTGCACGCTGCATCCTCTGTCATCACTGTCTGCACGCTGCGTCCTGTCACCACTGTCTGCACGCTGCGTCCTGTCACCACTGTCTGCATGCTGTATCCTGTCACCACTGTCTGCACGCTGCGTCCTGTCACCACTGTCTGCACGCTGCATCCTGTCATCACTGTCTGCAGACTGCGCCCTCTGCACAGGTGCTAGCACCAGGCCTCAGCCACCTGTCACAGGCCCTGGCTCCCTCCATCCTCCCCCTGAGACCCTGAACGCTGCAGCCCATTGCTTGGATGGGGAGTGGAACTATCCATGGTACCAGGGCCCCCGGCTGGAGATGGTTGTGATCTTGGCCCTCACTGGGTCACATGACATTTGAGACTGGTTGGATGGTGGGGTGTGGTGGAGGCCCTGCAGGCAGCAAAAAACTGGGGTGGTTAAAAGTATGGGAAGGTGGGCAGCTGGGTCTCTGCAGATGTGACGGAGCAGAGAATTCTGTGGTGGGTTTCCCACAGTGTATGGACGACCTGACTCAGGGACTGGATGGGTGGACACTGGCACCTGTGGAGGGGCTGGCCTGGGCCCCATGCCAGTGGAGGGAAGTAGCATGGTGGCGGCCCTGCTCACCTTCATCACTCGAAGTCTCCTGTTTGACCACAGACAGTGGGGACCGTGTCGGTGGCCGACCCAAGGGATGACGACGGCTTTTTTTGATTTCCACCTTCAGCTTAGAGAAGGAGGGTGGTGCCTGAAAGACACAGTACTATGAATGCTGGAACCTGTCACCTACAGCGTGCACACACGCACTCACATCCAGTGTCACCCACAGCATGCACACACGCACTCACGTCCAGTGTCACCCACAGCGTGCACACACGCACTCACATCCACTCCTATCACCCACAGCGTGCACATGCACTCACATCCAGTGTCACCTACAGTGTGCACACGCACACTCACTTCCACTCCTGTCACCCACAGCGTGCACAAGCGCACTCACGTCCACTTCTGTCACCCACAGCATGCGCACGTCCACTCACGTCCACTCCTGTCACCCACAGCATGCAAACACGCACTCACATCCACTCCTGTCACCCACAGCGTGCACATGCGCACTCACATCCACTCCTGTCATCCACAGTGTGCACACGCGCACTCACGTCCACTCCTGTCACCCATAGTGTGCACACACACACTCATGTCCAGTGTCACCCACAGCATGCACACGCACTCACATCCACTCCTGTCACCCACAGTGTGCACACACGCACTCACGCCCACTCCTGTCACCCACAGCGTGCACATGCGCACTCACGTCCACTCCTGTCACCCACAGCGTGCACGCACATTCATGTCCACTCCTGTCACCCACAGCGTGCACACGCACTCACGTCCACTCCTGTCACCCACAGTGTGCACATGCGCACTCACATCCAGTGTCATCTACAGCATGCACACGCACACTCACGTCCACTCCTGTCACCCACAGCGTGCACACGCGCACTCATATCCAGTGTCACCCACAGCGTGCACACGCGCACTCACATCCAGTGTCATCCACAGCGTGCACACGCACACTCAATCCAGTGTCACCCACAGCGTGCACACACGCACTCACATCCAGTGTCATCCACAGCGTGCACACACGCACACTCACATCCAGTGTCATCCACAACACACACTGACTCCAGTTGCTACCCTGGCATCCAGATGCTACACATAGCTGTGGGCAGAGCCACAAATGCACCTGGTGGCCATTAATCACCCACCTGGTCACTGCCAGCTTGGGCCTGGCCTTCGTCTTCCAGCCCCAGCTCCATGGGTGCCAGCTGTGGGTGGGCAGTGCGCTCCCTGTCGCCATCAGTGGGGTTGGTGCGGGGAAGCACATACAGCATGGGGATGATGGGCCTCGGCCGCACCTCTGCTTCCTCACTCGGTGTCCCAGGAGGCAGTACCACATTGAGGGGTGCTGGTGGAGGAACCCCCTCTGCGGCCACGGGGCCCATGGTTGGAACCGGAGACTTGGGTGGGGGTGGTGGCCTCAGGCCCTCCTCAGTGGGTAACAGGGTTGGTGGGGCAGGCGGCAACAGGGGTGACATGGGGCTGGGGGTCTTCTTCTTGCTCCGGGCCTTGGTTGGCCGGGGCTTGCCTCTGCCATCCTCTGGG
This sequence comes from Peromyscus californicus insignis, assembly GCF_007827085.1. Lineage (NCBI taxonomy): Eukaryota > Metazoa > Chordata > Mammalia > Rodentia > Cricetidae > Peromyscus > Peromyscus californicus. The sequence continues at coordinate 50,250,985 of NW_026294492.1, forward strand.
CAAAGAAAGCATCATTTAGAATCAAGCGGAAGCAGACAGAGCAGGTGACTATGGTCTGTGGCAAGGAGATCACAGCTGGCTGGGGACTCAGTATCCCCAAAGCTTGGGCAAGTTCAACCTTCCAAAAGTGCCCAACACTGGGCCACTGCACTAAAAGAGATTCCTGAGCCGGGCGGTGGTGGCGCACGCCTTTAATCCCAGCACTCGGGAGGCAGAGACAGGAATTCTGTGAGTTCGAGGCCAGCCTGGTCTACAGAGTGAGTTCCAGGACAGGCTCCAAAGCTACAGAGAAACTCTGTCTCGAAAAAACAAAACAAAACAAACAAAAAAAACGACAATCCTGAGCTGATGGAGAGCTGCAGCCTGCCATCCTAGCATTCAGGGTATAGGGGAGGTGTACAAGGGCTAGATAGCCTGGGCTCATAATATCCTGTCTTAAAAAAAAAAAAGACAGAAAGAAAAGGGAAGGAAGGAAGGAAGGAAGGAAGGAAGAAGGAGAGAGAGAGAGAGAGAGAGAGAGAGAGAGAGAGAGAGAGAGAGAGAGGAGAAGAAGAGAAAAGAAGGAAGAAAGCAGGAGCCTTTTGGAGTAGGTCTGGGACGGGGAGCTGGGCTCTCAGGAAGTGGCTGTGAAGACACTCAGCTGTCCCAAGCTGTGGGTTCCTGCAGGCCAGCGCAGGTGTGGGGAGGAGCAGACTTGTACAGTTAGTGTAGATAACAGATCACAGAACTACCAAAGAGGGACGAAGCAGCAGACAGGCCTGAGGACCTCCCATGTGGTAGCCTCCTAAAGGGGACATGAAGAAGAGGGGCCGATGGGACATGTCTTTGGTGGTACTTTAGTGTGGTGCCACAATGGCTGTACAGCACATCACTTAACCAGGGACAGGTGGCAGGGACAGAATGATCAGGGTCTGGTCACTTGTACCATGACATCCAGGGGTTAAGATGTCACCTAAGGGTATTATGGGACTATATCCTGCTGAGTGGCCTGAGTGCCACTTGTGTTTTAGGAGCCTTGGGCTGAGTGGCTTGTGGGTAACAGTGGTACCCTTGGCTGGGAACCTGGCATCTGCCCTGTCCAGCCAGGCTGCTGATGGGAGAGGATGGGAAGGAAGCACACTGGAGTCAGCCATCTGGAGTAGGCCACCTTTGTGTGTCACACCCTCACAGCTTCCAAGGCCAAGGCTCACTAACCCGGATGACAGCTCGCACTTTGCTGGGTCTCCAGTGCATCAGAAGGATGACACCACCAATCCCTAAGATACTTAGCCCCAGTCTGCAATGGAACATGGATGGGAACAGGTGGGGTGTCCCCCAGTCCAAGGACAACAGACCCCACTCACTCCCATACTGGAGCTGTTGTGGTCACCAAGGACCAGGATGAACCCCTACAGGGTGTGCTGGGGTTCTTGGACTCAGGGAAGGATGCTGAGTATGGCCTCAGGAATCTGCTCCTGTGAGCACGCTAGCTGCTGTGGAGTGCCATGGTGAACATGGCCCTTTCACAGCCCCCAATCCTGGACCACAGGGTCCTGCCCTGGTCTTCTTATGACCAACAACAGCTGTGGATGGCTCAGCATCTCCAGGCTCTGTATGGCCATGAGAGCCTGGAGCCCTTAGCAGGAGAAGCCCAAGAAGGGGCCCTCAAAGCTCATCGCCTCACCACAGACCCTCAGTGGCCACATCAGTGGCCACACACCTGCCTTGGGGGTCAAGGAGAGATGGACTGAGGGTCCCAGCCTGGTCCCACTGTGAGTGCTGGGGTGGGAAGTCTGGCGGACAGTCCTTCAGGGGTGACCGGGAGCTATGGCCAGATGCCCCAACATGCCTGGGTTTATCAGCCTGTCTGGTTCAGGGTCACAGGCCACAGGAGGCTGAGGTAGGCCACACATCTATCTACAGGTGTGGACTCTGCTCTAGCTCCTGAGGCTGGACACCCTTAGAGGGCACAAGTGGTTCTGCCGCCTGGCTTGGCTGAGCCAGAATTGGCCCGTCACGGCCCTGTTGAGGGTCATTGTGCCAGCTCTGACCCATCATGGAATCAAGTCCAGCTGTGTTGCTGGGGGATTCCAACATCCGCCACCACCAACTCAGACAGGCTGTGGGACATGAGGACAGTGCCCAGAACCCTATCCTGAAGGTTAGGCTGGCTCCCTGTGGCACACCCAACCACAGCCCTCAGAGCAGCAGAGGCCCTGCTGTGCCGTAGCCACTGTGACCATTTCCAGTCGCTCAGGTGACAGCCAGGCCTCCAGATATGTGGCTCAACTGCACAGGGAAAGAGGCGGAGGTGTGGCTGTCCCCACACAGAAGACAGAATAGCAGATGCACAAAGAGCATTTGATTCAACCCTTCCTGTGTCCCTGACTGACCAGGTCAGGGAGATGACCTCTTGACCATTCAGAAGACCCTTGCCACACTGTCTCATCACATAGTGTGGATATGGGGACATGAGCTGTCACCCCCATAGGCCACCCTGCCCTGCCAACAGCCTGGGGTCCCTGCTCTGCACATTTGGACCCCTCAAGGGACATATCATGCTCCAGAATACATCTTAGAGGTCACCAAAAGACACCGATGATTTGGTGCTGAGGGTAGTCTGGTGTCTTCACAGGAGGGGGCATGAGGCAGGTTTCCCTGGTGACAGAATGGCATGGGATTGGCATTCCTCCCAGCCTTGGGCTCAATCACTCCTGGATGTTACACTCTGACCAAATGTCAGTCACAGTCTGTGGACATGAGGAGACATGGCCCAAAGGCCCACATGCGTGCCCCACCTTAAGAACTTGGAACTGATGGGTGAGTGTGACCTTGCAGGGTGACAGCGGGTGCCCATGATGCACAGAGCTCTGGCTGAGGGCCTCTTGGGAAGCCCCAGCACCCTCTTTCTTCACACCTATCAGAGAGGACATCCTAGGTGCCATGTGAGTCCCTGTCCAGCAGGAGACACGCCACGTCTGCCTTCCTGTCACCATCCTTGGTGGCCCCAGTCTCTGCTGGAATGCCCTGGCAGGCGCCAGGTAAGAAGTACCTGCTCACCACACTAGAGGCAGCCCATCCCCAGATGGAGGGCCACAGCGATGGCAGGCTGAGCTACATGGCCATGGTCTGCTGTGTCTCTTGTGGCCACCCCACTGACTACTGGGATGTCATGGATGAGACCCAGTCACCTCCATCTGCTCCAGCCACCTCCTGCCTAGTGGTTCCTCTTTCTGCTCTCTGAGGAGCAAGGCTTCAGAGCCCAGTCGGACGTGCTGACCACCACCCACGGGTTCCACAGTAAAATGTTGCCGACCACAGGACAGACACTGCTTCTACTTTACGGTGACTTAAGGTCAAGGAGAATCCTTCAGTCAGTGGTAGTGAAAGACCCCCAAGACAGTCACACCCTGCCCTGGGGCCGGGGCCATGTCACCTCCCATAGCTGAAGGGACTCCTTAGATAGGATGAAGCCAAGGACTCTGAGGTCACCACAGGATCCTCAGAGGAAGCAGGATGAGAAGCCAAGAGATGGGGATGCCACTCTGCTAGGTGAGTCAAGGGGACCACCCTCCCTCACATCATACTCAGGAATGGGGGGGGGGCGCACCTGGCACTAGATCCACAGGGAATGGACACACACTTTAAGGTGCCAAGTTCCCATAACCAGTTGCATGGCTACAGGGGCTCATATGCAGTGTGGAAGGTGGAAGCAGGGAGCCCAGGCTAGACCCTCAGCACACTGCCTACGTCTTGTGGCTTCTGTATGTATCTGTGGCTAGGCATCACTCCAGCCCTCAGCTCCTGAGGATCCACATGTGACCGTGACAATCACAGACAATCCAGAAGGACACAGGAATGTCACAGTGCCTCCACTCCTGCAGCCTCCTGGCGTCTCCTGCTTCTGCAATAGCTTGCTATTGCCATCACTGTCAGTGCAGGGCAGAGCAAGGCCTTGCGCATGCCAGCAGGCACCTCACACCTCACCCCAACCATGATCAGGCATCCAGCTTGGAGGCCCTGGATCTGTGGCCATCAGTTTCTTCCTGTCAGCCGTAATTTGCAGTGTAGCTGGTTCTGACTGGTTCTTATTGGCTGGGTGGGAGCTGCTGTCCACCAGTGCCCTTGCTCATCCACAGTGCCTGCAGGTCCTGAGTCTCTGCCCGCAGCCCCAGGGATCAGTCTGTGGTCACATTACATTGTGACCACCCTGCTTTCCCTTGTTTGGCCTTTCTGGGCTGGAAGACCGTTTCATGGCGTGCTGTGGACAGGTCTCTGTAACTAACTCTCCCCAGCAGCCAGTGGGAATCTGAGAGGCTGTGTTGATACACACCGGTCCCTGGCCTCTCACCCCTGCCAGAAAGGCGACAGAAGGAAGCCCTTCCCTACCTCAGGGGGCAAGACTGCAATTGAGTGGAAGCCAGCGGCAGGAATGAGGCACACAGAGTGCAGGAAGGAGGGCTGGGACACTCAGTGCCAGATTGCAGCTCAAGGTCCCATGTGCACAGGCGCCTGCGCACCCTGGGCCATGGTGCATCCAGGCCAGCAGGAGCAAGACAACAAAGCAGGGCCCAAGGGACCCAAACCCACGCTGCAGGCACTGACCTTCCATGCATGGCCCGGCCTCGTGGCTCTGCGAGGGCAGCAGTTCCTCATCCTCATCCTCATCCTCAGGTGTGGCCTCCTCCCGGGAACAGCCCCCAGCCTCATCCAGACCAGCCACCCCAGCCGCCGCCTCCCCAGGAGACTTGGAGTCTTCAGGCTTGGACTTCTTGGGCTGGCTCCGTCTCCGGTGCGACCTGGAGGAGGGCACTGGTCAGGCAGGAGGGGAAACGGAGGGGACTGAGGTAGTCCAGGGTGGGCAGGGAGGAGGGCCAGGGAGGAGCAGGGCTGGGGTGAAGCAGGTGATGGTGGCACGGGATGGGCAGGACGCTGTGGACTCGAGGGAGATCACTTACGCCGGCCCTGGCCTTCTGGTTGGCTCCCGCCTCCTCTCTAGACTCGGCCTCCTCTCCTCCTCAGCCTTTCTCCAGGGTCTGTTCTCCTTCACACTAATTTGTCTAGAATGTAAATTTCAGGGTTTTCCTCTGGCTCTGGGGCCCTCTCTACAACCCTTCACAATTGGGCTCTTAGGTCCCATGCCCAGCCTGAGCACAGGAACATGCCACCCTAATGACGGCAGGGATGGCCCCTGGTGCCACAAACCGGCTCCACTGCATGAGGGGGTGGGGTGAGCATGTGCGACAGGGGCAGAGGCAGGACCTCCCCCATCAGCACCTAAAGCTGCTTTGACTGACAAGGGTGAACGGCTTCCTGCAGATCTGGGTCCCTAGGGTCCCTAGCCCAGTAGCCCTTACCCATCACAGCCCCTCAGTGGCCCAGAGAGCTGGGAATGCCCAGCTCTGGGTGGTGGCCTCTAAGGTTCTGACCACGGCCTGCCCTCCTTTCCCTCACTCCTGAAACACCCCTGACCAGGGTAGGACCCCTCAATGAATGTGCAAGCCCCACAGAGATGACCAACAGGCAAGCAGGTGGCATTCCGAGGAGGAGACAGGCAGAGGCGAGGTGTGCGTATACGGTGGCTGCGGAAGGACGGGCTGGGGGACAGGCAGGAGTGAGGGGCAGGAGGCACTGACAGGGGAGAGAGAAGGGAGGTTGGGGACACTGCACCCCTTCTGCTCTGGGTGGGCAGCCCCAGCAAAGGGGTGACTTGGAAACACCGAGTCAGGGAGGAAGCATGGTGGCTCAGACCCTAACTGTTGCCCCCAGGGTTCAGGGCTGCTCCTGGTGGCTCCCAGCTCCAGACAGCAATCGCACCCTGCCACCAACTCACTGGGCCACAGCTTCCTGAGTGGCCCTGATTCAGTCACTGTCTTGACCCCACTGGGAGCTGGTCTGGGAAGCCACCCCAGGGGTCCGCCCAGCCCTTGCACAGCTGACTGGGACACTCAAGGTCTCACACCACATTGTTTACAACTGAGCACAGCAGCCTGCCTGGTTCCCACAGTCACAGTGCTCAAGGCTCCAGGAAATGGGACCTTAGCCCACCTGTGCCCCACACCAGAAAATAAGGGACTCAGGACTTGGGTGTGTATGCTGCACACATCCAGAGCAGGGAGAGCCACTGTATGCCAAAGAATAGCCATGCTGTATTATGACAACAAGCTGGGACCCAGTCTTGTGCCCACTGTCACACCCCACACTGACACCCCTCCCAGAGACAAGGCCTGACCTGTATCTTTTCCTCTGCCGCCCACCCCACCAGGCCTAACACACACAGACATGGCCACCCTTCTGCAACAGCCTCTCTTTAGGCAGCCCGTTCCTTCCCACCTGTGTGAGCCTGAGCTGGAGCAGCCCGACTCCTGGGGTCTGCTGCAGCCCTCTTCTATTTGATGACTAATACTTCTTGGCCTCTCCAGACGCTCTGGCCCCCCTCTAAACTCCTAAGTAGCTTGTCACTGGCTCCACGGTGGTGACCCTGGCACCCCTGCCCGTTCTAGATGGCATACGTCGCCATGGCTCTGGCAAGGTGCGCCTCTGCAGTCCCGCAGCAGCTTCCTCGGAAAGAAGTGCACTGTGGAGCTGCAGGTCTGAAGCTGTCTTTCCTGAGTCTGGCAGGCGGTCAGGCTGGGGGACCCTGGGAGGGGATCCTTGCTCTGCAGCCTTTAGCCTCATGCCAGGTTCTCTCTGGAGGCTCTGGGGACTGCCTGCTGAGGCCAGGTGAGGGACCCATGGGTGTGTTCTACATCGTGGGTGACCATCACCCTCCCCAGGACCAGGCTGCACACAGCCACTGTCTGCTTCTCTGAGAACTCACTGGAGGCTGGACTCCTTCCTCTACCTCTGTCTGGCTTTCAGCATGTCCCTTCCGCTGCTGCCCGGTGCTCCTGCATTCCCCTGCAGCATCCTGGGCCAGCTGTGGTGCCTTTGCCCATCCCTGTTCTTCTCCCATATGCTGTGGTGGCTTTGGAATCTCCGTGAAGGCCGTGTCTGTCCCATCCTGGCCCCTGGCCTTGTTTTGTTTTGGCATTAAGGGTGCACTGGAGGGTGTGTGAGGGGCTTGCTGACGAGGCAGATGGAGGGAGAGGTGGGAGGCTTCATGGTCGTCATGATCAGAGCCACTAGATGGGACCTGTACTCAAGATGCCAGTCTTGTGCCATGAGATGAATGGTGTGTCCCAGGGAGTAGGCCTGGCTATGGGGGCTCAGGAAGGAGAAGCTAGGACTCCTCCACACCAGGGCTCCCACTGGCCTATGCAAGGCAAACAAGGCTCTGGCCTGGGATCCTCAAAGTTCTGGCCCAGTCCAGTCTGCTCCAGAAGGCCTCCTGCTGCCCCCTCAAGCACACCCCAGTGGGATAGCACATGGCTGAACTGGGCGTCCTTCTGTTGTTTTTACAAGTCAAGGGTTGGTATGTGAGTGACACAAATTCTTCTGAGATGAAAGCAGATGCCCTGGGACTTGAGTGACGGGTGTGCCGAGGAAGCCTACGGCCTTCGCTGAGAGGCAGGCACACACGATAAGGGGTGACAGCTGCAAAACACGGTGACCTGTGCCCACAAAGCAGCGAGACTGCTGGAGGCTCTAGCTGCCCTCAATTTGCTCCATTCCAGCCACTAAGGCAGGTCTATGAGTGTTTAAAATATCTCCTGGGAAACCGAGGTACATTCTGTGGGGTCCACTAAGGCAGATCTATGAGTGTTTAAAATATCCCCTGGGAAACTGAGGTACATTCTGTGGGGTCCAGGAGACATTCCTAAGGCCCTGGCTGTGAGTGGTTCTGGACCAGCAGAGACCTTGAGGCATGGGCTGACCGGTGTTGAGGTCAGTAGGCTGGGGTGTCACCGTGAAGCACCAATACCTCCTGACCCCAACATGGACACAGCAGGCCAGGCCGACTGAGGACTGTGGTCAGTTCACCTGTTAAACTGTTGCAGGAGACAGAAGACCGGGAATGGGAACAGGGTGGGCACAGGACAGCGTGAGCTTAGGCCTGTGCTGAGGGGGCTAGCTCCGTGCAAACGTACAGGGGCACAAAGGGCGCCCTCGTGTAGTGAGGAGGCTAAGTACAGCTCTGCTGCTCTAGTAGCGGCTCCCAGCAAGGGGCCAGCGGGGAGTGTCTCGTGTCTCGGGTTGTGACCGGGCACTGCACAGAAGGCAGAGAGGTCAGGGTGCTCTCTCAGTTCCTGCTGACAACAGTAGCCCCAGGCCCTTGTGTGTCAGGGAAGACACATGCTCTGGCCCCACTCTGAAGCCCTGACGTGCCTCAGTTTCCCCAGGGGAGTCAAGCATGGGGACGAGGCACAGCTGGGAGAAGCTGGCACATGCTCACTGCAATCTCAGCACCACATGCCATGGACCGTGGCAGCGGTCTCCCACAGAGACCCGGGACTTCACAAGAAACAAACAGCTCTGGCCTTGTCCATTTCAACAGCTTTAAAGGAAATTATGTCCTTGGGAGCGGGCTTCATTTGCTATTCAACCACTGCTGCATTAGCACGGCTTCCGGAGAGAAAGGATGGGATGCTGCTTGGGGAGGAAGCCCGGGAGAGGATGGCTGGAGGCGTGAGGGTGGGAGGTACCATGGGCCACTTCCTCTGGCCACAGGGTCCCATCTCTGGACGGCCCTGGTGTCACTGTGGTTCTGGAATGGTATCTGTTTACTTGTCGCCTGCTCAGCTGACCCATAAGCCCAAACACTGAAAACCAACCATCATGAAATCATCCCCAAATCCTGCAGGCACACTCAGGCCCCACCACAGGCTGTCACCTGACTGCTAGGTGCTGCCAGAATCTGCTACAGAATGTTCTAGAACCACAAACTGTTCTCCAAGAGAGGAGAACACAGAGCAGGAAGTGGGTGGGTAAGAAAGACTGCAGCGCACACAGAGAGGTGTCGAAGAGGACACGGTGAGGGAAGGCTTCAGAGCACAGGTGACTGCCCCAGACGCAGCCCTCATGGCCTGTCTGCAGAGCAGTGCCCATGACCAGGGCTAAGGCAGCAGTGACCTCGAACTCCAGGAATGGAAGGTGGCAGGTTGCCCACATCACAGCCAATATGGGACAGGCTGGACCTGGTTCCAGAAGGCGCCACGGGTTCTGTAGCGCTTGGAAGCCATCAGGATCCCAGGGCAGTGTCTGCAGGCCACGCTAGCAGCTGTGTTCCTATGTAAGGTCTTGTCAACGGCGGTGGCTCCTGAGTGGCAGCCAGAGACTGGCCTGCAGGGTGCAGAGTTCTTGGGCCTCCCTGGCCCTTCACAGGCAGACAGCTGGTTCCATGCAGTCCCACCACTGTGGCCCTAGCTCAGCTCTAAGGGTGTCCTTGGCCTATCAGCAGCTCACGCCCTTGACTCGCTGCTGGAGGCAAGGAGTAAGATGGACCCTGGAGGGAGGGAGTGGGCCCAGCTGTGCAGGCCTCCCTCCCTCTTAGACCATGGAGCCAGCTTACTCCCTGAGCCTGCTACCTGTTCTGCAAATCTACAGGCCAGCGCTCAAGGCTGTAGCAGCCCTGCCTAGGTCCCCACTCAGAAGTGACCACGAGTGGCCACACTACTGTAAGAGGCCAGGAGGGTCTAGTAATCCTTAGGAGCATGGCATCTGGTATGGGCTTTTGGCCATATGAATGCTTGCAGGGGACCTGCCAGCTCTCAGAGCTGCAAGGGTACCAAGATTATGTCACCAGGGGAAGCAGCAGTGAGCTGTTCATTTGGATGCCCAGACACCTCCTGTTATAAAAGTGGAAATGAGAGACAGAGAAAAGAAAGAGGAAGAGGGGTGGGGAGGAAGGGGGAAGAAGCTGGGAGGCGGCCACTCACCTGCGCAAGAGCTTGGCCTTCAGTGAGGCACGTGAGGCGCTCCAGGAGCTCAGCTCAGGGCTGCTCAGGGCTGTGGGCCGAGTGTGGTCCAGCACAGTGAGGTCGCGGCCCTGCTTCCACTGCTCATAGCGTTCGGGCTGCAGGATGCGCACAAACACATCCATGGAGATCTTCACCATGTCCTTGCGACATGTGCACTGTGGGGACACACACACAGGCACTGAGTCTCATGCAAGGCGCCTGGCTCCCATACTGTAGACAACTTGGTGCGAGGATGGACTGCTAGCCCAGCGCTTTCGTGGCCCCCACCACACTCAGGTCAGACCAAGAAACCCCCAGAGGGAATGCCCATCAGTGAGTGGATGCCCAGTCTTGCCCAGCAAGAAGCAAGGAGAAAGGTGGACACAGACCCTTTCCAGAGGGCAACATGGTCTTACAGATCAACCATTAGGACCATGCAGTCTGGGTGCCATCCTAACGGGCCCAGAAGATGCTACACAGGACTTGAACAGATCCAGAGCAAGGACTGGCAGATCCAGACAGTGACAGGGAGCAGTCAGGGCCTTGTGCTCACTACCCAGGCTGAACACTTTCGGTCCAGTCTCCTCACCCAGCTTAGTGGATACAGGCCTCTCTACCCAACAAGCTGGCCCAGAGCAGAGCCCTTGGCATGGCAGCTGACACACTCCTGGCTTTTCCTGAGGGGACTGCGGGCTGTGATGTTGCAGATAGGGTGCTTTCTGACCCCATTCCACAGCAGCTATGGCCATCTGGGGAAACAGAGGTGAGTATGACAAGCCCTTCCCAGTGTCCCCAACCTGCTGAACACAGCAAGGCTGGGCCTGGTACATGAGGAAATGTCCCGCAGCTCCTGTCCGTCTTTGCTTGGCAGTGGGGAGTGGAGGGCTTGGGATCTGTCTGGGCCCAGCATGCTGAGCGAGAGGGAGTATTTATGGCTGAGTGATTCCCAGAAAACTCAACTTTCTTAATGGGAATGTGCAGAATAGCGGCTATGCAGGGATTGGGCTGGTCAGTGGCGGCCACTGATAGCGCCCAGGTTGCACATTCCTGCGCCTGGCCTCCCCAAGCCCCCATCAACTGCAGACTAAGGGATCTGTGCCAAGTGGCTCAGCCATTGCTTGCCGTCAGTAATTAGCAAAAGCACCTGAGTGCTCCCACGGGGTCCACAGACACCGCCACAGCCAGCATCGGCTCCATGGCCAGCACCAGTGGCCAGGATAGAGCTGCCAGCACAGGCTGGCCTTGCAGGAACAGTGGCCTTCACATACCCAGTATGGGCTCTGAAGATCTGGGGACTGTGGGCCCAAATGCAAATGTGATGTGGAGAGGAGCTGGGTCTGGGACTGGAAGCGTGGAGACCTGGTGGATGTAAGCCAGTCACCTGGGGCAGGGGGAGGGTGGCCTGAGGCTCAGCCACAGGGAGGGTCCACACAGCTGCCTAGGGCTCCGCATCTGGCCCTGGCATTTTAGCATGTCGGCAGAGGAGATGGCAGACGGCTGTCCACAGCAGAGTCACTCTCTCCTGATGGACAGAGAGGTCCATCTGTGCAGAGGGTCTGACTGGACCCCTACAGGCTGGAGCCCGCTCAGGCCTGGGTGTCACCCAGTGAGGTACAGAGTAAAGTCACCCTGAGCCATAAAGAAGGAAAGCGGTGTGGTCACCAACCCTCACCCACTCCAGAGCAAGGGGGGGCCCAGGACTCCACCACCTCCTAGGGACAAAAGTGACCTTAAGGCTCACCCACCAGTGCACTTCAGGCTCTCCCCTTGGTGGGCAGCTGTCACCTGGGCACCATACTGCCACAGATCTTTCTGGTGACCCCAGCCAGTGACTGGGGTGAGGGGACTACACCTGCTGGGGATAAGCAAGCTTTCTGATGACACCTGACACTACCTGCCGGGCCCAGACTCAGCTTCTGCACCCTGACCTTACACTCCTGAGCCTTGGTAACCAGAGCTCCAACACCGAGTTTTGGGTGACCCCACACTCAGCTGAAAACAACAGCTGCCTCCCAGGAGCCCCTGCTCAGTGAAGTTTGCTAAGAACCTTCCAGAACCTGAGGCACAGGCACATCACCTGGGCAGCCCCTCACTTACACCATCCCTGCATGCCACTCCTACCGACAGGACAGTCTTGCAAGTGGCCTAGGGACACACTCCAGCAGACACACAGCATCAGGCCCCTCACACAGAGCCAGGGTCTCGTTTCCGAGGCTCTGTCTCCCGTGGCTCTGGACGCAGCAGCACAAGCGTCTGCGATGGTGGCCACAGCACTGACTGTAGCCACACCCCAGCCGCTGGGCTCCATACCGAGGGTGAGAAAGCAGCCAGATTACCCTGCCGCTTGGCTGGGCCAGTGGCTTTCTGCTCTGGTGACCTCCCTGATGAGGGCTGGCCATGGGAAGGCCAGGGACATTCCCCAGCCACTGACCTGGACGAGCTGCCTGCTGAATCTGCCTCAGAATGGGGTGTGGGGACCATGGGAGGAAAGACTCCCCTCATGCCCCTCTTGAGGTTGCACTGGAGTCCTGAGCAGGAGTCCTGTGAAAGACCTGTAGAAACGGCCTAAGCTGAGATTCAGCCGAGACAGCTGTCACTCATGCATGACAAGCTGGGGAGTTACGACAGGGCGCAGGTCACCATCAGTGTTCCCCAGCCGCCTGCCCACGCTGTCACTCCTGGGAGATCAACACATCAGACAGCCCAATGTCTCCCAGGCCACTGGGGTCCAGGGAGGGAGTGAACGGCAAGGCGGCTGCAGCTGCTGCTGCTGCTCACGGCCGTGCAGCACATGCGGCTGGGATGATTGCGTCTGCCCAAACTGAGCGAGGGACTCTCAGTGCTGCCGAGGATGTGATAGGGCTGTTAGGAGTGCAGGGTGGAGTCCCAGGGGGGTAACCAGAGACCCACCGAGTTGCCTCAGGATGCCCGTAACAGTGCAGGTCACAGGGCAATGTCCAAAACGGCTGCAACCAAGCCTCACCCTGCATGCCATCTCTTTGCTTGGGTCTAGGGCAGGGAATCCTGGAAGGAACCAGAAGACACCGGCTCTGCCCCACCTCTCACTCTCCAGGACCCCAAAGCTGACTGCAAGCCCCCGTCCTCTAAGCGTGGACACCTTGGTGCCTCATGCCAGCTCTGGGGAAAGCACAGAAATTCCTTCTGGACCTCCTGCTGCTGGGGCCGTGAAAGAGGGGGATACTTGCCCCCCAGATCCTGGGACCCCCACTTCTGCTTCCTATCCCTCTCTATCATCACCTGGAAGTAGCCAGAGGGAAATGAAGCCTGTACCCCCAGCTGCCCACACTGCTATTTTCAGCTCCACTCTGAAATGGTTCCTCTAGGAGCCTCCATAACTGTCCAATAGGAAGTGGTCATGCCAGACAAAGCCGGGGCTTTGGTGAAGGACATCACATCTGAGGCACGGAGCTTCCCAGGCCTGCTCTCCTGCCCATCTTACATGGCAGCCCATCAGGTGCTATGAGCCACAGTGGCCTAGCTGGGTGCCCAAGAGGCTCAGCAGAACTCACAGGCAAGGAAGAACTAGAATGTGAGGTGTAGACAATGAACACAGACTGGCCCGAGGGGACTCCAGGCACAGAAGTGGCTCTGTAGACCCAGAGGAATGCGTTGCCCTGCCATGTGCTTCTCGGGAGGTGGACACCAAGCAAACCTGGAGTCAAGCTTGCAGAGCCAACCTGGACCAGCCTCCAATTCTGCATGCAGACTCTAGGGAGACCTGCGACCCCCCCTCCCCACCCGCCCACCGGCCAGCCTCGTCTTTGTGAACAAACGGCATCCCACAGCCACCACTCCGCACCCTACTGCAGGCACAGGGCCACTACCCAGCCGAGGATGATGTCCGGTACCTTTCGGGCCTGTGTATGGTCCAGAGCTTACTATGCCCGCACACAGCACAAACACCTTCAACATGCTGCTGCCCAGGAGACCCCACCTGCGTTGACAGTGGCACCTTGCTTCCCCAGGTGGCCCTCACTACTGGGGACTGGTATTCCTCAAAGCAAACAGCCCGCTCCTGCCCTAGTCACCGTCACTTTACACTGTTTGTAAATAGTGTACTGTTTTCACACTGTCCACTTCCCCACACAGGTCCTGGTAGAGACCCTCTGTCCACCCAGCAGGTCCCTGTGGCCAGTAACATCATCAGAGATACTAAGGAGACTTGTCTTCCTAGGCTATCCAAGTCATGGGGGTGGAACACTGGGGTGTGGCTGGCGAGCACAGGGCACAATCAGCGGCTTGAGGCTCCACACTTCCCTCCCTCGTGGCCGGACCAGGGCTCTGCACTTAGGTGAGTCTTGCCCCCTAGGATCAGGCCCGTGAAGGGACTGTATCTGCCTGCCAGACATCTCCAGCAACTGAGGAGTGTGAAAGTGTCTCGTCTGTAGTGGGTGCACACACGCTTACTCCTGCCCCACTGAGGGCTTCTAAGCCCGTGGCTCCCAGCTCCTTCTGGGCTATGTCAGGCATGGAGGTTCTGCTGTGCCCTCAGGGTTCCCACATCCTCACTCTGTTCCTATTGCCAAAGCTGGGCCGGGCGTATAGCAGCGAGGCCACCTGGGCTCCCAGGATCCTCTGTTGGCTCTGAACTCTGGTCGGAGGCCGTTTTGTTCTGAGAGGCTGGGTTACACTAGAGCTCACTCATGGACAACAGTGAGCCAGGGATGGCGGTGGCTGGAGAGGTGATTAAAATGCGGCTCAATAAAACCACCAACCCGAATAGCACGTTACTGCAGGGACCCTCCTGCTCGCCAGCATGGCAGTGACAACTCTCAGTCATGGTACAGGAACCAGGGCAGAACACTGAGCCTGCTGCCGGGTGGCTGGCTCCTGCTGGGGGTGAGGGGTGGTATCCCTCAAAAAACCAGTCCTGAGGGGGACAGCAAAACTGTCCCCAGCTGATCACCATGGTCACTTGTAGCTGGACATGTTCTGGTGTGACTGTCCCTACCCTCACCCAGGTGTGTACTGCATCCCCTCTGCGCAGATGACACAACCTTACGGGATCCCTGCCCACAGGCATCCTGTCCCTGCTGAGATGTCCAACATGGCCTCCAAACTCAGAACAAACCCAAACTTCTCAGGCAAGCAATGATGCCCAGTGACCCACCACCCCCACTTTCCCTGGGCCTCCAGACTTGTCTGGAGATGGGGGTCCCACAGTGTGAACATGTGAACTCTTGGCCTGGGGTCCAGCAGCAAAGGATAGTAGCACAGCAGAGGCACACTGCCCACCCTGCTGATCTGATGGAGACTGAGCCTCTGGATGTTTGGCTCAGGCCTGGTTTGTCAGTCCCTAAAGGCGGACTTTGCTGAACCATGGCACCACATCAGCTAGCTGTGGCTACATGCACCCTTTCTCAATG